>NW_021703771.1:21266483-21743960 GCF_005190385.1 Monodon monoceros | reverse complement strand
TACACTAGCTAAATGACACACCCACAGGCACCATGACAGTTTCGAGGCCAACCGTAAAAGGCCAAAAAGTGGACAGTGGCCCAATTCCTGGAAATCCCTGCCCCTTCCCCAAAATAGTTGGAATAATCCCCCCACTCATTAGCCTATGAATTTACCAGCCCATAAAATCTAACCACCCCATATTTCAGGACCTCTTGCCTTCTGAGATGGCCCACACTCTGTCTATGGAGTGTGTATCTCTCTCAGTAAATCTACTTCTTGCCTATCACTTTGCCTCTTGCTGAATTCCTTCTGCGCTGAGACATAAAGAACATGAGCTTCATTAAGTCCTGACACCAGGTGTGCGATTTCAGCTGGGAGATTTGTGGGTTCGGGTCCCCTCTTAAGTCAGAGACTGTGGGTTCGAGTCCCATCTGGGGTGTGCAGTTTCAGCATGAGAGAAAGAGAGGAATCAAGGTGAAACCAAAGGTTTTGGCTGAGCAACTGATAAGCCATTCACTGAGATGGAGAAAACTGAAGGAGGCGCAGATTTAGGGGATGGGGAATTGGGTATTCTCTTTTGGATATATACATTTAATATGCCTGAGAAACATACATTGGCGATATCAAGCAGGCAATTGAGTATATGAATCTGGAGTTCAAGGGAGAGATCTGGGTGGAGATGTATATACATTTAGGAATCAGCAGCATATTGATAGTATTTAAAGCTACAGGCTGCCTAAGGTCATCTGGGGGGTACATCTAGAGAAGGGAAAATGTTCCAGGAATTCATCCCTGAGGCACTGCATCCATAGAGGTCAGGGAGATGACGAGGAATTAGCAGAGGAGACAGAAAGAGTAGCCAGTGAGACAGAGCAGAAGTAAGAGAGAGGATCATCTTGGAAGCCTAGGGAAGAAAGTGTTTCAGGGAGCAGAGGAAGTTCAGCCACGCAAATGCTGCTAAGAGGTCAGGTAAGACTTGGACTCAGGTTTGACTGTTGGATTTAACAACATGGACCTCACAGGTGATCATGATGAAAGCAGTGGAAAGATGATTGGAGGAGATTCCGAGGAGACGAATTGGAGACAGCATGTACTGACAATGTACATTTCCAAGTTCTGTTTGAAGGGAAGCAGAGAGATAAGGGCAGAAGCCAGAAGGGAGATTAATGTGAAATTGAGAGGTAAATGTTGTCATGTGCTAAGATGAGTATATTTTAGAACATGTTGATAGGCTGTTGGGAATGATCTAGTAGACAGGAAAATTTGACTAAGAAGGGAAGATAGGAATAATTTCTGAAACAATGTTGTTGAGTAGGTGAGAGAACATAGGGTCTAGTACCCAAGTGGAGACAGTAACCTTGAACAGGGAGCTTGGATAGTTTATCTATGACAACGTGTGATAAAGCAGAGGATATGCTGAGTATAGAACTTTAGAGTTTGGAGCTACACAGACCAAGTTTTCAATTTCGGTGTATGAGGCGTTCGTAAGCAAAACGTTTGGTATGTTCTGTAGCGGTAGTTTGTGAAGAGAGGGGAGAAGGAGACAGTAATGAAGATGCCTTTGATGGAAGGATTAATAACCGTTTCAAGCGTAAAGGAAGTAAAGAAAGCCAAAATCAAGGTCATAGAGATCCATGTGGGAAAGGAAAAAACTGGAAAGAGATTTGTCTCACATTTCAAGGTAATAGTGACTGATGTAGGTGGGTGAAGGGAATTGGAATCAGTGTTGAAGCAACAATAGCAATACCTGTCCTTGTTGATCCATGAGGGGACTTCCCACAGGTGCTGTCAAGAATCATTAAGATGCCTGATTTTATGGCTCTCCAAAAGCACTTGTTGGTGACATCGGGAGTTGTTTGGTCACTGGTTGCCATGTGTGATGATGAGGCCCAGTGGAAGGAGAGGGCACAGTTTCCTCCCTACTCAATGGTCATTCACTTCAGGGGACATCAAGTAACAGTCAAACCAGAGGATGAGTTGGAACAATAAACCACATTATCTGGACACACTGTGTCTCCAAACACAGGTGTCTGAAAAGGCGGTGAGGGAGACCACTGGCCACTCAAGGAAAACGCAATAAAAGTTTATTCAATAACTTGGGTGACAGACCTTTCTGTCGCTTATCATTTACTTTTGAAAATGATCACCTATTGAAAAATTGAAATAAAAAATAAGCTCAGAAATGAATTCTTGGGATTTCCCTGGCGGTCCAGAGGTTAGGACTCAGCACTTCCACTGCTGTGGCCCCGGGTTCAATCCCTGGTCAGGGATCTTACAGGCAAGCCACACTGTGTGGCCAAAAGAAAATTCTTTTTCTTTTTAAATTTATTTATTTTATTTTTGGCTGCATTGGGTCTTCGTTGCTGCGCGTGGGCTTTCTCTAGTTGCAGCGAGCGAGGGCTACTCTTTGTTGCGGTGCGCGGGCTCTAGGAGCACAGGCTTCAGTAGTTGCAGCACGCAGTCTTGGTAGTTGTGGCTCACAGGGTCTAGAGCAGAGGCTCAGTAGTTGTGGCTCTTGGGCTTAGTTGCTCCGCGGCATGTGGGATCTTCTTGGACCAGGGCTCGAACCCGTGTCCCCTGCATTGACAGGCGGATTCTTAACCACTGCACCACCAGGGAAACCCCTCAAATAAGAATTCTTATTGTGGTGATGGTTGCACAACTCTGTAAATATACTAAAAGTTATTGAATTGTACACTTAAAATGGGTGAATTTCATGGAATGTAAAAGTATACCTCAAAAAACTTTTTAAAAACCCCAAATTCATATTTATTAAATATGGTAATGATATAGTTGAAAATTTAATTCAGGGTTGAGCTTAAAGTTGTACTGAGAGTTGATTTATTAAGTTATTATTTTAAGCAGCCTACCAGGGTATAGCTCTAATAAAAGGAAAATCGAGGGATTTCCCTGGCGGTCCAGTGGTTAAGACTCTGCGCTTCCACGGCAGGGGGCACAAGTTCAATCCCTGGTCGGGGAGCTAAGATCCCACATGCCACACGGCCAAAACAAAAAAAAAAGGAAAATCCACTGGAAAAGAATTAGGCCACTCATTATGTGTTTGTAGTACTGGTTAATATAAATCGGAAGTGAAACTGTAACATTGCCCAGGATAATAGCTGCAGTTGGCGTAAGGCTCTAGAAAATTCCTTCTTTGCAACACTTCTTGGCCAGTGTGTGCTCTTGCTCTTCCTGGTAAAGTCCAGCCCACCTTGTGTCTGGGCTGGACTTCTCCTTAACCTTCCTTTTCTTGTCGCTTGGCTGGATGTGCTTTGCTGCCAGGAGTGTGACAATTTTTTATACTGAAGTAGGAAAATAGCTAGAAGACATTAGTAGATTTTGCTGCCAGGAGAAAGGCCAAGTAGGAACTTGCTTGTAAATCAGCCGGCTGGTTAGTCATCATTCTCACCAATAAAACGACATAACTGGAAGGTGACCAATGAAACTCCATATCTGGAATGTTCAGCGGCTGGACTGGTTCCTGGGGACTTTGGAAAGTAGCCTGTAGTTGGTAGTTCAGACCCAAGGGTAGAAAGGAGGGGCTGCTGCCTCATGATCTCTTCACAGCTGTTATTTCGTAATAATGACTTATGGTAGTGAGCAGTCACTGAATATTCCAGGCATACTCCTGTGTACGCCTGTGTATGCCTGTGTTAGTAAACGTTTGATGTTTACTGCCAAAGTGAAATGCTTAGAGCACCCAGCAGTAGTAGGCGAACTGAAAGTCTCCAGTCAGAAGGGCTCCTTTCTAGAATAATTAACTACCAAGTTAATTATTACCAACTACCAATAATTAACTGCCAAGTCCTGCCTCCCTACTTTTCCTCATGTGATTCTCCCGGCCCTGCTGCGCCGACGGCCTGTCTACACCAGGCCCCGCTAGCTTTCCCGGAGCTCCAGCTCTGAGCTGGTCTCTCCCAAGTTCCCGCTCTGGCTCTGCCCCTTAAGCATCTGTGTGATTTAGGGAAGTTCTTTTACCTTCTCTGGAAAATGGGACCATGCTTCTTAAGGTGGTGGCTTGGCACGAGATGCTCAATAAAAATTAGCATCTTTCCTAGCTGTTCCATAAGAGAGTAAAAATTACATCACTTTCCTCTGAAGGGAATGTACTTCATAAGTCAGCACTTTACTATAAGCTCGCTTGTCTTCTGCTCACTGTTTCATGGGGCAATTTGTCTTATACCCTCAGTGAGCCTCAACCTACCCTGGGGAAAGAAAAAAGCTTTTACTCTTTTCTGAAGTCCTCTTAGAATGTCTACTTAGTTCACGCAAGGTTTGGACTATGTTGTGCTTGGTGGGCAGCTTAGTTTGTTGACACCACTGTTTTCAGCTCCATTAGGCTGTGCTAATGAGATCAGACCAGGTGGCTAGAATGTAGGGACCCTGTGACAGGGCTGTTGGACCCGAGTCACTGGCTGACTACTGTGTAGGGTTGTCTCCTGGCATCGTAAGAGTTCAGTTTCTCAGAGGGTGGAAAGCCCTCAATTACTTTATCAATCCAAACAGAGGGCTTTTCATACCATCTAATATGTGAAACTTCTACCACTCATCTCAATTTAGTGACACTCAGCCGGAAACTTGAGACATGCTTAACTCTGCCCACTTTACCTCCCTCACACCCATACAGACATTGTCAGGAAAACCCGGTTGATTCTACCTCTTCCGTGACTCTTCAGACCCGCCTTCCTCTTCACCCAGCCTTCAGGGCAGGCTCCCATCCTCTCTTACCTCGACCTTTGTAATAACCTTGTTGCTAAATTAACACCTCTGTAATTTTCTTCCAAAACACTGCCACCAGTTATCTTTCTCAAATAACCATCAAATCAGATTATCCTCCTTTGTAAAATCTTTTAATGATTCACCATTATGGACAGAAGAAAAACTCCACCCTCCCCACCCCCCCATGGAGTCTGTCACCTCAAATCTCTGTCCCCCGTCCCATCTTTATTTTCCACCATTCTTCTCTTCACATCCTCACCCCAGTTATAACTTGCAGGCTCTGTGCTCTTTCAGGCCTCTGGACCTTTTAATATACTGTTTTCTTGTCCTGGAATGCCCTTCTCCTTCATTTCTTTTACAGCATAGTGCTTCGGAGCAAAGGCTCTGGGCAGACACCTTCATTTGAATCCTGACTCCTCTGCTTGCCAGCTGGGATGTTGGGAAAGTTATTTAAGAATACTAGGTTTTGGGGCTTCCCTGGTGGCGCGGTGGTTGAGAGTCCGCCTGCCGATTCAGGGGACATGGGTTCGTGCCCAGGTCTGGGAGGATCCCACATGCCGCGGAGCGGCTGGGCCCGTGAGCCATGGCCGCTGAGCCTGTGCGTCAGGAGCCTGTGCTCTGCAACGGGAGAGGCCACAGCAGTGAGAGGCCCGCGTACTGCAAAAAAAACAAACAAAAAAAAAAACAAAAAAAAGAACAACTAGGTTTTATTTTACATAGGAAAGGGACTTTGCAGATGTGATTAAGTTAAGGATCTTGAGCTGGGCGAGTGTCCTGGATTATCCAGGTGGGTCTGAGTAATCACAAGGGGCCTTATAAGAGGAAGACAGGAAGGTCAGTGAGAGGAGAAGAAGGCAGTGTGATGGTGGAAGCAGAGATTGGAGTGATGCAGCCATGAGCCAAAGGATGCTGGCAGCCTCGAAAAACTGGAAGTGACGAGGAACATATTCTCCTCTGGAGCCTCCAGAAAGAACCAGGCCTGTCAAACACATTCATTTTAACCTTTAAGACTCATTTCTGACTTTTGACCCCCAGAACTGTAAGAGAATACATTTGTGTTGAATTAAACCACTAAGTGTGTGTTAACGTGCTACAGCGTTAATAGGAAACGAACACAACTTCCTAGAGATGGGGTGAATCCCATAACACTTACATATCTATATCTATACCTATATCTATATCTAGTCTCTATATAGTTTTTAATTCATATGTCTTCCCCATTAGACTGTGTGTTTCTTAGGGTCTGATGCTTTTGTGTGTGTGTGTGACTAGTGTGAACAAATCCTTCTTCAAATTGTATTTATCTCAGGAGGGCCAAGGCTTGGGTACCAAACTGTACCAGTGAGTAGACAGAGACAAAACCCGGTTCAATAAGGTCCTCTCTGCCAAGGAAAAGTCAAGGAGTCTGCTGCTTCTTATAAATATTTTAAAACACCCACTATCCCCATGACTACATACCTAGCACCATGCGTGGCACATCCTAAAACTCCTATAAATATCTGATGAAGGAATAATTATGGTCTCAAGTGTGATTTTTGTTTTGGTTGGATTCAGTTTGTGTCAAAATGGAGGGACCAGTTGTGGACTCTCAAATAAGGTTCTGGCCCTGGCAAGCACAGGTCTGGGAAATGTGTCTGGGGAATAATTGAAAACAGGTCTGGGGATGGTTGTAGAAAAAGAGAGCTGACTGTAAGTGAAGGAGGGCCTGGCTCTGGAATATTTTATATGATGAATATTTCATAGGGTTCTGGTCTCTCAAAGATATAATAGAGCTAAAAAGACCCAGAGAGGACGTTAAAAATGATCAAGGGCAGAAGGAATTAGGTATGGTGGTTAAAAATAAAAAGATTCTATTTGCAAAAAAAGTTAAGTCTTAAATTCATGAAGAACAATCCTGGATTATTTTCTCAAATCTGAAAAAATAAAAATAGGTAACATTCCTTGAAGCCTGACTGTCTTTCTAATAAAAATAAAAGGGAATACCTCTTTATATAGCATACATTAAAATATAGAATTCATTACTCCAAGAGGCTGTGCCTACCAAAAATATAAAGTCTGCAGGCAGAGCTGGATTAGGGGTCAAGCAAGCCAGCAGAGGCCTGAAGTACATCTAAGAGGCACAAATCATTGCTGAACACATTAGAATATGGTGTCTACTAACTCAGGTTTTCCAAATACAGCTTCTTACAATTTTACATCTGTAAAATTTGCATGTCCTTATTAAAATAAACAGTGACCTTGAATGGAATTTGAAGAGAAGAAAAATAAAAATCTCATCATTTGGATTTGTCTCCTTCGGAATGCTTTTGAATTACATATATAATAGACTCATCACCTAAACTTTTGGATTGAACAGAACGGATGGCCTTAGTACTGTTTATCACAAGGGAATGATTTCTTTTCTTATGTACATTTTAATCTTTTTAATATATTTTACACAAAGTTATCTGCTTCAAAAAAATCGCAAAAGGAAACTATGGAGAGAATAAGGATCACAGAAAAGTGGGAATTATTGTACAGATTGTTTTCAGGACATTTAACATATGATCTTGGTATGAGTTGGGACCTGATTTTTTTTTTTCCAAATGACTAGACAATTGTCTCAATGCTATTTATTGAATACTTTATCTTTTCTCTAATGTTTTAAAACACCATTTTGTTATATACTAAATTCCCATATCAGTGGCAGTTCTTATGCTTATAGATAGAAGTGAATCTGAAACCAGTGGAAGGAGGAAGTTCATGACAAGAAAGGACTGGCTCCTGAACTGTCAGGCCATGGGAGTTTCCAGCAAGGAAAGGATGGGGACTTTCTAAAGCCAACACTGTACTTTTTGGTGTTAGGCAAATAAATTGGCAGCTAAATACTCTAAATTCCAATAATATGAATTCATTTAACAACTGATCATGTCATTTTAGCGTTTTCTTTCCAGAATCTATAAAACGACATTACCCTCGTTGGTGCAGAAAATAAGGTCGGGATATTTATCCTCCAGCTCCTTTCCTGTGATATCCCTTAGACTACTGGTGTCACCACTCCTCTCTCCTGGATTCTAGCAACCTCTCTCTCCCCTTGTTCCTTTGGACCTCTCCTGCTATTAGTCCTGGGTCCTTGCAGGATCCCTATATCTCTCCCACACCTTTGTAAATAGTCTGGTGATGTGCTGGTAAGCAGCTGCAGTGGGGGGTGGCAGTGGGGTGGGGCAGAGCCTTAATTTGTAGCACTTGCCAATTGCCATGGTGTAAATATTCCCATCATGGCCCATTTCAAGCTACCTGTGTGAAGTCACTGAACACGGAGTTGGGAGGAAATGTAGAGTCAGCTTTTATAAGTTGCTATGGGCCAGCTCCAGCACAGCCCTGAATAGTCCTCTTGTAAATGAATTCTTTTAAAATTATGCTAATTGGAGTGTGCTATCTGATTCCTATTGGGCCTCAGACTGATTCTGATACCACCCTGGAACATTGGCTGACTGTTCAGTCAGAGGGAGAAAGGAGCTCTCTTTTCTATAGGACTTAAATCTGGGAGGACATAAGCCTAGAGCTTCAGAAGCTGTCTGAGAGCAAAGGCAACCAAGAGGAAGGCAGAGCTAAGAGACGGAGGTAGACAAATTCTGGTGATACCGTCTGAGCTCTGGATACAACCATACTTGGAATGAAGTGTGCCCTGGCCTTTTCAGGAACATGAACTAATAAATTCTCTCCCTCTCTTTCTCTTTTTGTTTCTGTTGATTTCATTGTTTTTGCTTAAGCCAGTTTCCCTTGGGATTTTACCACTTGCACACAGAGGATAGCTAAGGGGTATAATGGCATGGCATGGTCTTTCCGGCCTGTAAGCACTCTCCCCTGGGTTTCTGCACTCCAGCTACACTGGTTTTCTTTCAGTCACTTAGAAGCTCTCGTGCCCCTCTGCTGTAATTGCTTTGCAGGTACCATTTCCCCTGCCTGGAACAGTCTTCCATCCTCTTTGCCCAGTTAACTCCTACTCACCTTCCAGATCTCTAGCTAGTGTTACTCTGGTAGTTTGTTACGTGGCCCCTGATGAATTACACCTTCCAGTATTCGTGCCCTTGTGTAGTCAGTCCCTTCCCCTCGACTCTGGGTTGGCACTGTGACTGCTGTAACCAACAGAATTCAGCACCTAATGGTGCTGCACCAGTTCCGAGCCTAACCCTTAAGAAAAGCATCTTCCGCTTTTGTGCTTTTGGAAGACTTGGGCTGACATATCAAAGGTCTGAGTCCCCTGTTGGAGACACCAAATGGAGAGACCACACGAGAGAATCCTAGCTGTGTCCCAACCTATGTGCCAACTGCATGCAGCACGTGAGTGACCCCCGACAAGACCAGTAGGGGAATGGACCAGCTGAGCCCAAATTACAAAA
This sequence comes from Monodon monoceros, assembly GCF_005190385.1. Lineage (NCBI taxonomy): Eukaryota > Metazoa > Chordata > Mammalia > Artiodactyla > Monodontidae > Monodon > Monodon monoceros. The sequence goes on along the minus strand of NW_021703771.1, from coordinate 21,734,877 downwards.
TTGTGAACAAGTAAAAGGCTCCTCTTCTTCAAGATTGTTGTTTGTAGTTATTACATTTTGGAGTAGTTTGTTGTGCAGCAATGGATAACTGAGAGAATTCCTCCAAAAAAAAAGAAAGAGAGAGAAGATTCCTCCTTTCCTAGATCAAGTCATTCCCCCATCAGACATTATCAGCACCATGCACATGGCCTTCACGGCACTCAGCACATTCTGTAACAATACATTTAACTCAAGAATGACTTTCCTTTTTAGAGTCCCTTTCCTGTGATAAATTCTGGAACTCTAAGAATATTACCCAACCTCAAGGCATCAGTCCTTGTAATAGTGGTCAAAAAGTTAGGTCCGCCCGCCCCAGGGCCTGGTCCTCTGCTTTCATTTGTGCTGAATCTGTAGCTGATCCTCTGAATGTAGGTTCAGTAGAAGTTTTTCCACAGACGTTTAGCACAGTAAAGATCCCATATTCTCCCCGCCACCACATTAGTGATTTTACTCTCAAGCATTAGGCACTATTAATAGGGAAACTAGATTTGAAAAGATTCATGATTTACAGGTTTACAGTATTCAGATTTACACAGTGGTTTCTTCCAAATTATACTCAGGGGAATAAATCAGTGACTAACTTTGGCACTCTTACCAAGTACAGAGTCTTCTAATTCTAAAGGATTTTGCTGGTGAGTCATTAAGTTAAAAAAGGAAATCCATATTGGTAATAAATCTTTGTAGAAGTATTCTATGTTCTTTCGAAAACTGATTGTTTCTAGATGGCTACTTCAACTAACATTATCAAAAACAATAGATTTCTGTTAGAATATAAAATGATGCTTTCTGAGAAATGGTTTCTTTTTTTTTTTTTTAAGTTGATACAGGAGATTTATTATGGAGGGTACTTCCAGAGGACCAGAACTTTCAGTAAATTTATTCTGTTATTTTCATTTTTAAAAAACTACTATAGGGCTTCCCTGGTGGTGCAGTGGTTGAGAGTCCGCCTGCCGATGCAGGGGACACGGGTTCGTGCCCCGGTCCGGGAAGATTCCACATGCCGCGGAGTGGCTGGGCCTGTGAGCCATGGCCACTGAGCCTGTGCGTCCGGAGCCTGTGCTCCGCAACGGGAGAGGCCACAGCAGTGAGAGGCCCACGTACCGCAAAAACAACAACAAAAAAAACTATTATAGATCATAAATCTCTACCAGGTTGGAATTTTGGTTGCTGTATTTGTGGGGAGAGGGCATGTGGAGACCTAAATGTTATGCAGCTTAGAACTGACTCCACTGGCGTCCCAAAGCTTCAACCGTGGTGACTGAAGGTAAGCGAGGATTCCCCAAAGCCATCCTCTTGTTCAAGTGCTCTTCACCCACCCTCCACATATCTCCTGACAAAGACCATATATGCTTCCTCTCCAAGCTGCCACCTTCTCTCTTTTGCTATTGACACTGTTCTAGTTCAGGCCTGTGGACTTTCGGCCGCACTGTTCAGCATGCGGAACTTCCCCAACCAGGGGTTGTACCGGCACCTCCTGCATTGGAAGCTCGGAGTCTTAACCACTGGACGGCCAGGGGAGTCCAGGTCTGTGGCCTCATGAGTGGTGTTCCTGCCTGCAGCCTCATCTTCACTCCATCTACCTCCTCGTCTGTTTCCGCAGCACTACTGGAGTAATTGGCCACTCTCTCTGTTAAACAACCCTTCCAGGACTCACCATCCTTATCAGCAGAGGTCCTTAACCCATGGTCCACTGACATTAGGCAGATGTATGGACAAGGAACCAGGAATCCTTTGAAGATGTGCAGACAAATGACATGAATATGTCCATTTCTTGGGAGAGGGTGTGTAGCCTTCATTACATTCTCAAAAATGTCTGTGGCTCCACAAGAGGGAAGAACCACTAAACTACAGGAGAAAAGCAAATTCCTTGGCAAGTAACGTGATTGTTGAAAGGGTGATGGAGTTGGTGAAAAGGTGCTCTAAACACCACAAGCAAAAAGGTATAATTTCCAATCTGGTAAATGTTGTGCATCACAAAACAAGACTTGGGTGGGGGGAGAGATAAATTAGGAGTTTGGGATTAACATATATACATTACTCTTTATAAAATAGATAACCAATAAGGACCTACTGTATAGCACAGGGAACTATGCTCAATATTTTGTAATAACCTATAAAGGAAAAGAATCTAAAAAAGAATATATATAAAAATATATAACAGAATATATATGATTATATACATCGATATTTTATGTATATATAATTGAATCACTGTGCTGTACAACTGAAACTAACACGACATTGTAAATCAACTATATTTCAATAAAAAAAGTTTTAAAAGCGCAAAAAACAAAGCAAGACTTGGCAGCATCCTCCCCAAGGGAAAGCCAAGCTTTCCTTGTCCTTGAGTTCCCATAAAGGCACCCTATGCTGGTGCTACCACCGGACCAATGTCCTTTGAGAAGAGACCATCCCAGCCCCTCTCAGAATGGCCAGTTGTTCTCAGAGGCCAATAGCTCTTCTGTGTTCCTGACAGCTTGTTGGTGCAAACTATGAATTAACTTTCTCACGGTAGGAACGTACCCTGCCCTGGGGATATTTACCTCTGCCTTTTCTCACGTTGGTATTAGGGATGGGGTGAAGCAGGCTCAGTACATTTCTAAGCAACCACAGTGGGCCCAGGTGGAATCCAAGAACAATCTCCAGTGACATCTGAATCTCACTTTCCCAAACAGGATAAAGCTTCAAGCTTATTGGAAGCTCTATCTCCCGTAGGACATACAAGGCCCTTCACGATCTGGCTACTGCTCCAGTTCTGCCATGTGTCCTGTGGTCCAAACATACTAAAATATTCTAATCTCCCTGAACCAGCCATGCACTTTTTTTTTCATATATATATTCATGAATTTGACATTGATCATGTAATTTTCTAGGTAGCATATATATTTGTTGACCAAAATATGATTTCTTACAGTTGTGAGTGCTTCTAAATCCCTTACGACCATTGGAGCATTATTGCACTACAGCCACGCACTTTCATGACTCTGCCTCTGACATAACATCAGTCATCACCATCATCATCTCCAACCAAAACTGTGAGGTAGGTCATATTATCCCTAGTTTAAGATGAGGACCCTGAGGCTGGTAGGAGTTAATTTATCTGCCCAAATCTAACAAAGGAAGTGAGTATGACCTAGAATTGCTCCTCTCTTTCCTCTGGTGAATGACATTCCTGACAGCATCAGCTCCCATCACTTCCTTGTAAAGCCTGCTCCAACTTCTCTAGATAGAGTTAGGTGTTCATTCCTCTATGTTTCCACCAGATCTTCAAATATATTTTCACTATATCAGTAACATATATGTATTATAGAACATTGTGAGATCTAAAAATTATTCCTCAATAGTACATCTATCCAAATACAATCATTGTTACTATTTTTATAACTATTCTCATAGATTTTAAAATATCACTGTTATCACTATGTGTGTATTATTTGGTAGTCTACTTTTGGGGGGCTAGTAGTACTGGCATCAACATTTCCTATGTTACACAGTTTCACAATACCTTTACTTTTTCAGTTAGGATACTTTTGGATCCAAGTTAACAACCAACTCAGATTGTCTTAAACAATAAGGAATGTATGATAATCACTGCTATAGTGGGAACCACAGAAGTAGGGCAGGCTCCAGGCATGCTATAATTTGAGATTCTACCCTATTTTTCTGTAGTTATCTCATATCTGCAGTTGCTCCCCATTCCCCGCATGGGCTAACATCGTCCTCAGGGCCCCCTCACATCACAGGCTGGGGCAGCCTGCTTCCTTGCTCATGAGGGGGAGAAATGTTACCCTAATGATGGAATAAAGTTCCACTTTTCAGTCTGATTGGGCCATTTTTAGGTAATGTGCTTTTTCCTGGACGTAGAATTGTTCCTGAGGGAATCTAACTCTAACCTTAAGCTTGAGGTCTTCTCTTTTTTTAAAATTATTTATTTATTTGTTTTGAGCTGCGTTGGGTCTTCGTTTCTGCGTGCCGGCTTTCTCTAGTTGCAGCGAGCGGGGGCTACTCTTCGTTGCAGTGCGCAGGCTTCTCATTGAGGTGGCTTCTCTTGTTGCGGAGCACGGGCTTTAGGCGCACGGGCTTCAGTAGTTGCGGCACATGGACTCAGTAGCTGTGGCTCGCGGGCTCAGTAGCTGTGGCGCACAGGCTTAGTTGCTCTACGGCATGTGGGATCTTCCCAGACCGGAGATCGAACCCATGTCCCCTACATTGGCAGGCCACCAGGGAAGTCCAAGCTTGGGTTCTTGAACCAATCACTGGCCACCCACCAAATAGGATTATGATCTTTGGTTTATTTGGAATCAGCCTTTGGATCCCAGGATAAAGTCAACTTCTCTTGAGTCATCTGACTGCGTAGATGAGGCATGAACACCCAAAGAAAAATTGGGATTCTGTTAGGAAGGACCAAGGAGAGATTGACTATTACTCTTTTACGTTTATGTTTGCTAATTTGATAGGAGAGAGAGTTCCTCATTGCTATTTTACTTTTCATGTCTGTCGTTCCCTTCCTACCCTCTGTTGTGGCACTTCTGCGTCAGATGGTGGTGGATTCTTTACTCTCTGTGGGCTTCTTATGGATTATGAGCTTCTTAAAGATAAGGAATCTGTAATACTAACACCTGCTTCCTCAGAGCTTAGCAGGTGTTGTATAAATGTCAGTTAAATAAATGATTAAATGAAAGAAAAAAAATGAATGAATGCAGTGCAGAATGCATACAATAAGATGGCATTTAGGATTAAGATACAGAATGATGTTATAATGAAGAAGAGACAGAGATTCCTTTTTTCAGTGAATATTTATAGAGGTCTTATTCTGAGCTACCTGCTGAGATACCACAGGGAGCAAGACAGACGTGATTCTGCCTTCATGGAACTTAGATTCTGATGGGAAGAGGAACACTGAAGAAAGGACGGAGTCTGTTTTACAAAGAGAAGTGCAGGGGGGATGGGAGCTATGGAGTTGAAGGCTGTTCTGGGCTTTGTGAAATTTGGAGCTGCTTCCCTTCTCTTATCAGAATCAGGTCTGGCTCTAGGTCTTATGCTTCTAACGAGACAGACAACTCAGGGCACCAGAAGGTAGTAACCAAGCCAAGGCTTTCACTGGCTCTCTGGTCCCTGTGACTCCAGTTTATCACTATTGTTAAAAAGGCACTGCTTCTAGAGCTCTGACTGAAGGTGGAGCTTTGCACATGCACGGATGGCTCTACAGCTGGTGACTGGACAGAGTGGCGCGGAAGGGAGCCAGCAAGGAGGTTTAGCTCACAGACGGCTGATGAGCTACTGCACAAACTGACGACTGTCCTACTGTCGTGTGTGTGTGTGTGTGTGTGTGTGTGTGTGTGTGTGTGTGTGTGTGGTGCTGGTGTTCTGGCCCATTTCATTGCTTCTTGAGGGTAGAACTTGTCGGTCCGGGGTAATATCCAATCACAACTCTCTTCTCTTATTTAGGGCACTGAGGGGGCATATTTCTCTCCTTATGACATAACATGAAAAGCAAGCAAGCATGATTTCTAAACCAAAACAGCTTTTAATTGGGGACTTTTAGGTGTTATACACACTCCTCCTTCATTCTGAGAAGGGGAATGCCTTGCTTAAGAGCAACTTACAAAGGTCCCAGCCTGCTTTCTTTGAGCAGGAAACTCCATGGTTCTGTGCTGGCTTCAGAGCAGTTCAGGCCTTGGGAGGTGCTTTCGCATAGTTCCTCCAGGACAGGAACCTGACCTACTTTGGGAGACGAGGGATTGCTTTACTGGGGAAATGATATTTCTGTTGAAACCTAAATGGTGAGCATGGTTTTTCCAAAAGAAGGAGAGGGTTAGGGAGGGCAGCATTCCAGGCAAGGAAACAGTTTACGTGGAGGCTTTGAGGCCTCAGGCAAGATCAATCCCAGGGCGTTCAGGGAACTGAAAATTTCATGTGCATGGCGTGCAGAGTGAGAAGAGGGGTGTTAGGTGAGACTGGAAGGAGAGGCAAGGGTGAGATCTTGTACGGCCTTGCAACTGTGGTGAATTTAGGGTTCAGGCCAGGTCTGGAATTAACAAGGTCAAGGCGGGACTTCCCTGGCAGTCCAGTGGTTAGGACTCAGTGCTTTCACTGCCGTGGGCCCAGGTTCAAGTCCTGGCTGGGGAACTGAGATCCCGCAAGCTGCATGGCATGGCCAAAAGAAAAAAAAAAAAAAAATATATATATATATATATATATACATTTTTAAAAATTAAAAAACATTTTTAAAAATTAAGAAAAATAAACCAAAAACCAGGGTTAAGGATTCACTGGGCTAGGCTAGGGTGGAAGGCTATGACCAGAACAGTTTTTGTGTGAAATATTTTCTACCTTAAGGTTTCAGCGTGTAATTAATTGACATTACAAAATAGATTAAAGTTTAATTTTCATGCCAAATTAGAAGATTGGCTTTTTAAATAATAAATTTATTTATTTTATTTATTTATTTTTGGATGTGTTGGGTCTTTGTTGCTGTGCGCGGGCTTTCTCTAGTTGCGGTGAGCGGGGGCTATTCCTGGTTGCAGTGCGTGGGCTTCTCATTGCAGTGGCTTCTCTTGTTGCGGAGCATGGGCTCTAGGCGCGTGGGCTTCAGTAGTTATGATGCATGGGCTCAGTAGTTGTGGCTTGCAGGTCTAGAGCTCAGGCTCAGTAGTTGTGGCACACGGGCTTAGTTGCTCCGTGGCATGTGCGATCTTCCCAGACCAGGGCTCGAACCCATGTCCCCTGTATTGTCAGGCGGATTCTTAACCACAGCGCCACCAGGGAAGCCCGAAGATTGGCATTTTTATCCAACATTTTATTGCAAAAATTTTCAAACAAAGAGAAAAATGGAAAGAATCGCCTATATTCTACCATTAATGTTTTGCTCTCTTTGCTTTATCACATATCTGTCCATCTAGGCATTCCCCTCACTGTCCCCTCACTCATTTATTTTTTTGGCTGCGTCAGGTCTTCCTTGTGGCACGTGGGGTCTTTGTTGAGGCATGTGGGATCTTTCGTTGCGGTGCGTGGGCTTCTCTCTATTTGTGGCGTGCGGGTTTATCTCTCTCTAGCTGTGGCGTGCCGGCTCCAGGGCACGTGGGCTCTGTAGTTTGTGGCACACTGGCTTTCTAATTGAGGTGCGCGGGCTTAAGCTGTCCCACAGCATGTGGGATCTTAGTTCCCTGACCAGGGATTGAACCCTTGTCCCCTGCATTGGAAGGTGGATTCTTTACCACTGGACCACCAGGGAAGTCCCCAGTCCATCTTATTTTTTGATGCATGTTAAAGTAATTGGAGACATCAGTCAACTTCATCCCTGGACACTTCAGTATGCATACCATTATCTAGAGTTTAATATTTGTTCATGGTTCTTTTTGTGTGTGTGGTAAAAGTCATATACAGTGATATGCAAACATCTTAAGTATTCCATTTGATGGGCTTTGATAAATATGTACGTAAAAATTTGAAGTTTCAAAAAAGATACAACTTTTACTAAAAATTATTATCATATACTGTTATAAGGCCTTTACATTATACATGAAGTGGTATAATATCAATTCAAGGTAGATTGTGATGAATTAAGGATGTAATTGTAATCTTTAGTAATCACTTTAAAAATATTAGCTAAAAAGCCAAAAGAGGAGATAAGCTAGAATACAGAAAAAAAAAAAAAAAATGAAAGAAGAAAACCAAAACAAAAAACTTCAACCCAAAGGAAGACCAAGTAAAAAACAATAGCAAGATGGTAAACTGAAATCTACCTATAACATAAACACACCAAATATAAAAGGACTGAACTCTTCAATTAAAAGATGGAGATTGTCAGCCTGGATAAAAAGCAAGACCCAACTATATGCTATTTACAAGAGATGCATTTAAATCCAGAGACATAGACAGATTTTTTTACCCTCTTTAATTTTTAAACTATTTCTCTATACCATGCAAACACTAAGCATCAGGAAGCTAGTATTTCTATATATGAGGCGAAGTGAATTTAAAGACAAAGAATATTTCCAGGAATAAAGAATGATATTGTAATAACAAAAGGTCAATCAATCAAGAAATCATAACAATCCCAAGTGTGTGATCACCTGATAACAGAGTATCAAAGTGTACGAAAACAAAAATTGACAAGAGAGGAGTAGATCTGCAGTCATACTTGGAGATTTTAATACTTCTCTTCTGAGAAGAGATGTGATAGAATAAATAGACAAAAATATCAATAAGGATATAGGAGATTTGAATAACATTCTTACCAACTTGACCTAATTGACATATGTAGATGACCCAACAATTGCAGAGTATACATGCTTTACAAGTGCACATCGGACATTCACCAAGATATATTTTATGCTACTGGGCCGTATGTGAAATTTAAAAAAATACCATTTATGAGAGCATGAAAACATAATACTCAGGAATGAACAAATTTTACAAAAAATGTGCAAAACATCTATATTGAAAAATACTATACAGGGAAATTAAAGATCTAAATAAACGGAGTGGAAACTGCTCATGATTAGAAGCCTTCATATTATTATGATGTCAGCCCTCCATAAATTGATGTACACAGTCAAAACCATCCCAATCGGAATCATGGCAGGATTATTTAAAAAGAAATTTATAAGCTGACTGTAAAGGTTATGTGAAATTGTAAAGGACAGAGAATAGCTAAAATAACTTGAAAAAGGACAACGTTTGAGATGTCAAGAATTACTAAAAAGCTACAGTCATCAAGACGGAGTGATATTGATGTAAGTAGATTAATGGAATAGAATAGAATCCAGAAGCAGACTCACACTTTTGCAGTTAATTCGTTTTCAACAAAGGTGTCAGGGGAATCCAATGGGAAAAATGACAGTCATGTCAACAAATGTGACTGGAATGACTAGACAATGTATGAAAAAATTGTCGTTGTATAATCCCATTTGTAGTATATATGCACAACAAATTAGAAATTTTCACCCTATGTTATCCATGTCCTGGGAAATAAATTATGCATCTGGACTGCTATACTAGCTTTCTCAAGCCACAGGAATATTATTCATTAAGAAAAACTTGTGGGGGCTTCCCTGGTGGCGCAGTGGTTGAGAGTCTGCCTGCTGATGCAGGGGACACGGGTTCGTGCCCTGGTCCGGGAAGATCCCACATGCCGCGGAGCGGCTGGGCCTGTGAGCCATGGCCGCTGAGCCTGCGCGTCCGGAGCCTGTGCTCCGCAACGGGAGAGACCACAACAGTGAGAGGCCCGCATACCGCAAAAAAAAAAAGAAAAACTTGTTAAGGGGCTGCAATAACATTGAGGACACAAGGGTATCATTCAGAAAATAGTTTGAATTCATTAAATAATGCTTTATTTCCTAGGTGATATAATAAAAATGGCCTTCTGTTTTTACAATGAGTTTAGTCCCTCCTTGTATATTGGTAGTAGGAGACATTTCCAATTTCACTCATGACCAATGATATGTATTTGTGAAACTCCTAGCTGGGTGGAAGGGCAGGTTGCAAAAATGAAATCTCATAAGCCAATAGTGGAAGGCTTCTTTTAGATGCTGGAGGAATCAAATCCTTGATGTACACTGGAGCTGGCATTATTATTGTGACTAACAGAGGTTAATCAAAAGGAGAAGTTTCTGCCCCAACAAACTGAAATGTAAATGTGGTTAAGTTTTGGAAACTTTTCCCTCCTACACTTTGAGTTTTGAGAGGGATTTCTTGAGGACGAAAGATCCGGCTGCTCTGTGGTTGTAACTCCCAGATCCAGGAGGCTCTGTGATTAGATAAGGCTTGGTGTTCCCCAGGGAGTTTCTGCTTCCAAAAGGGCCTATTGATTCTAGAGAATCAAGTTATAGCTGGAGTAGCTGTACAATTTCTTATTCCAATAATCCAGGAAAGTCTCCCAAAACTGGGTCAAAAATGCTCCCACCACGCAAGATAGGTTCTTTCTCCCATACGGTGCTAGAAAGAGGCACCATAAACTCTCTCTACCTCTTTTTTCATTTCTTTTTTTCTATCTCTATAGTGTTTTCTTTTTTATAGTCTGTGCAGGCAATGACACTTCCATTACTATAACGTCACTTAAAGTGTTCAAATTCCAGGAGGGTTGATCAGAATCCATTTCTGTTTAGTTAACTAGCAGGCCTGAGGATACATTTTGAACACTGTGACTGTGGTTACTTTCTCAACTCCTCCACGAATTGTACAAATCAGCTCTTAGGAAGGATTACTTTTGCAAGTGGGTCATCTCAATCATTTTGCATTTATTCTCAGTTTGCTATTCCTGGAGCATGTACCAAGGGTCAAGTTAAGTGCTTTCCTTACATTATTCAGTATAATCCTTATGACACCCTTTCAAATTGATACTTTTATTTCCCCATTTTACGATTAACTTACTCTAGGACAGAGAGTTGGGTGGTGATAGAGTTGGACATCAAACACAGATCTGAGTCCAGAAGAACAAGCTCTTACAAACTCCTTCCTCAGCTCAGAGGATGATGTAATTCTGATCTTACCCCCAATCCCAGGTACCTGTCTGTAACTCCCTGTGCTTTTACTATCAACTGGTTGCCTAGTTTTGGCAGAAAAACTGTACTAGGCTGCGTGGGGTGAGATAAAGCAAAATACAAGAAATGGCGAGCTTTTAATCTAGTTAAGATCTAGTTAAGCAGTTGTTTTCAACTTAAGACACACACTAGAATCATCTGTGGAACTTTAACAAATACTGATGACAGAAATCCTGATTTATTTGGTCTAGGGGGAGGCCTGGGCATCAGAATTTTAAAAACTCCTCAGGTGATTCTAAGGTGCAGCCAACATGGACAACCACCTAGTGTGATTTGAAAACACTCATAAAAATAACATCAAAACCACTACAATGTACAAAATGATATATTCTGAAATGTATTTACCTTACCTCATTCCACAAGGATGTGGCTAAAAAAAATTATTCGGTACAGAATGAATTCCATTGAGGGGCACAGAGTTCCAGGTACTTGTCAAATAGGCCGCCAGATGGGCTAGGACACGTGAGGTCAGCATAGAAATAATTCAGGTACATTTTATTTCTCTGCAAGGCAGCGTCGTCAGATTTTAGGAGAAATAGTTCTTAGAAAACGGTGATTGGTCCAGGTACTGTTTCTAGGTGGTTGATTGGTCCAAAAACTGTTTCCAGGGAGTTGATTGGTCTGGAAGCTGTCTCCAGGCTGTCTAGCCGCTAGATTGCCTTGTCTCCAAGGGTTACTCAAGCTACAAAGTGATAACGGGTCTCAGAAGCTTGTATGGAATGATATTTTTTTTCCCATTACAGAGGCTTATTGAAGAAAATACAAGTATTTGAAGGATGACTCATAGGCACATTGCACATTTCTTTGCTCCAACTTCCCTAAGGGTTATGAATTGCTCACAAAGGAGAAGCTCCCTAAATGGCATTTTCACAAGTAGTGGAGGGGCTAGAGCCATGCCATGAAAAATTTCCAGCCATTAAAAGGGCAGCATTAAACTATTCAGTGCAGTTCAACTGTTGGAATATTTCCTGACTTTTCTTTCTCCTTCTCAAGAGCAGAAGAAGCTGCTGTCAGTTTAATAACAGTAGGGAAAAACAAGATAGTGTATAAAACGATGATGTAATAACAAAGAAAACTGAGAAAAAGGGTAAAATCACTGCAATTCTATAATCTTAATATTCAACTATTTTCATTTTCGCATATTTTAATTCTAACCCACGACCAATATTATTTGGATGATAACATATGTAAAATTTAAGGTTTGACTATCTAATCATATTTTTTAAATGGTGCTATCCGTTTCTTTCTTTTATTTTAGGCTGTGCCTTGCGGTACGCAGGACCTTAGTTCCCTGACCAGGGATTGAACCCGTGCCCCTGCAGTGGAAACGCAGCGCCTTAACCACTGGATTGCCGGGGAAGTCCCCAGTTTCTTTATTTTAGAGTGGCTTACCAAGTTCCTCTACAAGTATGATGTCAACATGATTTAGGAATAAATTAAAAATTTTTAGCTTTAGAGTCAATGAATATATATATATATTTTTTTGCGGTACGCGGGCCTCTCACTGTTGTGGCCTCTCCCATTGCGGAGCACAGGCTCCGGACGCGCAGGCTCAGCGGCCATGGCTCACAGGCCCAGCCGCTCCGCGGCATGTGGGATCTTCCCGGACCAGGGCACGAACCCGTGTCCCCTGCATCGGCAGGCGGACTCTCAACCACTGCGCCACCAGGGAAGCCCCAATGAATATTTTTGAGTGGTATACACACATTCTGTACATTTATTTTACATAATTATCTTATTTTAAAAATAACAATAGTAAGCATTTATGGAAGGCCACATTGTGGCAGGCTCTGTTCTAAGGACAGGAGATATAGAGGGAAAAAAACAAACAAAATTTTCTTACTCTAGTAGGACAACAAGATAGGCGATTACAACCCTGACCGACACAGAATGCTTCTGTGCTGCGTGTGGGTCACATATTAACACATTTAATTCTCTAAACAATCCTATGAAGTAGGTACTATCAGCAACTCCATTTTACAGGAGAGGAAACTAGTGCACAGAGAGGTTAAATAACTTGCCAAAGGTCACACAGTTAGTGAGCATTTGAGCTGGGATTTGTGGCACCACACACTGCATGCTCAACTGCTATGTTCTCCTGTCTCTGTAATTAGCTTATTTATACTTATTCGACTGATGCAAGGTATCACAAGTTTTCTTTTTCCTTTCTCAAATATTTTCAATTTTTACTTCAAATATTTAATATTTCTCTGTAAAGGTATTGGGTTAGTATTACAGCCGACACTTTCCAATTACAGGACACTTACTGTGTGCCTGGTACTTTACTTACCTGATGAAAATAAGGTGAATGTTTTGTCTGGTGTACTTGCAAAAATTTTCCTTCAAAATAAAATGGCAGGTAGATAATATCTATAACCTCAAATTAGGAAATGAGCTAATGAAGTAGGGGCCAACCTTCTCTGCACATTAGATTCATGTGAAGAAAATTTTAAACTATATGGACGCTTGGGTCCCACCTCCAGGAATTCTGATTCAATTGGTCTGGAGTGAGTTCAGCCCACTTCGCTAATATGTTAAAGTGGCAAAGTGATAGAATGTTTAAAAGCCAGACGTTTAAAATCATCATCATTATTAAAAGCACGGCTTTGAATCAGACTGACTTGGATTAAATCCCACATCCACTCATTAGCTGTGTGATCATGGGCAAGTTTGCGCAGGGGAGGAAAAAAATTCTCTACTCTCTTAGCGGCTCCAGCTGGGCCTGAGAATTAAACTGACACAAGAATAACAGGAAAAAAGTGTACACGTTTTTATCAGATTTTACATGTACATTCACAAGAGAATGACAACCCAAAGATGTGACCAGAGCAGGAAGCTTTTATACCTTTTAGACAAAGAAATGATAACTTTTGAAGAAATGACCAGACAAAGGGGTTTGGGCTGGCGCAGTAAGTCGTGGGGAAGCGACTAGGAGATACAAGAGGGGAAGTTGTGGAAGATAAGGGTTATTTCAATAAGCTTGTTTGTACAGACCAATTGTACATTTCAATGTCGATTCCCCGGCTCTGGGGACAAGGATGTTCTCTTCCTGGTACAGCAAGGGCAACTTCCTCCTAGGAAATTTTATGTTCTGTTTTCAGGTAGAAAAGGGTAGATCAGAGAGCCCTTCTCTCACACCTGCTGTTTCTCAAATGCCTTCGGCTCAAAATGATCAACATACCAAAGCAATATATTTTGGGGTGCCACATCCTGAACTCTTTAATTTCTAAATCTCTCTGCACTTCTCTTTCCTCATCTGTAAAGTGGAAGTAAACATTCACCTCGTAGAGCAGTTGTAAGAATTAAAGCGCACATGCGGGAATTCCCTGGCAGTCCAGCGGTTATGACTCTGCGCTTTCACTGTTGAGGGCACCGGCTCGATCCACTGGTTGGGGAGCTAAAGAGAGAGAGAGCACGAGGGAGTACGTGGATGACCATCATTTTCACAGTCCTGGCACAAAGTGTGTGCCTAATCGGTGGTTCCTCTCATCTGTTCATGCATTAATTCCCTCGGCAAATACTTGCCGAGCGCCCACCATGTTCCAGGCGTTGTTCCAGGTGCGGGGGAGGCAGCATTGAATAGAACAGACAAGGGGCTTGCCTTCTGAGCACTATTTTGAATTTTTTTTAGCATTAATAAAATGTGCTTAATCTCATGGTCCTTATATTACTCTATCCTGTACTAGGTCATCTGAACTTGGGGTCTCTTCCTTACCTGCCTCAGAGACCTCCCTTCATCAGTGGTCCCTGCTCCTCTCTACTGGCCCTTTGTCGTATTCATTTAAACATAAACACTTTTTTTTCATATTCAAAAAAAAAAAAAAATCCCCGAATCAGGGATTTTAGGCTTCAAGTTACCCAACAGTTTCTACTTTCGTCCTTGCATTTTTTTGCTTCACAGGTAAGTATAGATGTTGTCTGTGTGCACAGTCTCCACTCCCCAGGCTGGCTCCATCTGTTCTCGTTCACACTCCAGAGCACTGTGGTCAGGCTTCTGTCTCCATCACTCTACAGATATTACTCTCAACAAGGTCACTCCCTTCTTAAAACCTTTTGATGACTCCAGATTTTCCTCGGGACGAAGTCCAAACTCTTTAAAGTGGCATGCAGTCATTTGTAGCCTTCCCTCCCATCACTCCCTTTTCTGCCTGCACTCCTCTCCCCTGCCTGCTGCCCACTGCCCACACCCACACACACTGTGAGTTCCCACCCCACAGGACTGCTCGGAGTTCCCCAGAAGCATCATACTTCCACCTCTAGGCAGTGATGCTCTGAAGTGGTTTGTACCCGCTTGTGAGAGTTTGGTGTACATTTCTTCCCAATTATGTGTTTGGTGATGCCCTGTTGGTAGCCTAAAGTCGGCCATGGTGGGAGTATTTATATCAAGGAAATGGGCAAATTCTACAAACTAGGGCCTTCTTGCCTACCTCTAGAGAGATGGCTGTTAAATACCTACCACACACCATTGCTTCTAGGCCTGTGCACATATGTTCTCCCTTCCACCCCAGCTTGGATCAGCTTAAATGTCCCTTCCTTTTGGAAGCTTCTCCTGACTCTTCAAGATTGGGATAGAGGGACTTCCCTGGTGGCCCAGTGGTTAAGACTCTGCGCTCCCAACGCAGGGGGCCTGGGTTCGGTCCCTGGTCAGGGAACTAGATCCCGCATGCCACAACTAAGACCTTGTACAGCCAAATAAATAATTTTTTTTAAAAAAAGATTGAAAAAAAAAAAAGATTGGGATAGATACTTTTCTCTGTGATTCTATGGAAACGTGGGCAGCACCCTTCCCCCCTCCCCCTCCCCATGGCATGTATTGTACTGACTTTTTCTGTAACCTACACTGACCAAGTGAAGTCTTTGAGGTCAGGGAAGCCTTCAAGGTGTGGTCCTCCAGTCAGCAGCGTGATCATCACTGGGGGAGCTGGTTGGAAATGCAGACTCTCAGGCACACCCCTGACTGATTGAATCAGAAACTGCATTTTAACAAGATCTCCAGGCATTGAGTCCATTTAAATTTAAGGTGCACTGCCTTAGGGGCCATCTCATCATTTTTCAAATGCAAAAACAAAACATTAGGGGCCTTGTCTTATTCATTGCCATTGTTCTCCACCTGGGATAGTGTTTGGCACATAGCAAGATGCCACATCATATTTCGAAATGAAGCAGTACATGAGTAATTGAAATAATTAGCCCTCTCTATTAAACAAGAAGCTTTTTAGGGTTCAAGAATGTGTCTTCATCTTTGCATCCCCTAGATTTCCTCATACACGTCAGCATTCAGCAGAAAATGGATAGGATGAATGAACTAGGCTTGAGTGCACTTTTGCTGATCCTAAAACTAGGGCCCAATTTAAGATATTCATCCTAGAAGTGAGGCAATGACCTTTAAAGCTATGGGTCTGTAGAATCCAAACCTGGAGTCTTGAAATATGTCACCGGAAACTTAAGATTTTTCCTAGCCATCAACCTGCTGCAATGTTCTACTCTTATTTCCTCGTTTCTCCTAATACAGTGATGCCAAGCTTACCCCACCTCCTTCTTTCCTCTTCCTTTAGCTACAGCGTCCACACGCTACTTGCTCAGACTCACACGCACTTTGAACACGAGGTAGAGTAGGAGAGCTGTGCAGTGCAGTGGAAGGCACTTGGCGTTTAGTCAGGAGACACTGGCTGTGTTCCTGCCTGTCACAACCTTGCTGGAGCCTTCGTCTTTCCCTCTGCAACGGGGAAAATGCTATCTTTCCTATCTAATTCACCACGTTTTTGTAGGATCAAATGAGTTAACATAGGTGAAAGCGCTTTTATACATTGTAAAGCACTGCATAGAGTAGATGCAAAATCTCTCAGACAAATGGATCTCAAGCACACGTTATGGTTTAGTAACTCCCTAGCACGTGGAATATGCAAGGAGATAAAAGAATGTTCCAGTATGGAAGGGTATAGAAATCTAGAGGTTATTTATTTGGGGAACAGGATGCCTTACCTGTGTCCAGGCATGTAATTAGATAAAGATTATGTTTTTGCATTGCAAAGACATAAAAATAAAACATTGGCTTCGTATCAGATGTCACCTAGGAAATCTGGAGTGATTCCATCTGAGATGCCAGGTGTGCTAGCAATCAGCAATAAAGAACAATTAATCTAAGAAGCAAATGATAAGGACATGTTGGTGGCCGATAGCTGGAAAAACAGTTTCATTCCCTAATAGGATCTGATAGGCTCCAACTAATCTAGGTGCAAAAAATATAGAGCAATACCAAGCAAGAGTTCCTTTCAAATAGACAGCTACCAGTGAATACTGCAAACTGCAAGCATTGTCCGCCCGTTTCTTAGTGTTGGGACATCCCTTGCAGATGTTAATAATTATCTGCCCACAATAGGAAGGCTCCATGGTGTGTTCTTTCAATCAGCAGCCCGGGCATCCCCTGGGGAGTTGGTCAGAAATGCAGACTCTCAGGGCCACCCCAGAGCTGTTGAATCAGAACCTGCATTTTAACAAGATCTCCAGGGATTGAGTGTATTTAAATTTAAGGCAGACTGCCTTAGGGACCATCTAATAATTTTTCAAATGGAAAAACAAAAAATCAGGACTTTAAGGGTAATTTTTTCCCCTCAAGGTCTAATAGGCATGGGAGGCAGAGCCTGGATTAGAAAGAAAAGTTTTCCGACTCTGTTGGCGGTTCCAGCATCGCTCACCACCTCACAGCCTGGTTCTTCAGCTTCTGGCTGTGGGGCTTAGGGCAAGTTACTGAACTTCTCTGAGTCTGTTTGCTCATCTATGAAATGGAGATGGTAGCAATGTCTACCTCACAGAGCTGTGAGGTTTAACACAAATTAGAAAATCTCTGAACATTTTGTCCAAGGCATAATTCACATGAAAAGGTTTATTATTCTCTAATGAAAAGGCAGACAATGTTCCACATAATTTAAACAGTAGAAGTAAATTTTTTATGGCACACAGAAGGAGATTGTTATTTATATCTCTGAAAATCTTCATGCCTTGACAGTAATGTTTGGAAAACAGTTATTTTTCCTTTTAATCTTTCCTATTTTCCAGTGAAGAAGCTTATATAAGCTACCCTGCAGAGGTGCTCTGCTAGTCACTGTAATTTAATCATCTTGAAGGTTAGGCTGACTTCTGTTATTATGAAAGTGGTGAACCCGGGCCAAATTCAACCTTTGGAATAGGCACCCACATATGTAATTAAAGAATCTGACTCACTGACCTACTTTCTTGGCCACCGAAACAGGAAGGACTGCATTTCCTAGTGTTCTGCTCCATCTAGTGGCAAACATGGTACATGGCTCAATTTTCCGTTACAGAGAAATTATCGGGAATTCTACAATAGGTTTTCATGTCTTAAACACAAAACACATCCAACTTCTCACTATTGAGGAGAAATGATCCAACATATACATTTTTAATGCTGTTTGTTATACTTGAAATAATAGGCTTAGGATTCTTACAAATGTACCATACTAAGGCAGGATGAGAGTGGGGAAACTGGGGGGCGGGGAGGAAGGGTCTGTGAGAACGCTGTATTTTCAGCTCAATTTTCTGTAAACATAAAACATTTCTAAAAAATAAATCCAATTGATTTAAAAAAAATAGGCTTAGGATGCTTGTTGCTGCTTGGAAAGTTGGAGAGTTTCCAATCTGGAACAGGAAGACCAGAGTCATCTTTGATGCTTCTGTTGATGAAAAAATTAGTCAATAATCTAAGAAAGAAATAGAAAACCTTATTCGAGTCAACCTGAGGATTATAAGCCAGGAGACAGTCTTTCAGGAAGCTCTGAGGACTGTTCTCCTGTTAGAGGTTAAAGCACAGTTATAGAAGTTTTTGAGACGAAGGGTTATACATCAAAGTGACATCATGAATGTTTAAATAGTCCAACAAGGTAGGCAGCGGCTTATTGTGACCTCTTATAGGATTCAGAAAGGAATGTCATCTCCTAAGGAGTTACCTTGCTGGTGCCAGGAGGAAACTGCTTTTTTTTTTTTTTTTTTTGGTGAGGAGGCATTCTTGTGTCTTCTAGTTAATGTATAATGCAGATGCACAACGCCCACTAAAGGGGAGGGGGAGTGGTTCAAATGGCAGAGAAAATTTTATGTTAAATTTTCCTTCTCTTGCCTTAAAATAATTTTATTACATCACTTCCCTCATGTGATGTATCCATTATGTCATCAAACACTAAAAAATTAATTTCTCAAGACATTAGCCAGTGTTGGGGAGGAAGACATTTTCCTCTACCCTTCTAGGTTTTTCTGGCTGGTCTAAGAATTAAATTGGCATGAGACAGATTAACAGGAGACAATCAAACAAAGTTTAATAACATGTCTACATGGGAGAGACCCAGGAAAACTGAGTAACTCACCAAAATGGCCCAAACCATTAATAAACCTTAACACCATCTTCAGCTAAAGACAAGAGACTTGAGAGGGGAGAAAGGCAATTGACTTGGAGATTAAAAAAAGCAAATATTTGGTAAATAAATGCTTGCCCGGGCCATGGAGA
The DNA here is from genome assembly GCF_005190385.1 of Monodon monoceros. Lineage (NCBI taxonomy): Eukaryota > Metazoa > Chordata > Mammalia > Artiodactyla > Monodontidae > Monodon > Monodon monoceros. The sequence goes on along the minus strand of NW_021703771.1, from coordinate 21,715,779 downwards.
GATAATGGGACACAGAGGGGACCTGATCTCTAGAGAGTTTTCCTCCCCACATATAGCCCATACCCTTTGTGGATATCTCTGGAGATGGCTCTGTTAGGGAACAGGCTTCCTACCTAAATTCTTTTTTAGACAGTTAGGGGGAAGTTCAAAGTTTCTTCCTGAGTTTTTCAGGCCCTCATTGTTTTCAGCTTGAAGTAACCCATATGCCAAAGAGACATTTTGGGGTGGCAAATTTTGTTCCTCTACACAAGCCACATGTACTTATTTAATCCTTCCTTTGGGACCGTCTGATTAGTGAAGAAAGGTGTTGGACATTACTCCAGACCCTGTAGTTTGGGCATCTCGGAGAGGAATGTCTATGGGTGCACTCAGAAGGCCTGAGCTGTAGGGTTCCCAGTCTCACAAAAGATCCCCTTTCCTCACAATGTGGCCGAGGAGCAATAGAGACCCCCTGGGGCCATGGGAGTCATGCCAAGGATCGGTGTCAGCCAAGGGAACAGAGGGTCAGTGACAAGAGACCAGCCCTTCGGGGCTTCCTTGGTGGCGCAGTGGTTAAGAATCCACCTGCCAATGCAGGGGACACGGGTTCGAGCCCTGGTCCGGGAAGATCCCACATGCCGCGGAGCAACTAAGCCCGTGCGCCACAACTACTGAGCCCACGTGCCACAACTACTGAAGACCACGCACCTAGAGCCCCGCAACAAGAGAAGCCACTGCAATGAGAAGCCTGGGCACCGCAACGAAGAGGAACCCCCCCGCTTGCCGCAACTAGAGAAAGCCTGCGCACAGCAATGAAGACCCGACCCAACACATCCATAAATAAATAAATAAAAAACAAAACAAACAAAAAAAGAGACCAGCCTTTCCCTTCACCTCTTTTTTGGAGATGTGTTGTCAGAGCCCCTGAAGCCAAGATATAATTCCAGGCACAGAAGTGGGGTCAGGAAGCCCCAAGAATGCCAGAGCTAGCACTTCTCACTAAAGGGTAGCAGAGTATGCTACCCCCAAATATGTCTCTTTGGTATAAAGATTATTTTGAGTGAATTATTTTTTTGAGCAAAGGCAGACACAGGAGAAGCTCTGAAAACAGAGTAGAAGTTACCCTTTTGTCAGGGAAATTTATATTTATAAAGGAAATCTCCATTTGTGAGGGTGTCTCCTTCTCAGTACCAGGAAGAAAGGAATGACTAAAATCACGTGAAACTTATCAGTGAAGAAAGCAGAGACTTAAATCTTCATAACAAACCTTACCTTTTACTGTGCTTTTCCTGGTAACTTCCCATAACTGGTCTCTTTGTTCCCCCAACATCTTTCGTCTTTGGCTAAAGATATTGGTATTTAAGGTGCTAGCCATCTCAGCTTCCCTGGGTATCTCGCATCCGCACATGAGGTATACATGTTAATAAACTTCTGTTCGTTTTTCTCCTCTTTGTCTTTTATTACAGGAGGTCTCAGCCAAGAAGGGTAGAGGGAACATTATTTTTCCTCCTCTAAACGACTGATTCAGCAGGAAGGAATTCAGAATCAGGATTGAGTTGATTTATAGAAAATACATGTGATATCCTTGTACGCAGGTCTGTGGCCTGTTCAGAGTTGGGCATATATTTGCACCCCTGGAACTGGAGTCATTTCATGTTGAGACTCTGTTGGGGAATTGATTTTGTTAATTTAATTAAACAAGGAGGCCATCCAGCTGATGTGGCTCTCATGCCGAGGTGGCCTACAGAGACAAACCAAAATCAAACCCTGTAAATGCCTCCAGATTAGGAAACCAAAACGCTAAGGTCAACTAATCACAGACAGCCAACGAGCCTTTAAGTTCTAGCCAATCAAATGCTTTCTTTTCTTTGCTTCTGCACCTTCTCTATATAAGTCCTTTCTCTGGCTCCTGTCCTGGGGAGCTCCTAACCACTTCTGGTTTGGCGCACTTCAACTGAAATTGATTTTTGCTCAAATAAACTCTTGACATTTAAAAATGTGCCTCAGTTTATCTTTTAAAAATATGCAGATATGAATTTGGGTCTTTAGAAACCTGATCACTGAGGGAATACTTGGAGCCTCTCTAGAGAGCAGGTTTGAAAGTGTGTCACTGAAGAATTTAAACCGTTCAAGTGGGATCAGTATTGTTGGTAGAAAGGAAGAAAAGAGGGTGATTTTGAGTTTGCTCAAGATATCTCATTTCCTGCAGCTTCTAGTGTTACCGAACCAAACTTGGGTCCTGTTTGCCCATGTGCAGGAAAGCCAATCTACTGACACTGGGTTGTGATGAAGGAAAGTGTGGCATTTATTGTAAGGCACCACACAAGGAGTCTGGGATGCTCAAAAAGCCCAAACTCTGGACTTCCCTGGCGGTCCAGTGGTTAAGACCCTATGCTTCCACCACAGGGTGCACGGGTTCGATCCCTGGTCGGGGAACTAAGATCCCACATGCTGTGCAACGCAGCCAAAAAATAAATTAATTAATTAAAAAATTTTTTTTAAAAAGGGCTGATTAGTAAAAAAAAAAAAATGTTGTTTTAAAAAAAAAAAAGCCCAAACTCCTTGATGGGTTTCAAGGAGGCACTTTTAAAGGCCAGGTGAGGGAGAGGAGTTGCAGGGTGTGTGATCAACTTGCGTGCACAATTCTCCGAATGGCTGATGGTGAGGTAACAGGGTGGTGTCACAGGGGTTAACATTATCAGTCCTCAGACTCCAGCAGGTCTGGGGGGGCTACATGCTCATGGTCATCTGGTAGTTAACTTCTTTCATTTAGTGGGGGTTTTATTTTATTTTATTTTTTTGTCCATGCTGCTTGCGGGATCTTAGTTCCCTGACCGGGGATCGAACCCATGCCCCCTGCAGTAGAAGCACAGAGCCCTAAGCACTGGACTGCCAGGGAGTTCCCTTGGTGAGGTTTTAGCATCTGTAAAACAACTCAGGAAATGTGCATCAGATATTGTTATTAGGTACTTCAGAGAGGAGCTACAGCAGAGGACATGGGGGGAGGGGTCTGTCCAAGGAAGGCCCCATAGAGTCCTGCTTTGTTCCACTAGCAGTATACAAAAAAAGGGAGGGACGTAGAAGGTGATTTTTAAGGCCTCTATCTCAGTCTCTGACTTTCCAGAAAAACTTCCTTCAGAAACAGGAAGACATAGAGCAGCCACATTCCTGGGATTCAAAACAGCTTGTGTGTCTGCAAGCCTGGACTGTGCCTCTGAAAGTAAGAGTGGGTGTTACGGGTTGAATTGTACCAAAAGATACGTTTAACTTCTAACCTTGTACTTGTGACTTTATTTGGAAGTAGGGTCTTGCAGATGGAATCTTGATGAGTTTATACTGGATTAGGGTTGGCCCTAATCCAATATGACCGGTTTCATATGAAGAGGGGAAATTTGGACAGAGGTACACATAGAGAGGAGAACGTTCACTCCACAAATGTAGCAAAGAAATAAACCAGTTTTATTATTAAATACACACTGAACCAGACTCTAATGCAAATCACAGGCAATCCTCTAATGAGATTGCAAAGTGAGAACACTCACCCTTGCAAACAGCCAAGTATATATGATCCATTCCATACATGTTCTCGAGATAAATAATAACTAGTCCCCATGTAAGAGGACTTCGGCAGCACCGTTTATTATACAGTCTTTCATAGTTCATCCTAAATTTACTTGGTAACTGGCTTGGCTGCCTGTGTTAGCTAACTGCCATTATCTGAAAGGAAAACAAAACTTTTCAATCTCTGTGACTTTCAGCTTGGAACGAGGTGTTTTAGGTTAAATTCCCATGGTGACAGGGAGACAGGGGGTGCTATCTTCCTTCATGTTTACAAAGAGGTGGCTCCCTAGGCCCTAAGAAAATTTCCTGGGTTGTAAAACAGGCAAGAGGCTCGTTTAGCTGTTCAAAAGATTTATATACATATCAGGGTGATGAGGAAGGATTTACAAATACAAGCTTTCTCAAGGAAATACCCTGGGAAAAGGAAAGTCTCTTCCTTTTTGTCAAGAGGGAAAATTCAGTCTTCTTTACCCTTACACACACCTTTCCTTATGGGCAAAATAAATGTTCTATAGAAGAATTCACCTGTGAAGAGTCAATAAAGAGGAGGCCAAAACATATTTATGAGAATGTGTTGGTGGTTCCAGGAGGCCAGGGAGGAGACATGTTGGTTCCTCTGGGGGCATCTATTTTTCTTCTTGAAGGATAGCAGAGATGTGGGAGTAGGAGTGATACTGGCAGAAGTACCCATCAGGCAAAGGATTCCTGGTAGGGAGAAACGGGAGAAATGGCCCTCTCACTTGGATGCCACTGTCCTATTCTGCCCTTTATTGTGGGCAGAAGGGAACCACAGGGTCCTCTGGGTCTGTTGGCACTAAGGATAAAGAGGGCATAACTGGGGACTTCCCTGGCGGTCCAGTGGTTAAGACTTCGCCTTCCAATGCAGGGGGGTGCGGGTTTGATCCCTGGTTGGGGAGCTAAGATCCCACATGCCTTGCGGCCAAAAAACCAAAAACATAAAACAGAAGCAATATTGTAACAAATTCAATAAAGACGTTAAAAATGGTCCACATCAAAAAAAAATCTTTCTTTAAAAGAAAAAAGAGGGCATAACTGGATAGTGGTGTGAAAATTAAGCACACACTGCTGCCTTAACAACCAATAACAGCTGCTCATCGGTGGTATGAAGCCTTTGCGAAGCATTCCCTGTGCCTAGTACTGAACTCCCTAGGCAGACACAGTGTGTGAGAAGGACAGTCTCCAAGGGGAGTCATCCCCAGAAGGGGAAAGTTAAATACTTTTCCAGGACCAGGCTCACCTTTTTCATCCTTGGAGATTTGGGGGATCAAACATTTCACCACTCTGGGTCTGGTACCAACTTCCCCCTGCCAGCAGAGAAGAGAATTGGGCATCATTTGGGCAGATTGCTGATTTGTAAGGCAACAGTCTTGTCAGCAGAGGAGTGATACTTTCACTAAAAGGTCTCAGCAGATGTAATGGCAGGACAGACCAGGAGTGTGACCTAACTCAGGCTCTCTCGGAGAGAGAGCCATTGGGCCCTCTCTGTTTCAAGGGAGAATTCTGATCTTACTGAGAGGGTACAGGCATTCAGGGGCTGAGCTGTCCCGTAAGTTTAAAATGCATTCTCCCAAACCTCACACTCTTGCAGTTCAAACACATCACTGGTAGTTAAAGCCGAACTGCTACATTATAACTAATTTGCCAGCACCCAGCTTTATATTGAATACTTTAGCTAAATTAGTCTGTTAACTACAGAAAGTCTTACTACAGTACATAGTTTAGAAAACACTCCCAATTGCCCCTGCTCAACTGGAAGGGAAAGACCGTTTGTTCGGTAAGGCAAGTAACACCGTCAGGTAGTGGTACTCCACTGGGCAATTCCTGCCTTTGCCAATTACACACTTTAGTTGGTAATTTTGAGACTCCCAAATACGCTATAAAACTTTGCTCCAGAAGTGTACAAACAAAACTCATAAAAAATGTTTTGAGATTAATTTCATATGTTTCATGGATCCCCAGAAGTACTCCCACAAAGAGAAATTCCTCATTCCTGGTGCTCCAATCTCTCGCTCTTAGAATTTCTCTAAAGCTTGTTCCCCTAATCCACGTCAGGAAGAACTTTCCAAATTCCCAATCAAACGCAGATACTGCCGGGACATCAAATTTGGCCGAAAAAGGGCTATCAGGTTCTTGAGCTACGACGGTGGTGGGATGGCCCCCTTCGTCAGTAAAACAGATGCCTTTAGGGAATCTGCGGACCAGTCTACGTGTGGCAAGAGGATTTGTTTCCTTTCACTCTCTGGGGTTTCCATCGGCAGTCTATGGGAAATGAATATAAGTGCCACTTCTGGTTCCCAATACTACGGCAGCTGCGCATGTGCAAAGCCGCCCTGAGAGCGCTTTGGATCTGGGCAGGGCGGGGCGGGGCGAGGGAAGACCCGCCCCTCCCATTCGCCTTGGCCTTAACTCCTTCCCATCCGTCCGCCAGCGTCTCTTTCTTCACCTCTGACCTCGGAAGGAAGGGGGTGGGGCTTTTGGGGCGGAAGTAGCGGTGCATTGTGGGCTCGCTTAGAGTTGAGCCTGAATGGAAGTGGCGCGACGCTGCTGACATTACCAGGTCCGGGCGGTTGGGGTTCGGACACCGGCCGGGATTCGGGTACCTCGACCTCGGGAGCAGAGCGGAGCGCGAGGAGGCGGCGGCGGCGGCGGCGCGGCGAGTTGGTGGAGGGGGCGGCTGTGCACGGCCCCAAGACATGGCTCACAACAAGATTCCCCCGCGGTGGCTAAACTGTCCGCGGCGCGGCCAGCCGGTGGCAGGTAACCGGGACGGGGGGTGTTCGAGTCCCTGCGCACCGGCGGGTCCGGGGGTGGGCTGAGTGGGGCGCAGCTTTTCGGTAGTGGTGTTTCAGGACCGAGACGTGCTCGGTCCGATGAAGCTTCGTGGATGAGTGTTTGGGAACCTGGACTGGAGGGAGTGGGGGCACTTGTCACTCTTCAGTAAGGCTAAATATTGCGAACGGGAAGGTAGATAGGAGCTCTGTGTGGCAGGAGCCGAGAACCCAAGAACCCAGTGGGTAATAATACTTTGAAGCTTAGTCAAGAGTTTGTAAACCTTTGAGAGTTCTCGAAAGGGGAAGGGACAAGTGTCGGTTTTGAGAGGAAGGCTAAAGGGAGGGGCAGTTCCCAGCGGTGAAATTCATCCACACTGAGACTGGAGGTTTTTGTTTTTTTAAATGATTCTTAATTGAGGACTTTTTCATCTTTGAGTTTGACACAACAGACTTTAAGGTGTACAGTTTGAAAGTGTACAGTTTGATAAATTTGGACCACAGGCGCACACACACACCCTGTGAAACACAATCAAGATAGTAAACACAATCATCACCACTCCAGGTTTCCTCCTGCCCTTTGTAATCCCTCCCTCCCTCAGGCAACCAGTGATTTGCTTTCTGTCACTATAGATTTAGTTTGCATTTTGTATAATTTTTAAAATAAATGGAAACATACTCTGTTTTTTGGGGGAGGTCTCTGGCTTCTTTAACTCAGCATTATTATTTTGAGATTTTCACGCTGTGCTTGTACGTATCAATAGCCCATCCCTGTTTACTGCCGAGTAGTATTCCACTGTTATGGATACACCAGTTTAAATTGGTTTGTCCATTCACTTGTTGATGGTCCTTTGGGTTGTTTCCAGTTTTTGGCTGTTGCATACTAACTTGCTATGAATATTCATGTGCAGTTCTTTGTAGGACATATGCTTTCATTTCCCCTGTGTAAATCTCTAGGAGAGGAGTGCATCGCATGATAGGTGTAAGTTTAACCTTTTAAAAAACTGCCAAACTCTTTTCCAAGTCATAACATTTTGCATTCCCGCCATCAATATATGAGAATTCTGTTTGCTCCACATCCTCTCTAACACTTGATTTGATCAGTCTTTTTAATTTTACCCATTCTAATAGGTGCTTAGTACTATCTTACTGTGGTTTGATGTTGAGGATCTTTTCATGTGCTTCCTGGCAATTCACATATCTTCTTTTGCAAAGTGTCCAAATCTTTTGCTGATTTTTAAAATTCGGTTGTTTATTTTATTTTTGAGTTGTTAGTGTTCTTTATGTATTGTAAATACAAATCCTGTGTTGAAGATATGCTTTTAAAAGTCTTTTCTTCCCGTCTGTGGCTTGCCTTTTCATTCTCTTAAAAGTTTCTTTTGAAGAGTTAAAGTTTTAAATTTTAACTAACTCCAACTTAATGCTTTTTCTAGAAGGTGTTTTGAAACAAAATTAAAGGATTTTGTAGTGAGCTATGCATACTTACTAATTATGTACACAGCTATAGTATGTCTGCCTAGTTAATTAATTAATTATTTTAAATTTCATTTATTTATTTATTTATTTTTGGCTGTGTTGGGTCTTCGTTGCTGCGCATGGGCTTTCTCTAGTTGTGGCTAGTGGGGATTACTCTTCTTGCAGTATGCGGGCTTCTCATTGTGGTGGCCTCTCCTGTGGCAGAGCACAGGCTCCAGGTGTGCGGGCTTCAGCAGTTGTGGCACACGGGCCCAGCAGTTGCAGCTCCAGGACTCCAGAGCACAGGCTCAGTAGTTGTGGTGAACGGGCCTAGTTGCACTGCGGCATGTGGGATCCTCCCGGACCAGGGCTCGAACCCGTGTCCCCTGCATTGGCAGGCGAATTCTTAACTACTGCGCCACAAGGGAAGTCCCAGCCTAGTTATTTTAAGTTGTTGGAAGAGAAGATTCTCTAGTCATTTTTTAATTCAGGTTTTCTGGTTCTTCTAGTTTGTCAGCTTTTCTTCACATTTTATATAAAATTCTCAGTTAATAAAGCCATATAAATGATGGATAAAAGATAATCTAAGCAAGCCTTAGGGTGAGGAAATGGTTTTCCTTAACAAAAATGAATAATGTTTTTTACGTTCTAACCATTTTTATACGATTTTCACTTGTGCTTGATAGTCATTGTACTCTCTTCAGATGAATTGATTACAATCCATCTCACTCTTCAGACATTTTGACTTTTTTTCCCTTGGCATCTCTAACTTACTGTTGAATCCTTTCTTTTTACATGTGGCTTTTTCTATGGAGTTATGAAGAAACCTCTAAACTTAGATGTCTAGCTTCTTTTTTAACCTGGAGCATGTTTCCTGGATCCTTTCATTAGAGTTACCTGCTGCACTGATTTGTGAGAAAAACAAAATCATAAAGAAGGTCTTGTCCCAGTGAATATTTTTTATTTGGAATTAGAAAAACAGTTTTAAAATCAGAATTTTAATATAATCTGCAGATGGCAATGACAAATATCAGAATACTGACTTTTTCCTAGATGAATGGGGCAAATGTGGTACTGACTGGGGGTGGACAGCAGCAGATAAGGTGCTTAGCTCCAGGCAGCTTAATACTTCTGTAAGAAATAGAGTTGTGTGCTTTTTTTTTTTTTCTCCCTCTCCTGGAGATGAAGGGTCAGGAATAAAAAGTTTTTCCTTTTTTATTGTATTACAGTATTTTGACCCCCAAAACATAGACTCTTAATTACTGTGATCAGTGAGTCACTAAGCTCGCCTAATCTGAGCAGTTGCTGGCCCTGAACAGAACCCCAGGCCTCCTGACAACCAAACTGAATCTTTACTGGTAATCAATTCTTTGGCTTGGCTTTGTGATCCTTACTAGAAAGTAAGGTGAATACAACATAAAATTCTTGATAAGTCTTTTTGAATTTCCCTTAAAATTTGATCTCTCTAACATTTCTGTCCTAGAAGTGTTCATGACACATTGTGTATTTTAGATAATGTAGGGTTGGCAGTGTTTTATAGTGGTAGAATAAGAAATGCTAGCTATATTCTTGCAAGCGTTAGAGAAAAATAAGGAATCATTCACATTCCCAGTTTCTACCTGCTATTTTCTTCCTCTTTTTTGTTCTGATTAGAAAAGTAATTTATGCTTATTATATAATTTCTTTGATATTTTGCATATTTAGGAAAATGTGTTATGACTGCTTAAATTTTCTCATTGTAACATTAGGATGAATCTTATTAGTACTAGAAGTTCATAATTTTTCTGAATCAGAAAGAAGATGGTACTAATTATAAATAGTAATTTGTCCCACTCTGAAGTCACCTTCTCTAATTAAACCAGACTTCTAGTGAGAGAGTGAGTACCTGGAGATAGGGCCAAGCTTTATTTCTGAAGAATTCTTTTTTCCTGCTTCTGAGTGATAGATTTCAGGTGAACACTTTGAAGAAAACAAACTTCTGATTATTCAACATAAAATTATTTTGTATGTACTATGTATAAAGAACCTCCTGGGAACTAACTGGGGGACTATAAATATGATTCAGTCTTATGATAATAGTGATGACTTTGAAGACATTTTACTTAGCAAATATTTGTATATACTTTGTGCTGGTTTTTGGGACTTGGGAGATGATTAAGATATAGTCCCCCACCTTAAAGAGCACACAATTCTGTGAGTAGCAAACCATCATTTTTAAACACAGTTCTGTTTTAACAAGGTCAATAATGACTCTATTATAGAATATTATGCGATACTAGAGATAATAAACCTTTTTTTTCTTTTCTTTTTATTATTATTTTCGGAGAGATAATAAACCTTGATGTTAGGGAAGAAGAAGGGGATCAGGGAAGGCTTCCCAGAGGGAGGTATATATGAATTAACATGAATAAATAGAAGTTTGCTAGATAGAGTGTGAGTGTTGCTTTTTTGTTTTGTTTTGTTTTTTTTTGTGGTACACGGGCCTCTCACCGTTGTGGCCTCTCCCGTTGCGGAGCACAGGCTCCGGACGCGCAGGCTCAGCGGCCATGGCTCACGGGCCCAGCCGCTCCGCGGTATGTGGGATCTTCCCGGACCGGGGCACGAACCCGTGTCCCCTGCATCGGCAGGCGGACTCTCAACCACTGTGCCACCAGGGAAGCCCTGTTTTTTTTGTTTTTTTGAAGGTCTTCTGTTGGGATAGGATGATGGTGGAGAGATTTCAGACTGAAAGTGAGGTTATGGATGTGAGGGTGGAGAGTATGAGCCAGATCGTATAAGCTTATGGTGTGATAAGGGGTTTTAATATTTATATACTTTCACAGTGCACTGGCAAACCATTGCCATTTCTTAAGCATTGGGGTCAGATGATTTGACTTCAGTTTAAAGAAGCTTACTTTGATTGCTCTGTGTTTAATGAAAGAGACAAGGGTGGAAGTGGGGAGGTTAGTTAGGAACTTGTCATGGTAGTTCAAGTGAAAGATAATGGTGACGGTTTAGAAGTAGAGTCGAAGAGTAGTAGGCTGATTTGAGAGATATTAAAGAGGGAAAATAGACGGGACTTGGTGCTGGATTTAGAATGAGATAAAGAGAGTCAAAACTTAGTCCCAAGTTTCTGCTTATGCAGTGGGATGATTGGTACCATTAGGGCTTATTGAGGGGGAAAGCAGGTTGGAAGAAGTATTAAAATCCTGATTGCTTAAATGCTGGAGAGGGTGTGGAGAAAAGGGAACCCTCTTGCACTGTTGGTGGGAATGTAAATTGATACAGCCACTATGGAGAACAGTATGGAGGTTCCTTAAAAAACTAAAAATAGAACTACCATATGACCCAGCAGTCCCACTATTGGGCATATACCCTGACAAAACCATAATTCAAAAAGAGACATGTTCCACAATGTTCATTGCAGCAGTCTTTACAGTAGCCAGGACATGGAAGCAAGCTATGTGTCCATCAGCAGATGAATGGATAAAGAAGATGTGGCCCATATATACAATGGAATATTACTCAGCCATAAAAAGAAACGAAATTGAGTTATTTGTAGTAAGGTGGATGGACCTAGAGTCTGTCATACAGAGGGAAGTAAGTCAGAAAGAGAAAAGCAAATACCATATGCTAACACATATATATGGAATCTAAAAAAAAAAAAATGGTTCTGATGAACTTAGGGGCAGGACAGGAATAAAGGCGCAGATGTAGAGAATGGACTTGAGGACACGGGGAGGGGGAAGGGCAAGCTGGGACGAAGTGACAGAGCAGCATTGACATATATACACTACCAAATGTAAAATAGATAGCTAGTGGGAAGCAGCTGCATAGCACAGGGAGATCAGCTCAGTGCTTTGTGATCACCTAGACCGGGGGGATCGGGAGGGTGGGAGGGAGCCACAAGAGGGAGGGGATATGGGGATATATGTATACTAGCTGAATCACTTTGTTATACAGCAGAAACTAACACACCATTGTAAAGCAATTATACTCCAATAAAGATGTTAAAAAAAAAAAGATCCTGATTGCTCAGGTAGATATGTTGAGTACACAGTTGGATATATGGTTTGGAATTCAAACAAGTTTGAGTTGGAGATGTACATTTAAGGATCATCGGCATAAGGACAATATTTAAAGACATGGTATTTGATTAGTCAGGGTAAGTAATGTTAGGTTCTCTGACAAACAACTCCCCAAACTCAAGGGTTCCAGTCAACATACTATGTTTATTTTTTGCTCATATCACAATGCATTGTGTTTCAGGCAGCTTTCCTGGGCAACTTTTCTCCAAGTGGTGACTCTCTGGGCTCTTCCCATCTTGTGATGCGGTCCTCTTAAACATATGACCTGCAGGGTTGCCATGGAAGGGGAAGAGCAGGAGTGGGTGCTCTTGGGGTGTTGTTATATCTCACTCCTGCCCATATCCCATTGGTCAGAGTCCAGTCATATGGCCCTCACCAAATTACAAGAGAAGCTGAGAAATGTAGTCTTCCTGCGTGCTGCGAAAGAGGAAAATAAATGGAGTTTGATGAACAGATAGCATTGTTTCTGCCATGGCAGTGGAAAAGACCTTTCAGGCAGAGAATGTAGAAAGAGTAGAAGACAAGGCCCAGGATGGAACCCCCCCCCTTACCAAAACCTGCCCTTTAGAAGTTGGGTAGGGACTTCCCTGGTGGTCCAGTGGCTAAGGCTCCATGCTCCCAGTGCAGGGGCCCCGTGTTTGATCCCTGGTCAGGGAACTAGATCCCACATGCCGCAACTAAGAGTTCGCATGCCACAGCTAAAGATCCCGCGTGCCGCAACAAAGATCCGTGTGCTGCAACTAAAAAAAAAGAAAAAGGAAAAGAAAAAGAAAACAAAAGAAATTGGGTAGAGGGAACAAAGGTGTTGAGAAAGAATGGCTAGAAATTGGGGGTGGTGTTAGGTGGTTGGTAGAAACTAAAGGAGTATGATGATATGGAAGCCAAGAGAATTTTTCAAGAAGGAAGGAGTTGCCAGATGTATGAGATGCTGTGAGATGTTAAGATACTAGAAAAGTTGGTAGCAACATGGAAGGGAGGAAGAGTTGATTTATGGTCCTTGTGAGTGCAAAATGGAAAGAATCCAGAGCAGAAGGGAGGGGATTTGCCTTTAATGGGAGTAAGGACAGGGGATGAAAGAGAAAATGGACTCAGATACAGAAAGGTTTATAACTGCAAAGGTGAGGCAAGTTTCTACCTGGTGGTGGAGAGGCATTGTTGAATAGCAATTATTTCCATGGACCCTACGTCCAGATCACCTGGGTTTGGATCACTGTTCTCTCATTTACTAGAAGTGTGACAATGGGCAAGTTACTTATCTCTCTTGCCTTGGTTTCCTCATCTGTAAAATGGGGATAATAACGTTACATATGTTTATGTTAGGAGTAAATGAATAAATCTATGTAAAATGTTTTAAACATTATTTGGTATGTGTTAAACATATAAAGTTGCTTCTTTCTACTTTTTCTTTTCAGTACGCTATAATACAAAGCCATCAGTTGAGAAGGGGGTAGGGGAGCTTGGTATATTTTATGAATGAGGAAAAGATGTGAAACATAGGATTGCCTTTGAGATTGATGATTATGATTTATATTGTCACCCTTCTGCTGTGCTCTGAGATTTTCTCTAGGAGCCTTGAGCTGTGTAGGTGGAGGCCCAAAGAAATCAGGTGGTTGGGTTTATCGAGGTCTGGCTTTTTCTCAGGAGAGTGTGACTGAGCAGCTGGGGAGGAGCACGGAGGTTAAGGGTATGTAGAGGAAAGAGAATCGGACCTCTGAGACGACAGTGAGAAGGAGAGAGGTCTAGTGGGATGAAACTTCTAATGTACCATATTATTATTTATTATGTTCATTGTTTGTGGCTTATCTTTACCTAATAGAATATAGCTTCATGAGGGCAGGGATTTTTATGTTTGTTTTTTCTTTTCACTTATATAGTCTGTGCACCTAGAACATAATAGACACTCATTAAATATCTGTTAAATAAACTAAATGAAGCATAATAATCTAGGTGAGATGATGGTAGAAGTGGTGAGAAGTGGTCAGATCCTGGATATATTCTGAAGAGAGATCTGATAGGATTTGCTGATGGATTGGGTGTGGGGTGTGTAAGAAAGAGAGGGGTCAAGGATAACGCCAAAGGTTTTGGCCTGAGCTACTAAAAAAATGGTGTTACCATTTGCTGAGATGGGGAAGACCATGAGAGGAGTTTGAAGATTGAGAGTTCAGATTTGGATATCAAGTCTCAGATGTCTTTTAGACATCAAGTAGAGACTAAGTCAGGTAGGCAGTTTGATATTTGATTCTAGAGTTAAGGGAGAGGTTTGGCCTGGAGATACACTTTGTCCGTCATTAGCACACCTATGGCTTTTTTTTTTCTTTTTTTGTGGTACGCGGGCCTCTCACTGCTGTGGCATGTCCTGTTGCGGAGCACAGGCTCCGGACACGCAGGCTCAGCGGCCATGGCTCACGGGCCCAGCTGCTCCGCGGCATATGGGATCTTCCCGGACCGGGGCACGAACCCGTGTCCTCTGCATCGGCAGGCGGACTCCCAACCACTGCGCCATCAGGGAAGCCCTACCCACCGATGGCTTTTAAAGCTGTGAGACTTGATGAGACACCAAGGTAGTGAATGTAGTTAGAAAGGAGGTGCAAGGACAGAGCCCTGGGACAAAACATAGAGGGGCCAGGGAGATAAAGAGGAGCCAGTAAAGCAGGCTGAGAAGGAGAGGCCAGAGAGAGGGGAGGAAAACAGGAGGATGTAGTATCCTGGAAGCCACGTGAAAAAAGCGATTCAAGAGCTCCCTCTTGAATTAAAAAATGATCAATTATTTGAGAACTGAGAGTTGACCATTGGACTTAGCAACATGGAGGTTACTGGTGATCTTGATTGGTTTTGTAGAAAATAAAAATAGAAAAAAATGATCTTTTTATGAATTTTGTTTAAAGCCTCTGGACAGATGTTAAGACTTCACTTAGATATTGTTTTAGGTAGATATTTATTCTTATTGATTGTATAATATAAATCAGCTAAAATAGGTGATTTTAAAAGATGACTTCCCCTGTGTTTATACGGTGATTCAGGAAAAAAAAAGGCCAAAAGTCAGTCAGTCTTGCTGAAATTAGAATCACTGATACATTTGGAGTGTGATTTTGGTTAGTATGCTTCTCAGCATGATCCTTCTCCTGAGATGTAGGATAAGCTTATAAGATGGAGAAAGTTCCAATTTCATATTAAAAGAGTATGATAGGAATTTCAAAGAATTGATTTAATTTACTTCATTATTAGTTTTCTAGTTTTTTTAAGGCAATAACTTTTAAATGTAGTGGTTTAGAACTTAGTCTTTGTGGAAGTTCCATTCACTGGTAATTTTTTCTTTTGCTATTATATTTGATTATCAATGACTAGAATTTATGTTGTCTTAAAAAGTTCCAAGGAGCGCCTTTTGAAAATATAGTGTAGGTTGAGAGTATTTCATGAATACTCTTTTAAATTCCATTTAAAACATTGTTAGAAAGTGATTTTGAGAATTGCTAATTATAGAGTTTTAACCTGGAACATTTTCATTATTGAAAATTATTACCTATCTTCATGTTATTTAGGAAGATTTTTACCTCTGAAGACAATGTTAGGACCAAGATATGACAGTCAAGTTGCTGAAGAAAATCGGTTCCATCCCAGTATGCTTTCAAATTATCTGAAGAGTCTGAAGGTAAGAAACAAAACTTTTTTTTTTTTTTTTTTTTTTGCGGTACATGGGCCTCTCACTGTTGTGGCCTCTCCCGTTGCAGAGCACAGGCTCCGGATGCGCAGGCTCAGCGGCCATAGCTCACGGGCCCAGCTGCTCCGCAGCATGTGGGATCTTCCCGGACTGGGGCACGAACCTGTGTCCACTGCATCGGCAGGCGGACTCTCAACCACTGCGCCACCGGGGAAGCCCGAAACAAAACATTTTTGATATTGATTTAACATACTTTATCCCTTTCTTGTTCTACAGGTGGCTTTTTATTTTTTTAAAATCTATTTATTTATTTATTTATTTTGGGATGAATTGGGTCTTTGTTGCTGTGCGTGGGCTTTCTCTAGCTGTGGCGAGCGGGGGCTGCTCTTTGTTGTGGTACGTGGGCTTCTCATTGCAGTGGCTTCTCTCGTTGCGGAGCACAGGCTCTAGGCACGCGGGCTTCAGTAGTTGTGGCATATGGGCTCAGTAGTTGTGGCTTGCAGGCTCTAGAGCGCAGGCTCAGTCGTTGTGGCGCATGGGCTTAGTTGCTCCGCGGCATGTGGGATCTTCCCGGACCAGGGCTCGAACCCGTGTCCCCTGCCTTGGCAGGCGGATTCTTTTTTTTTTTTTGGCAAAATATTCATTGTTAACTACAAGTAGTAGGAATATACAAGTGTTCGCTGTATTATCCTTTCAACTTTTCTGTATACTTAACATTTTCATAATAAAAAATTAGGTTTTAATTGCTTCCCTAACTCGCTGGTTTCTAAATATACAACCAAGGCCTAAAACAGATGTTTTCATTACACAGATCATTAACTTTTTTTTTGTTTTTGTTTTTGTTTTTTTTAAACATCTTTATTGGGGTATAATTGCTTTACAATGGTGTGTTAGCTTCTGCTTTATAACAAAGTGAATCATTTATACATATACATATGTTCCCATATGTCTTCCCTCTTGCGTCTCCCTCCCTCCCACTCTCCCTATCCCACCCCTCCAGGCTGTCACAAAGCACCGAGCTAATATCCCTGTGGGCAGGCGGATTCTTAACCACTGCGCCACCAGGGAAACCCCTGCAGGTGGCTTTTTAAAATAAAACTTTTATTTTGAAATAATTAACTGACTCAGAGGAAGTTGCAAAAATAGTACATAGAGTTCTATATACAGAACTATCTCTTCTCTACCGAGATAGAGAACAAGTTAGCAGGTGCCAGCCTACAGGGATGGGGGTGGGAAGAGGGTCTGACGGTAAAGGGGTAGCATGAGGGAGTTCCTTTGTGGAGAAGGAATAGTTCTGTAACTACCACCATGAATCTATATGTTAGGTACCGGAAGTTAGGACTTGAATATATGTTTTTAGGGGGCATAATTCAACCCATAACACCAACCATTGTTCTCTTCTATTTTAGACTCTTGGTGGTCTGTTATTGTATGCTCTCTCAGTACATTCAACAAATATTGGTACCCATTCTGTGCAAGTCTCTTATTATGGGATGGTAAAGATGCCACTTAGTTTTTGATAACCTGTTACTCATCCCTATTCTCGGTGTAGTTTTGGATCATTATTTGTTTATATCTTTTATCTTAGCTTACTTGTAAACTTTTAATTTTTATCTTCATTATTAATATACGTTTTGAAAGTCATAGTTAACATTTATAGAGCATTAACTATTTCCTAGGCAGAGTGCTAAGAGCTTGGGCTTAGCACCAATTAGCCTGGGTTTGATTTCTGGTTTGCCACTTAAGCTTTGTGGTCAAGTTACATAATCTCCTCATGTTTTAGTTTTCTCACTTGCAAATAAAGTTAGTGCATTTTTTTTTTTTTTTTGTGGTACGCGGGCCTCGCACTGTTGTGGCCTCTCCCGTTGCAGAGCACAGGCTCCGGACGCGCAGGCTCAGCGGCCATGGCTCACGGGCCCAGCCGCTCCGCGGCATGTGGGATCCTCCCGGACCGGGGCACGAACCCGTGTCCCCTGCATCGGCAGGCGGACTCTCAACCACTGCGCCACCAGGGAAGCCCAAATTAGTGCATTTAAAGCACACAGAATAGTGCTTGGCACAGAGTAAGGACTTCATTTAAATCTCACAACAACTGTATGAGGTGGATACTGTAATTATCCTTATTTCATGGATTGGGAATCTATAAGGAAAAATAATTATGTGTATGTAATAATAGTTATCAGTATATGTGTATACAGACAGACACATTCACACCCAAACACATTATTCACACAGACACATCACACACATAGACACACATTTACACACATACATATATATGGGCTCAGGGCAGCTAAGTCATGCAGTACAGTTTCTTGGTTTCTGAAGTGTTCGTATGTATTTAGAAAATTCATATTTTCTTGCTCATCCCCACTTTTCATTCACTTCTTATTTTGGACCTGAAGACAAACAAAATGGGTTCTAATTCTAACTAGTGAAAAGCTGTAGTATGGCATCTAAATCTTTGCATTTGGCAATATATATCCTCTGAAGGAATTAAGATCACTGAAGAAACCGTCGTGGGAAGAGAAGAGAAGTAGGCCCAGGGGTGCAGATAGTACACAAAATGCCATAAAAAATACATTTCCTGGGGAAGTGAGAAGATGCTTGACTGGAAGAGCTGTCTATTATCCATACATGAGCTAAGAAATCTGGAGAAATCCATAGAGCACATTAAGGCAGCTAGTTATATTTTAGAAGTGTACAATTTTGTCTGTTTTGTGATGTATTAAATTTAAATGTTTTTGCCATTCCCCCCCCCCCAAACAATGGGGTTGAATTCTTTTTTTTTTTTTTTTTTTTTTTGTGGTATTGCGGGCCTCTCACTGTTGTGGCCTCTCCCATTGCGGAGCACAGGCTCCGGACGCGCAGGCTCAGCGGCCATGGCTCACGGGCCCAGCCGCTCCGCGGCATGTGGGATCTTCCTGGACCGGGGCACGAACCCGTGTCCCCTGCATCGGCAGGCGGACTGTCAACCACTGCGCCATGAAGGAAGCCCGGAGTTGAATTCTTATGTAGACCAGTCTCCTTTAGGCAAACGCAACAATAGGTACTCAATAAAAGCAGTAACAACAAAAGAGAGAAAAATAACAGTTTAAAAAGTACAGGTTGTTTCTCTTGCCATTCTTCTCAGAGAGTATATACTTCAGAATGAGGTGGAAGATGTTTGGATTAACTGTTCACTTGGCTCAGTTCCAGTGTGCATATATTTCAAGGCTGAATATGATTCTGGTTGTTCAAGATTTTTCAAACCTGTGGCCCCATAACACAAGCCAACTACTTCAGTTACTGCTCAACAGAAGAAATAATGATTTTTGTTCCAATACAGGAAGAAAAACTGGCTGAGGAATGAGAGTAAGTCTTCAATGAGATGCACAAATACGGCCATGTGTACTGTTCTTTATTGATTATTTAAGGGATTTACAAGGGAATTTTGACTGTACACACTTTTTGCCCTGTGTACTCACTTGAGAATTTAACTGCCTAACATGTGCTGTAGTAATGACTGCTCGGAGTGCTGGGTTATTGTGTGCCTGGAGCTTTGGTTGGGGTGTGTTTCAGATAGATGATATCCCTGTTCTGGCTTCTTGTCTAGTAAATCATAGGTGGAGTGACAGATGCAGAAAACTACATCAGTGTTTGCTTTTTTAGGTACACTTTTGTAATGTTGAAGTGGAGTCTGTTTTGCTTATGTTCTTGTTTCATCATTAGTTTGGGGGTTAATTTATTTTATTTAGTGCCTAAGTTCTATGTCTTGAATAAGACTTGGATAAGTGATACTTTCATTGTTAATAGTTCATTGGCAGAGTGAACCTAAAATCTCCCTTAGTGTAGTTGAATGAACTGGCCTGGAATACTGCCATTTAGTCAGTTTGATTCGGTACAAATTCAGTTACCAGTAAATCTGTCCTTTTTTCTTTCATTCTTTTTTAAGGTTAAAATGGGTTTGTTGGTGGACCTGACAAATACTTCAAGATTCTATGACAGAAATGACATAGAAAAAGAAGGAATCAAATATATAAAACTTCAGTGTAAAGGGTAAGTCATGTATTAAGATTCCTTAATATTTAAACCTTCTGCTGAAATTTGTCATCTCTTCTTAAAAAAAAAATGTTTCTGTATTACTAGACATGGCGAATGCCCTACAACGGAGAATACCGAGACATTTATTCGTCTATGTGAGCGGTTTAATGAAAGAAACCCGCCTGAACTTATAGGTATGTTTGGCTTCACTTTACCAATGTTGAATATTTTCTTTGTGATTGCGTTTCCATTTTCTTTTTTACAAGTGAATTGATACGGAAGTTTTTTTTTCTTTTTTAAGTCATCACCAAGAAGCATTTACTAAAGTAGTAGACTCACTTTTTTTTTTTTTTTCGGTACCCAGGCCTCCCACTGCTGCGGCCTCTCCCGTTGTGGAGCACAGGCTCCGGACGCGCAGGCTCAGCGGCCATGGCTCATGGGCCTAGCCGCTCCGCGGCATGTGGGATCTTCCCAGACCGGGGCACGAACCCGTGTCCCCTGCATCGGCAGGCGGACTCTCAACCACTGTGCCACCAGGGAAGCCCAATTTCCAATTTTTAATGTAATTCCAAGCAAAATCCCAATGAGACTTTGGAAAAATTACTATGAAGTTAATTTCTATTTGTTACGTCCACTGCCTCCATTAAGTCAGTATTTATTGAGTACAGAAAACAATTGTTTGGCAAATCAAACAGGTGAAATTATGGGCAAGAAAATTTTGAAAGATAAAAAATAACAAGGGGATTTTCCTTACCAGTTATCCAAGCATATGATAAAGTAATGGAAACTACAGTGGTTTCCTAGTGGTAGAGATGTTTTTCACATCAGAGAGGGAAGGTGTGATTATTCAACAAATGGTTATGAGACAATTAGCCAACTGTATAATATATTTTAGATGGATCAAATATTTTTGAAAGGACCCATAATAATATAGGAGAAATATAGATCAGTACTTATTTAACTCTGAGGTAAGAAAGGGTATTCCAAGTTTATCGTCAAAGGCAGAATCCATAAACAGGTATTTTTTAAGCTGTATTCCTGGACCGCCTGCATCGGAATCACCTGAGGATGTTAATTAGAAGTGCATGCTTTAGGGCCCCTGGTACTGGACTTGTATGATCAAAACCTCTGGGAATGAAGCCTAGGGATCTAATTGTTTTTAAAACAAGGGTCTTAGGTGATTTTTATGTACACTTAAATTTGAAAACTGCTGTCAAAAACTAAAATGTCTATTCATGGTAATAGTAAGAGCTGGGATTAATGAATGCTTATTATTTGCCTGGCAGACTTGGTGGGAAACTCTGAATGAATGAATGAAGGAATGAATGAATGTAATCCTCATAACAACTCTGTAATATGTGGCAGTATCCGTATTTTACAGATAATAAAACTGAATCTCAGAGAAATTAAGTATAGTTTTTCCATGGTAACACATCTGATAAGTGGTTAAGCCAGGTTTGTAATCCGGTTTCTTACTTCAAAGTCCAAATCTCTGATTACTTGCTACACTGGTTTCTAGAGTGACCACATAAAAATGAAAAATAAATTCTGTATTATAAAACACAACAGAAACAGAGCAAAAAGATATTTGACTAATTGGGAGCAATATTTGAAGCATATATGACAGATAAAAGTTAATATTCTTATATACAAAAAGATTTTATAATCCAACAGGCAAAAGAGGCATTTCTCCATAGAAAAATATGGAAAACAATGAAAATGAAATTTATAAGAAATGAATTACAAATAGCCAAGAAACATGAAAAAAATTTTCATTCTCACTTGTTAACAAGAGGTACAAATTAAAATATATGTTGTTACCTTCCCCCATCAAGTTGGCAAAGATTAAAAAAGAATCATAATGTCAAGCTTTGGATAAAGTGGATGTACTTATACATTATTAATTTGAGTGTTAATCGGTACGCCCTCTCTGGAGGGCCAATTTGGTGATATTTGTCAAGATTCTTAAAAGTGTTCACACATTTTGACTTGTCAAGGCCACATTTAAGAATTTATTTAAAGGAAGTAGTCAGAGATGGACATAAAGATTTATGAGAAAGAAATTTAATCACATCTTCATTTGTAATTAAAAAACTGGAAAGAGCTTAAACCTCTGATAGAAGCAGATCATTTATATTGTACAGTATGCAATTTATTTAACAGAAGAACAATAATATGGGACTATATGACATGGTATTGTGATATGTATATGTGTATATATTTACACATTCACATGAATATATGTAACAAATACACACATATTTAGGATACAACCAGAACATATACAGCTTAAAATAGCATTGAGACCTTTATTTGAACAATTAAAAACAACTTTTTTCATCCGAGAGGAGCCGTTATAGGGGTAAAGAAGAAGAATTCAAGAAGAACTTCAAGAACACTTAACATCTGGAATCAGATATCCTGATTTCAGGAAGATTAATACTCCCAAGTCAACCCTTGTTATAAATTGTCCGGTTGTATTCTTAGAAGAACTGATGGGGAAATTTTCTAAATTGAGTGTTTTATGGGTTATAAAAAGAAATTATAGAACTGTGCTACAATATATTATATGTTAATATATATTATTTGTTTTATATCACTGGTAGGGGTTCTCTTCATGAGGATTGAAGTGGAAACACTTGCTTTGGGCCTGTCCAGTTTTGGAGCATTGTAGTGGCAATTATTTATTGTAATACTCTGAAGACAACAACAGAAACTGGTCTTAGAGCTGGTTGCTGGTAACACCTTTTCAAACAAAAAGAATAAAGAATCAAGTTTGTGTTCTTAGGATCAGAAAATATTGGTCTGCTTTTACAATATTTTAATTGTGTTAGTATCAGAGATGGAATTTTCATCAGCCTTGCACACATTCTTGCTGAAGCATACTTGTGATCAACAGTAGACATTTGTGACATGACAAAAGTTAGACTCAGATTTATTTTCAAAGCTACTCTTTTTTTTTAAATCATCATTTTACTGTCAGTTCATGCAGTTAGCCTGGTTGTGGGATAATACTGTAGACTTAGTGGAAATGAAAAGTTCTTGAAACACAGAAGCCTCAGATGTTTTCTGATGTTTAGGAAGAACTACAGCTTCATAATCCCTTATCTGAAACCCGTGGGGGTCATATGTTTCCAATTCTTACCATATGTTACCTCCCCTGGAGATAGTACCTCCTAATTTTTCTTTATTGTAGAAATTTTCAGTCATACCAAAAATAGGGAGAATCGTGAAATGACACCTCATGTATCCATCATTCAGCTTCAATAATTATCATTTTGCTGGTTTTTTTTTTTCATTTTTCCTCTCCTCCCCCTAACAGATTTTTTTCTGAGTATTTTAAATTAGATCACAGGTACCATGTCATTTCACTTAAAGTGTTTCAGTATGCATCTCTAACTGATAAGGATTTTTGGTTTTTATATAATCACCATGCAATTGTACCAAACAGAATAATGAGAAATTCCTTAAGGTCATCTAAAGCCTAGTCCATTTTCAGGTTTCCTCAATTATAGAAAAAATGCCTCTTTAAGTTAGATTTTCAAACCAGTTTCCAATAGTGTCCACATGTTGCATTTTGTTGTTATGTCTCTTAAATCTCTGATTCACTCTCTTTTTTAATGCTGTCAGTTTGCTGGAGAAACCACATCATTTGTCCTATAAAATATTCCATTATCTGGGTCTACCTGAGTGCTTCCTCATAGTATTAGTTAACTTTTTCCTTTGTCTTCTGTATGTCCTGTAAACTGGTAGTTAAATCGAGAGGCGTACTTATATATTTTGGCAAGCATACTTCATAGTTGGCATTGTATGGTTCCTTTCACACCACATCAGGAAGCACATAATGTCTGGTGGTCCTGCTTTTAGGGGTACGAAGATGATTAAGTGGGTTCTGGTGGCACCATCTTGTTTCCTCTGTTACAGACTTTTTCATCTGTCTTTTACCTAATGATTTTATTATCCATTGATGGTTGCTGCCTTCATCCAGTATTTCATTAGGGGCTGGAAAACAGTGATTTTTTTCTGATTCTCTCTCATTTCTTCATGGATTAGCTGGAATTCTTCTTTAGTAAAGAACTATTCTCAACAGTTTGATTATCCTGAAATGCAGTTTGTAATGGAAAGGCAAGTTAAGCGTCTGATTCTCTTGTTTCTTAATTTCCAGAATAATGAATTGGTATCTTACCAATCTCCAGTGGTGACTGATTACTTTCTTTTCTTGGAGTATCTGTATGAACTCATGAATTTTTATATAGTTGATGTATTTAAATCAGTTGCAGTCAATATTTATTCTTATGCCCAAATTGCCCCATCCTAGGCCAATGGGAGCCCCTTCAAGTTGATTTCTGTATCCTTTTGATAGTACCCTATCAGTCTTTTTTAGAGCTTTTTTGAAATTATAATTACAAATAAGAGATTATGGAGCTATAGTGCCTTTGTTTGCATGTACAGAAATAACTTGAGGATAAGAATTTTGTGGACTGGAAAATAAAAAAGTCTGTTTTGTGTTAAAAGAGAAATGGCTGATTTCTTGGTAAATGGTGGACTACGTATAATAGATGTGTAGCTTAACTAATGCCTCTAATTACTTTAGGTGTTTCTAATTATAAATACATGGGCCAGATTTGTGAATATATATTTTCATGAGTAGCACACGTGTATTTTGATAAAAACATTTCTCTTGATTAAATAAAAATATTTATAATAACTTGGCACATAATAAGTTCTTTTTTTAAATTAGTTGATTGATTTATTTTTGGCTGCATTGGGTCTTTGTTGCTGCGCGTGGGCTTTCTCTAATTGCGGAGAGCAGGGGCGACTCTTTGTTGCGGTGTGTGGGCTTCTCATTGCAGTGGCTTCTCTTGTTGTGGAACATGGGCTTTAGGTGTGTGGGCTTCAGTAGTTGTGGTTCGCGGGCTCAGTAGTTGTGGCCCATTGTATATTCTTGCCTCCTTTATCAAAGATCAGGTGACCATATGGGCATGGGTTTATCCTTGGGTTTTCTTTCCTGATCCATTGATCTATATTTCTGTTTTTGTGCCAGTACCATACTGTCTTGATTACTGTAGCTTTGTAGTATAGTCTGAAGTCAGAGACCCTGATTCCTCCAGCTCTGTTTTACTTTCTCAAGATTGCTTTGGCTATTCAGGGTCTTTTGTGTTTCCATACAAATTGTGAAATTTTTTGTTCTAGTTCTGTGAAAAATGCCATTGGTAGTTTGAGAGGGATTGCATTGAATCTGTAGATTGCTTTGGATCGTATAGTCATTTTCACAGTGTTGATTCTTCCAATCCAAAAACATGGTATCTCTCTCCATTTCTCTGTATCTTCTTTAATTTCTTTCATCAGTGTATTATAGTTTTCTGCATACAGGTCTTTTGTCTCCTTAGGTAGGTTTATTCCTAGGTATTTTATTCTTTTTGTTGCAGTGGTAAATGGGAGTGTTTCCTTAATTTGTCTTTCAGATTTTTCATTGTTAGTGTATAGGAATGCAAGTGATTTCTGTGCATTAATTTTGTATCCTTCTACTTTACCAAATTCATTGATTAGCTCTAGTAGTTTTTTGGTAGCATCTTTAGGATTCTCTGTGTATTACAGTATCATGTCATCTGCAAACAGTGACAGCTTTACTTCTTCTTTTCCAATTTGAATTCCTTTTATTTCTTTTACTTCTCTGATTGCTGTGGCTAAAACTTCCAAAACTATGTTGAATAATGAGCACTGGTACTTTCTTAAATTGCATATCATCGCACGACTTAATCACTTAATTGGCAATTATTCTTACATTTCCTATTCATAAAAATATTTAATCTTGCTAGAGTAAAAATTAGATGCAAAAATAGTAGTGGTGTAGATGAGAAACATTTTTAGAGTATTTGTTGCTTAAATTGGTCTCAAATATAAAGTAGAAAGGAAATTTACATGTTGGGTTAAGATTTATGTTGAATAAAAATGTCTATTTACAGCTGACATCTTTGTGTAACTTTTGAGGCACGTTTTCTTAACAAAGCACTGGAGATGATGAACTTACAGAGTTTCATGATTATAGCAATTATTTCTAAGGGGTAACTTTTTCTTTTCAAGGCTGATCTCTTTATTATTTATTTATTTATTTATTTATTTGGTTGCACCGGGTCTTAGTTGCGGCACGCATGTGGGATCTAGTTCCCCGGCCAGGGATCGAACCCAGGCCCCCTGCATTGGGAGCATGGAGTCTTAACCACTGTGCCACCAGGGAAGTCCCTGATCTCTTTATTTTTTATCTCTTTTCAGAAACTTCATTTCAGTTATATCATTGTTCTCTATTTCAGTCTCTGTGATTTAACCAGGTCCTTTTCAGCCTGTAAATATACCCAAGCCTCTTATATTAAAATATTACCCCTCCCTCCAAAAAACCCCCACACCTTTCTGTTTTATATTCCCCTTCTCCTTCCCAGTCAGCTTTCCAAAAGATTGATACTTGAATCCATTTATTTTCATTCACATCACTGCGATCTGGAGTCCTCCCTCTGCAGTCTTAAACAAATAGTGACTTTCAGTTCTAATCATTTTGTGACATTTAAACAGTTGAACACTCCTGTCTTGGAACTTCCTCTTTTCCTGGTGAACATGACCCAGTGTTCATGCACTCTTTGTTTTCTTGACCCCATGATTGTTCATTCTTAGTCGTTTTTTATGCCCTTCCATCCGCCAACTTATTCTTGAAAGGTTAGTTTTCCTCAGATTCCATCCTTAATTATCTTCTCTTGTTCTGTTGATACTTACCCATTCTCAGTGATTTTGCCCACACCACAGACTGCTTCTGTAGTGACTATATGCTGATTATTCTTGAATCCACAACTCCAGCTAGATCTCTCTGTGAAGCTCTTTACCCTTATTTCCAAATATTTGTAAGTCTCATAAGAACCTTAAACTCAGCATGTCCAGCTGTACTCATTGCCTTGCCCGAAAGACTGATGTAAACTCCTGTACTTCCTTACCTGGTAAAGGGGGCCATTGCCCAAATAGTCACCCAAGTCAGAAACCAAACTCTCAGTGTTGACAGTTATTCACCCCTCAGTTTGCACATTCTGCCTTAAATGTTTCTTCCATAAATTACTGGGATGGCTTCCTTACTAGTTTTCTTGCTTCATTGATGCTCCGTCTCTACTTTACGTTGAGCTGCCATTGAAGTGGGTTCTCTACAGCGTGATCATTTAATAATGTACACCAAGCTGTTTTTATTACTTTTCAAAGTAGTTAAAATGACTTGAAAATGCAGTCAGTTTTAGGATTTATGAAACTCACTTGCAGCTTTTCAGAATATAGAGGCAGGACCACACTGATCTTGAATATGTCCTGAAAAAAAGCTTAACAAAAATAAATGTCTTTTTCTCAGCAGGTTTTTCTTCTAAAAGTTCATTTTGGAAGATTACAAGCTAATGTAAAGATACAGTCAGTTGGTTTCTAGAGAACTTTGTTTTTATTGTACTGTGTATCCATCAGTTATTTTCCGTATCTAGTGAAGTGTCTCGCGTGCATGTGTGTGTGCGTGCGCCTATGTTCTTTAGAGTTGTGTGTTTGATGAAATACCTCCTTATTTAAAATGCTTGGAATCTTTTAGTTTTAAGATAAAACTTTAGACCTTAGAAACAGTTGTAACTAATAAATCAGTATATGTTATATTTAAACTTATAGCTAGTGCTATAAATTATTTTCTAAGTAATTTAAGCTGACAGGTTTAATAGTTATAAAAGAAGGCCAAGCTTTAAAAATGTATTTTATAAAATGATTGAAAAAAAATTTTTTTTTTTTTGATTGAAATGTTTTGATTGCAGGTTGGGGTTTTAAAGTAAAACGTAGCCTCTGAAGTGATTTATTAAATCAAAATTGTTTTATTTTTTAGGTGTTCATTGTACCCATGGTTTCAATCGCACTGGTTTCCTCATATGTGCCTTCTTGGTGGAGAAAATGGATTGGAGGTATTTGTTTCTTGTTATAATGGAAGAAGACATATTTAGTAATTGATAAAAATTTTTTATTGCTTTTTCAGTTATAGCATTTTATATTGCCAGGTTTTTGGTGAAGTCATGAGTAATATGATTGATTCAAGTGGTTCTCATTTTAGATTTGGTTAATCTTTCGAACACCATTCATTACCTGGTGTTTTCTACTAAGTAGCACTTTTGAGTGCTTATGGATCCCGTATACTATGCATTTTCTTTTCCAGATTTTTTTTCACATCTTACAGAATTATCAGAGACAAGTTCTCCCAATATTTTGTGTACGTTTTCACCTTGGAGGTTACTATTGTTTTTCTTTTCATTTTTAATAGTACCTTTTAAAAATACCTATTGAGTACTAGGAAAAACTTAAATGCTATACAGAAAAGGTATTTTGGGGGACAGAGCTATTCTGTTTAAACCAATAAGCATGTCTTTCTGAGCAGCTGTTATTTGTAAAGTGTCTTTTTAGATTCTGAGAGATTAGAGAATGGGATACTACTAACTGAATTTCCTCATTTACTTTGAAGGTCTTTACTTTTGTTTACAAAGCCTTTCACACAGTAGATCCTTCTCTGAATATAATCAGCTGAAGTACACATGTGATTGTATATTTTCCTGTTCATTCATCCTTGGGGGTTCTCTACTGCATGCACTTCTAGCCCTGCCTTTCTGGCCTTTCAGATGCTCTACACAGTAATGCTACACGATACAGACTCCTATGTCAGACTCAGCCTATGCTTAGCCTCTCTCTGATGACCTGTACTCTTAATGCCTGGGTGTGTTGAAAGTTCCTGAAGAACCAGCATGCTTTTACTCTCTTTTCATATTGCTATTCACATTTCTTTGATGTTTTCGCTGGGAGCCAGACCTCAAACTTCAAGGGTTTACTTAAATTCCTTACAGACTGTACCCAGTCTCGTCTATACACTCATTGCGGTTTACCTCTAGAGTTTTGGAAATTCCCATGTACTTATGTTAAAAATGTTTCAGAATGAATTTGTCTCTTAATAGATTGAATGCCTTGAGCGTGGGGACTGTGATTTGTCCATTTTAGAAAACCTCTATTATGCTTTGTATAATAGCCTTAAATGTAACAAGTGAATTTTGATAAATCTGCATAAATGGAGAGTAGTGAGGAAATTGCATGGTGTTTATTTTCCATAGTATTGAAGCAGCAGTTGCTACTTTTGCTCAAGCCAGACCACCAGGAATTTATAAGGGTGATTATTTGAAAGAACTTTTTCGTCGCTATGGTGATATAGAGGAAGCACCACCCCCACCTCTATTGCCAGATTGGTGTTTTGAGGATGATGAAGACGAAGATGAGGACGAGGATGGAAAAAAGGAATCAGAACCTGGGTCGAGTGCCTCCTTTGGCAAAAGGAGAAAAGAACGTTTAAAACTGGTAATGTTTAAAAATACTATTATAGCCTTTACCTTTTCTTCTACAGCTTCATTGAGACTTATGCAAACGGAATGTTAACTATGTTTGTTTTGCTAGATTTGTTAGATTATTTCATTCTGGTTATTTCCAGAGACTCTTGATAGCCATGGATCTTTGCCTTTTCTACAAGAAAAGTTTCAGTTATATAAATTCATCCTGTTTTTGTTTCTTAGGTAAACCAAAGAACTCT
Source organism: Monodon monoceros (assembly GCF_005190385.1). Classification (NCBI taxonomy): domain Eukaryota; kingdom Metazoa; phylum Chordata; class Mammalia; order Artiodactyla; family Monodontidae; genus Monodon; species Monodon monoceros. The sequence continues at coordinate 21,686,628 of NW_021703771.1, read as the reverse complement.
TAGATGTTAGATTGAGAATTTATTGTTTCTTTGCAAACTATTGTGAGATTCTAACTAAATATGGAGTGAAAATTTTTACTGATGCTTTACAAAATTGTCCCATAGTTAAAATAACTGCATATAAATTCTGCTCCTTTCCATGGGTGGTGTTTTCATATTTTTCTGTAAAGTTGAACTCAGAAGATTCTTATTTCTTCTATAGCCAACTCCTGTTAATCTTCTAGAAATAAAAGGCCTAAGAAAAAACATTAGGCATTACCTTCTTTTCTCGGGAGGACAGGAGAGATGTTGAGAAGAAGATTGCTGGTTGTACTTGTACATACACAAGTAGATGGTGTAGACCAAAGGGTAAAGTTAGGGAAAGTGTGGCGGTAATTAATTGTTCATAAAGATAATAATTAAGGTGTGTGAGATATCATGGTTGAGCAGTAAATCCCACAACTCATTTATTAGTATGCATTGATTGACAGGCAAGGAAGAAAATTCCTTGTTTTATGTAAATAATAAAATACAGTTACTTAGGGCTTAAAAAAAAGTCTCTTGTTTGAAAAACATTGTTTTAATATGTATTTACACATTTCAAACTTCAAGACTCAGCGGATACTGAAAGTGTAAATTGTTTTGAAACATAGAAATAATTTCAAAAATAACTTAGTTTTTTACTCTAACTTATTTTCTGGACTAGTTTTTTACTCTAACTCATTTTCTGGACTTAGATATCTGAAATTACTGAATCACATACCTAGAAAAATAAGAATCACATTCTAAAGAAAGTCTAATAGCATAATATGACATATAGATGATTACCCTCTTATCACTTCTGTGAGGGAATTCAACTGTATTTTTTAAGAATAACATTAATCATGAGCATATGCTTAATGTATTTTTGAATTATGATCTAGTATTTGAATGTGTAAAAGAGTTTAAAACAAACAGTTACTATTTTTACAAAATAGGGTCAAGTTTGCGGCATTTATTTTTCTTTGCCATCAGAAGGTATCTTAAAAATGACATTTATTTTATAAACTTAAGCACCATTAAATCCCTATAATTGCAAATGAGCTCCAGCAGCATTAAGAGGAAGCTAGCTAAGAAGAGCATGTTTCTTTAGGGGAATAAATGACATATAAAATAAAATCCCAAACCTAGTTTCTCCTGGTTTGTTTTGTCAGTTACTAAGAGGGGTGTTTAAAAATTCCCCACTGTGATTGTGGATTTACCTATTTCTCCTTGTAGTTCTGTCAGATTTTGCTTTTTATATATATATATACTTTTTTTTTTTTTTTTTTTTTTTTTGCGGTACGCGGGCCTCTCACTGTTGTGGCCTCTCCCGTTGCGGAGCACAGGCTCCGGACGCGCAGGCTCAGTGGCCATGGCTCACAGGCCCAGCCACTCTGCGGCATGTGCAATCTTCCCGGACTGGGGCACGAACCTGTGTCCCTTGCATCAGTGGGCAACGACTCTCAACCACTGCGCCACCAGGGAAGCCCTGCTTTATATATTTTGAGGTGATATTTGGTTTATACAAATATGTATAAAAGATTATTTTATCTTTACAATGTCTTAACTTTTAGCATTGTAAAAGATCTGATATTTATATGGTAGTACAAGTGTTCTTTTGGATAGTGTTTGTATGGAAGACCTTGTATCTATCTTTTTACTTTCAGCCTTTATTAATCCTTTAATTAAGGTATGACTCTTATAAGCATCATGTTGCTGGGTTTTGTTTACCTAGTCATCAGTTTTTGCCTTATTGGAATATTTAGTCTATGTACATTTATTTTACTGATATAATTTAAACTTACTGTTTCACTATTTGTTTTGTTTTGTTTGATTTTGTTTATCCCACTTGTGGTATGGTCCTTTTTATCTTCCTTTCTTGCCTTAAAAAATTAATTAATTAATTAATTTTTGGCTGCGTTGGGTCTTCGTCATTGGGTCTTCATCGCTGTGCGCAGGCCTCTTATTGTGGTGGCTTCTCTTGTTGCGGAACACGGGCTCTAGGCGCACGAGCTTCAGTAGTTGCGGCTCACAGGCTTAGTTGCTCGGCGGCATGTGGGATCTTCCTGGACCAGGGATTTAACCCGTGTCCCCTGCATTGGCAGGCAGATTCTTAACTACTGCACCACCAGGGAAGTCCTCTTGCCTTCTTTATGCTTAATTATTTTTACCCTTCTGTCACCCCAACCCATGCTTGTTATACATTCCTTTACTGTTTTTTTAGTGGTTACCCAATATTTCAGTATGCATCTTTGACTGTTGAAGTCTGGTAAATGTTAGTACTTTTGCCACTTTTTAGATAATGCAAGAATCCAAGAACTTTTGAGTCCATTCATCTCTTACTGCCCTTTTGGTATTGTGTATTTTAGTTCTCTCTATACTTTAAATCCCATAAGACATCATCATCATCATCATCATTATATGGTTAATATTCATTAGCTATACCCACGTATTTATCCTTTCTGGTGCTCTTCATTTCTTTGTGTATTTTTGTGGTTCCATTTGCATAGTTTTCCTTCTAACTGAAGCACTCTCTTCAGTATTTTCTTTAATGTGGATCTGCTGTGACACATTGTTTCAGCATTTGTGTGAAAATGTCTTTATATACCCCATGATTTTAAGAACAGTTGTTCTTCAAAATCCAGATTCTAGAATTCTGGGTTGATATGTTGAAGATATTATTCCATAATTCATTTCTGTTGAGAAGTTACTTCTTTGAAGAGAATTTCTTTTTGGTTTTGATTTTCAACAGTTTTACTATGATGTTTCTACCTGTGGTTTTCTTTGTATTTTTCCTGCTTCCTACTTACAGTGATTCTTGAATTTATGATTGGATTTTTAAATCAGTTTTAGACAATTCTTGACCATTATCTCTTCAAATATTGTTTTAGATTCATTCTTTCTCCTTTCTCCTTCTACTCAATAGACCTTTTAAATATTATTATTTTTTAAAATGTCTCATATGTTCTTTTCTATATTCTCCACTTTTTTGTTTCATTTTTTCAGTCTGGTTATTTTTTTTCTGACCTATCTTCCAGTGTATTAATTCTCTCTGTAGCTTTGTCTAAGCTGCTGTTAAATTCATCCACTGAGTACTTAATTTCAGTTATTTTACTTTCACTTCTGGAATTTCAGTTTGAGTATTAAAGTAACTTTCAGTTCTCTGCTAGAATTCTGCATCTTGTCATTTAGGTTTTTGAATTTATAAGGCTATTTTATTTTATTTTATTTTTATTTATCTATTTATTTTTTTGCGGTACGCGGGCCTCTCACTGTTGTGGCCTCTCCGTTGCGGAGCACAGGCTCTGGACGCGCAGGCTCAGCGGCCATGGCTCATGGGCCCAGCTGCTCCGCGGCATGTGGGATCTTCCCGGACCGGGGCACGAACCCATGTCCCCTGCATCGGCAGGTGGACTCTCAACCACTGCGCCACCAGGGAAGCCCTATTTTGTTTTACTTTTAAACCTTTTGGCCATGCGGCTTGTGGGATCTTAGTTCTCTGACCAGAGATTGAACCTGGGCCATGGCAGTGAAAACGCTGAGTCCTAACCACCGGACTGCCAGGGACTCCCTATTAAGCCTATTTTAAAGCCTATGTCAGATAACTCTAGTATGTGGATACCCTCTGGATCCTTTTTTTAGTTTTTCTTCTTGTATTCATTTGATTTCTAGTCAACTGTAGGTTTTTTGTTTTGTTTTTGTTTTAAATACCTGGGTATTTCTGCTTACTAGACATTATGTATGAAAAATTGTGGAAATAATTTAAGGTTCTGCATGCTGTTTTCTTCCTTCAGAGAAGATTTACCTTTGCTCCTACACAGGATTAGGAATAGAACATCTTAACTCAATCAAGAATTGAACTGTTTAGAAGCTAGGCTTTAGTTTTGGGGGGCTGGTCTGTTTTTGATTCACCCCAGTTTTGTAGTGTGGCCCCTTGGGAATTCTAACTGAAATCCTGGAGCATTAAGCAGGACCCCTCTCCTTGGTGACCTGGACTCCAATTTTTGTTTTCCCATTCTTGTGATAAATGCTGAAAGTTCTGTTCAGTTTTGTAGCCTCTCAGCTACCATTTTGGAAACAGTACCTTTAGAGGAAAATCCTAGAGGAAAAAAGCTATGCCAGATGTCTGTCTCATCTCTCAGGGCTTCCCTTCCTTCTGAGTTCTTGGCCCTTCAGGTCCTTACTGCCTTTCTAATTCTCTGATATCTTAAAACAGGTGCTTTTAACATTTTTGTCTAGCATTTCTCATGGCTGCAAAATTTGTCTAAATAAACTAGTCTCCCATTGCCAAAAGCAGAATGCTTACCTTCTTTGTTTTTGGAGAAAGTAATTAGATTTGATTTCTGACTGACAATGCAATGGTAATTTTCAAGAATATTTGAGCTTATACTTCCAAAGGTAGAGTTATGAAAAAAGAAAATTCTGAAGCCTTATGCATTTTTGGTAGGTTTCTCCTCTTTTCAAGTCATAACTAGTAAATACTAAAATTATTAAATATGTTTTTATTTGTAAAAATAATATACTGACATTAAAGAAAATTTGAAAACAAATAATCCTTCAACTTTTACCCTACCACTGGCATTTTTGTTATCTTAAAAGAATTTCTCCGCAATTACTTACCTATCTGTCTCTTTAAAAGTGTACACAAGTGACATACAGATCAATTTTCTTTGTAAAATAAAAATGTGAACATCTAGAGGTATATAGGGTAAGAAGTGAAGTTTTCTTTTCCTGGTACATACAGAACTACCTCATTCTTTTTGGCTAGCACCGAAGAGAATAGTTTATAAAAAGCAAACAGAACATTTCTTTAGAAGACAAGAGAGGATATCAATCCATAAAATAATGGCAAGCTATTATGAAGAAGAACCAGTTAGAGACCTTAGAAATGATAATAATAAAGAAAAATGTCAGTAGGTGGGTTGGATAGCAGACTGAAGTTAGCTGTGGAGGAAATTATCAAGCTGGAAGATCTAGCTAAGAAATTCTTCCTGGATGTAGCACAAAAAGACAAAGAAATATGAAAAATAGTTTAGAGTTTTGTAGTGATCTGTATGGATGATTTAATAGTATGAAAAGTCATAGAGGGGATGCATACGGTAAGGAGATGAAGTGTCCACCTGAGGATAATTTTCTGTGGTACAGCAGGGCCAGGTCAGACTAGTGATTTTAAGCAGCTGATGGGAGGTGAGAAAAAGGACACAGTTGTGGTAGGGGTCCTCAGTACCACCTCTCTTTTGGAGATTCTCTAGGATTCAGCATATAGTTGTACTCACAGCTGAGATTTAACGCAGCGGTATACTAAGATCCTGCTGGATCATAAGGGACAAAGACAAGTGGAGTTTTGAAGAGTCCACGTGCAGGCTTCCTTATGCTCTCTCCTTCCCACGAGGGGTCGTACAGAGCTCACTCTTCCCACAGCAATGGAAATGCATCAGCGCATGTGTGGTGTTTCTGTCTAGGAAAGCTCGTTAGAGTCTCAGTGCCCAAGGTTTTTATTCATGGTTGGTCATGTAGGCAGCTTGTGCCTAGCGTGTATCAATATTCCAGAATCCCAGAAGGAAAACATTTGTTCAGCGTAAACTATTGCCTGTACAAATAGTTTAGGCGTGATGAACCAGCCTTATCAGCTGACTGAGAACACTGAGAGTCATGTTCCCAGATGCCATCCAGGGGCCAACCTTGCAAGCAGTCCTATTATGTTAACTCTTACCTGCACACTGGTACAGACTATTCGAGTAGTTTGGTTATGAGCAAAAAGGGTAACTAAGGGTGATTGCTTGATGCAGACATATTCAGAAAAGGCTTTTTAGTATGGAATAAACTCAAGCATATCTATTACTTGAGGATAAGGAGCTAGTGGAATCAATGAAGTTGAAAATAAATGAAATGTTAGAGGAATTAATGATAGAGCAGTTTCTGAGGAGATTAAAGGGAATGAAGTTCAAGAGCAGATAGAGAAATAGGTCTTCAGCAAGAGGAGGGAAATCTCATCCTTAGCCCTGAGATTGTGATTTTTCCTCAGTAAATTTCAGCTGCCTGTGTGTGGAAGTGGAGATTAATGGTGGGTTGATACAAGGTCGGCTATATTTAGTATGGGTGTGATGGAAGGATCAGAGGGTAAAGAGTACAGAGGATATCAGGTGAAGGGTAATTGAAGTAATCAGTGATAGGATCTAGGTTGAATAGGAAGTAAGGTCAGGATGGGGGAGCTGTCAGACTGGAAAGGGAGGAGTGAAGGATTGTTAGTCTTGGTGAAATTGAAAAGTGAGCTTAGTGAGAGTAAAAGAGTTAAGCTGTTTAATGAAAGAGGTCAGAAGAGCATATTGGTTTAGAATGTTGTGGGTACCCAGTCAATGTAAGTTGAGTTGATGAATCAAAAGGTGGAGCAGTCTGGAATGAGGATGATATGACCATGGAGCAGGCTGTTCAAGTTAAGCACAGATGAGAGGATCATTAAAAAAGAAATTACAGGGCTTCCCTGGTGGCGCAGTGGTTGAGAGTCCGCCTGCCATTGCAGGGGACGCGGGTTCGTGCCCCGGTCTGGGAGGATCCCACATGCCGCGGAGCGGCTGGGCCCATGAGCCATGGCCGCTGAGCCTGTGCGTCCGGAGCCTGTGTTCCGCAACGGGAGAGGCCACAACAGAGGGAGACCCGCGTACCGCAAAAAAAAAAAAAAAAAGAAATTACAGAACTGTGAAGCTTAGGTTGTATGATGGGTCAGATTGTCTCAGTGGATGTTAATGTTACCAATATAATGACAGAAGTTAGCATGGTGAGAAATACTGATGGTTTTGATGAATGTGTGGAAGTGACCAGAGGTCAATATATGAAGGATAGAGCATTTTGTTAATTTAGATTATCTGGTTGCAAGTAACAGAAACTAACTCAAACTAGCTTAAGTAATAAGAGGAATTTACTATGAGTAAATGGGTGCAGCTCAAGCGCAGGAATATAGCTGATTCCTTGTTTATCTGGGAGATTTCTGATTCTTTGTTTACGAGGGATATTTAATGTCCTATATCTAAGCTTATGTGTTATAATTTTCGCCACATGCGGAGACTTTCTGAGTCCAAATTCCAGGTTACCAGAAGAGAGAACCTGATAGGTTCAGATAGAGTTAGGGGTTCACTCATGCTCCCATCAACTTTGGCTGGAGTGGCATGTTATCTTTCATGTCATGTAACATGGCTTGTGGGTGGGGAAGGCATCCCATCCACAAAGAGAGCCGTTGTGCAACCAACCACAGTGGATGTTTGCTCTACCTGACATCTAGCTGAGTGATGTAGCTGAATGAGTCTGAATGGAAGAGGAACTTTTGAAAGAGGCCGGGAAAGCAGTGAGGATATAAGAGAATTGTTTACACTACTACCATGGGACTTGGGCAGTAGGAGAATGAGTAGCTTTCACTTAAGAGAAAAGTGAGTGGTCTTCTTTGTGCAGAGCTAGCTTCTAGTTAAGACATGGGGTACAGTGTGTTCATGAAAAAGGTTGAGTTTACAGGGAAGGTTATTGGTAAAACTTAAAAAAAATTCTGTGCTATTAGTACCTTCAGAATAAAGATAATGCTTTCTTTTTTAAATTAGTATATACAAGATGTAATTTCATCAGGATATTGAAGTTATGAGTATCTCAATTACTAAATATGTTAAAAAAACTTATCCACCTGGTTAAGCTTTCCTTTGAAAATTTTCTTTAGTTATTATATTTAATGGTAGAAATGGTTCTAAAACAGGAATTTCATTGGCTGATAAAGAGAGGTTATGGTGTAATAGGAGAGGAATGGTATTCTTTGATACTTTGGCTCATGGAACCTCTCTTTAAGGAAAACAAGGTAGATGACATTTTAGATAACTGTAAAATATGATTCAGAATTAGGGGCAAAAAATAGTCTGCTGGATTGACTTTAGGACTCTTCTAAATTTGACAGGGATGTATGTGGACTAAGTATTGTGTTCTTTTTTTTTTTTTTTTTTCCTTCCCAACTAGTTCAGTTTGCCAAATCTTTGCCAGAATGTTGATCATTGTAGCTTGCAGACCCTATTTTTTATTCCCGAATTACGTTAACAGCTTGAGTTGTTTTATAGATATTTCTTGAGACTGATGCCAAACCTCTATGGGTCTCAAAGTAATTGAATCAAGACTATTTTTTTAGTCTTTAAAATTTCCAGGGGTGTTCTTTATTATTTGATATATAAATTCTCCATCTGCTTCACTTCTCTGTGATATTCTAAAAATATACTTGCTGTGAAATGGGTGAAATACAATAAGACATTGAATGTAGAATTTAGATTAAAAATTCAGTGATGAGTAATATTTAGTTTTTATGTTGATACATCCAATGACTGTAGCTTAGCTGCTTTGTCTACTGTTATACTCTTATTCTAGTTTACAAAGGTACATATTGTAGGTTTTTATCTCAAAATCCAAACTCCATCAGTGACACAACTTCTCACCCCCTTCCCCAAATGAGACTCATTGGTGAATGGAGAATCATTGGTGAATGGTATAGTATAGACCTGAGTTCAGATTCTGTTTTTACTACTTGAATAAATTACATAAAATCTTTATGCCTCATTTAGTCATTTGTGAAATAAATATAATGCACGTACTTTTCAGAATTGTTATAAGGATTAGAGAAACTGTTTGTAAAATGCCAGATACTTTGCCTGGCTCTGAGTAAATGGTAGGTAAGATATTATTGCTGTTATGATTACTGAGTAGTACCCATGGATGCTTTGACAACATGATATAGACACTGGCCTGTATATGTACATTGAAAATCATATGCTGGATTAAGGAAAACTAGTGTACAATCCCAGGGGAGTTTGTAGAACCTCCTGTAGCAGACCATTTGTTGCATATATTTGCTCAGATTTCTGAAAATAAATGTACCTTTCAGTCTGGTCTTTGTAAATGGATTTGAACTCTAATGTATTTTTCTTTTCCTTTTATTTTCAGGGTGCTATTTTTTTGGAAGGCGTAACTGTTAAAGGTGTAACTCAAGTAACAACTCAACCAAAGTTAGGAGAGGTACAACAGAAATGTCATCAATTCTGTGGCTGGGAAGGGTAATAAACATTTTCAATATTAATTAAAGTGTTAAATAAAATTTATTCTTATTCTGCAATACTTAACATTAATGCAAACAGTGTCATAGCTTCTTTGCTCCTTGAAGTTTCCTTGTTTACATAGAGTTCTTAAAAACATGTTTAGCAAGAGTTTATCAGATTTTTCTCAAGATAAACAGTGTAATAACCAGACTTTTGAGTCAAAATTAGATGACTCACATGTCTTCCTAATGGAATAGAAAATTACTGTTGTCACTTTCTGGTATTTGTTTTGTGAGATTGATTCTACTGTTGCTGAGTTTTTTAATTATTATTAAAAAAATATATTATTGTTATTTTTTGGCTACATTGGATCTTTGTTGCTGTGCGCAGGCTCTCTCTACTTGCAGCGAGTGGGGGCTCTTCGTTGTGGTGTGCGGGCTTCTCATTGCAGTGGCTTCTCTTGTTGCGGAGCACGGGCTTCAGAAGTTGTGGCATGCAGGCTCAGTAGTTTTGGCTTGTGGGGTCTAGAGCGCAGGCTTAGTAGCTGTGGGCGCAGGCTTAGTAGCTGTGGTGCACGGGCTTAGTTGCTCCGCGGCATGTGGGATCAGGGCTCGAACCTGTGTCCACTGCGTTGGCAGGCGGATTCTTAACCACCGCGCCACAAGGGAAGTCCCACTGTTGCTGATTAATGTTTTAGTTGCCCTTATCATTTTATTAAGAGAGAAGAGGTGAAACTTGAATGTGCCTCATTTTCCAGTTTTTCTGTCATCAGAAACCTGGGAGAATCAGCTTTAAATATGTTCTGCCCCTTACCATGACTTGAAGATATTTATCAGACATTTCATGGGAGAGGATTCAAGAGAGAGTTCACTGCTCGTTGCTCTCAGGTCTTGGTCTATGGTCATTTCTGTTGATCATTGCTATCTGTGGCAGAAAATTGTAATACAGCTGGAACATGATGAAACAGGATTATTGTTAAAAATTCCTAATATAAAGAACTTTTGGACTGGTATACATACAGATCAATAAACTAGAAATAATTTTAACTAAAAAATGTAAATGATGAAGTGCTATCAGTTTTAGTATTCTGTTAAACCCTTGCCAGTGTACTTTAATCTCGACCTGAATTTCTCCTGTTTTGTCACTTCTGGGCATCTTTTGAGGAGAAACTTGCTAACCCTGCAAAGTTATGCCAAGCTGGCAGTGTCATGATGGAGGAATATGGGGTCTAGAGCAATGTAAGATAGTCAAGGCAAGATTTAAACTTCTTCCTGAAGTAAAAGACTTGTAGATATACAAAGACTTGTAAACAGTATGTGCTTTACTGTTTAGATCATGTGTATTAATATTTAAAAATTAGCCCGATAGTCGTAGTTTGCAGTGGCAATTATGATCCTGTTAACTTGAGTTCTAAAATGTCAAGAAAATGATAACCTTTTGGTAGCATTTTTGTGAAAGCTGATATTATTCCAATTGACATTAATCTCATGATAGGGAAAACATTGTGCAAAATGTGTGACTCAGGTGAGCTTGGTTTAAGACATGTATTGCTTTGTATGGACACCAGCCATAATAGTAATACAGTGTTCTTCTTTAAGGTCTGGATTCCCTGGAGCACAGCCTATTTCCATGGACAAGCAAAATATTAAGCTTTTGGAGCAGAAGCCATATAAAGTAAGCTGGAAAGCAGATGGTACGCGGTAAGTTAGATTTCTTAAAAAATTGACTAATAACCCGAATGCTTGAAGAATATTGCTTTGTTGTTAGAGAAGGTTTGTATTCCTGGGAGTGACTTGAGCAGCAAAATAAGCATGTTTCATATATCATATAGTTTTTGTTTTGCTAGTATTCTTAGCTGTGTACTACAATTATAACTCTCATTCTGCTTAATTTTTGGTTTCAGAGTTATGTTAGTTTGACATGAATCTATACCAAATTTAAATCTGGAAGTATTTTTTCTTAATAATATTGTGCTTTTTGGTATGTTTGCTGCCTGCCACCTTGTCTTTAATGGTGTTGGACACTTCTAAAATTAACAGATGTATTATCAGTTTATAATCTAAAAATTACCAAGTCTCCTTGATTCACTCTGTATTTTGTTCCTTCGATAGTTTTCTTTTTCTCTTAATCCTTGCTAATACTTTTTGTAATTTTATACACTCTTAAGGTTGTTGTATTCTTATAACAAAGCTTAGCTTCAAGTTTCATATTCCTACATTTAAAAATATTTATTAGTATTAAAGCATAAAGTTGCTTCCTCAATAACATTAAACTTTTTCTTTCTCTTTTGTAATCCATTTTTTATAGCTTTGCTATATTATTTATTCATTCAGCAAATGTTATAATAATTGAAATAACAGATTAATATAGAACTCTTATTAACTTTTTCGTAATGAAGAAAATGTTTTAGAATAATTAGGAGTGCATGTATATATATGCATGTATGTATATATAGTATATGCATATATGTATATATATACATGCAATGTATACATATATATACACATATATGTACATATATAGATATTAATATAGAAGTCCTATTAACTTTTTCATAGTGAAGAAAATGTTTTAGAACAATTAGTGTATGTATTATATATACAAACACACACATATAATTAGAATAATGAGGAGTGCATGTATATATATATGCACACGCACACACGTATGTACACTTTAGTTTTTTTTCCAGATTTATTGAGATATAATTTGACATGACATTATGTAAGTTTAAGGTGTACAACTTGTTGATTTGATGCACTTATATATTGCAAAGTGGTTACTGCTGTAGTGTTAGCTGACATCTCTTTCACTTCTCATAATTACCATTTCTTTTTTGTGGTGAGAACATTTAAGATCTGTTGTTGTAGCAATTTTCAAGTATGTAATACAGTTTTTTTAACTATAATTACCATGTTGTTCATTAGATCCTCAGAACTTATTTGTCTTACAACTGGCAGTTTGTACCCTTTGACCAGTACCTCCCCATTTTCCCCACCCCTTAAGCTCCTGGTAACCACCATTCTAGTCTCGGTTTCTATGAGCTTTTTAGATTCCGCATATAAGTGATATCATACGGTATCTGTCTTTCTGTCTGACTTATTCCACCTGGCATAATGCCCTCAAATTCTATCTATGTTGTCACAAATGACAGGATTTCCTTCTTTCTCATGGCTGAATAATACTCCATTGTGTATATATATCTATATATACATATATATACATACCACATCTTCTTTATTTATCTATTTATTCATTTCTTGGTGGATACTTAGGTTATTTTCATATCTTGGCTATTGTGAATAATGTTGCAATGAAAATGGGAAAGAAGGTATATCTCTTTAAGATCTGCTTTTCACATTTTTAATTTTTTTTTTTTTTTTTTCCCGGTACGCGGGCCTCTCACTGTTGTGGGCTCTCCCGTTGCGGAGCACAGGCTCCGGATGCGCAGGCCCAGTGGCCACGGCTCACGGGCCCAGCCGCTCCGCGGCATGTGGGATCTTCCCGGACCGGGGCACGAACCCGTGTCCCCTGCATCGGCAGGCGGACTCTCAACCACTGCGCCACCAGGGAAGCCCCCTGTGTTCCTTTTTTTTTTATCATGGAGAAGGGAGACAAACTAGGAGTGATTAAAAGTCAATCAGAAGCACTGTTTACTGATCTAAAGCTATAGCGGATGATACCTGGTAGTAAACTGGTTAAAAAGAGAAAGTAACAGAACTCATTTTATTCCTTCTCCAAGCCCAAATCTTACTTGGACCCCCCATTATATAAAACAGACAAAAGTGGGGCTGCTTTGGTTGGTGAACATTTTGGGGTAGCATGTGGGGTTGCATTCTGGGTGGTCTCTAAGGTCACCATGGAACTTTTTTAGGGCAGCAATTCCCAAACGCCATTGGATGTTTGGGTTATATTATCATCATGATTGTATTACCATCATATTAAGCTTGCATTAAAAAAAAAATTTAGAGATCCAAATTCAGGCTTTGAGAATTTGTGTTTTTGAAAGCAACCCTAGCTGATTCTGATTTCCAGCCAGGTTCGGGAGCCATGGCCTTTAGTGCCGGTTGAACACAGTTTAAAAATCAGTGACTAAACCAGAGAAGTGTCTAGCCAGTCACTGAGTTAAGGATACAGCTGAGAATTTGTCCATTAATTGATTAAAGGAGATTCATGTAAAATGTTTATTATTATGGCATTCAATAAACGTTAGTTATTGGTGTCATAGTTTAAGACTCCTTGGAAAATCATTTTTACATGGTAACCAACATTTGGTTTCTCAGAATACATTCAGAATTCTCTTACGGTGTGAGTTAGTTATTGTACAAGAAGAAAAGTAGGTATAGGACAAAAACAATCTAATATTTTTAAATCAAACTTTTGAGATAGATGTCAGCTGGTCACATCTTTAGGATTTACTAAAGGATAGAAAGTTCCTTTAAATATTAGTTTCTTTAATTAAGCTACTTATCAATGTGAGAGTTACTACTTTTTAATAGAGGTACTGTCTCTGAAATGGTACTTAAGGATAAAAATCAACTGAATTCATTACCAAATCTGGCTAGAGAACTCTTAGAGCTAAACGGATATAGGTAAAACCTCTGTTGCAAACATTGGTGCAATCCCTGATTAGAATTTGGGGTTGCCCATATTCTAGGGGTAGCAAGCATCTGGAACTTCGAAACATTAAAAAAAAATCCTTTTTTTGTTAATATTTCTAAATACATATATTTTAAAAGAGAGCTAGGCTACAGGACCCAAATATATGAGAAGAATAATATTTATTCATACAGTCAGCAAATATTTATTGAACATCTACCATATGCCAGAGGTTTTGCTGGACTTAGGTAATTAGAACTAACCTGTTTAATATGATTATTTTTATTTTTTAATCTTAAGATGAGCATTTTCCGTTTTTAGAACATACTTTAAAAGATAAGCTGGGACGAAGTGAGAGAGCTGCATGGACTTATATACACTACCAAGTGTAAAATAGGTAGCTAGTGGGAAGCAGCCGCATAGCACAGGGAGATCAGCTTGGTGCTTTGTGACCACCTAGAGGGGTGGGGTAGGGAGGGTGGGAGGGAGATGCAAGAGGGAGGGGATATGGGAATATATGTATACGTAGAGCTGATTCACTTTGTTATAAAGCAGAAACAAACACACCGTTGTCAAGCAATTATACTCCAATAAAGATGTTAAAAAAAAAAGATATTACTTAATTGCTGCCAAGATAAAATTTTTGCTCTCTTTTATTGAGGCATTGGACTGTTTCCAGTTTTTTCTTTTATAAATAACTCCTTATACCCATCTTGATATAGCTTATGATGAAAATAATATTACTTGGATAAAGAGTATGGAAACTTCTAAACTCCTTGATACCTCTTGCCAAAAGTTGTACGTTACACCCCCAAACACTATTGCCTGAAAGAGCCCATTTCACTGCATTCTTGGCAGTTTGGGGTAGTTTCATTTAGTATAAATAATCATGTGGCCGGGTTGACAGTTGGGAAATGAAATTTGTTATTGATTTAATTAGCGTTTTGGGAAACAACAGTCGATTACACAAGTTCCTTTTGTATTTTGGCTATGGCACAAATTATATTTTAACAGATAACACGTATTGAGCACTTAGGTATACTAGACATCAGTCTGAGTATTTTATACAGAATATCTCATGTACTGTGCACAACTCTGTGAGGTGTAGGTACTATTATTATCCTCCTTTTATGAATTAGGAAAATGAGGCATGTAAAGGCAAGTGAGTTTTCCAAGCCCGCACAGTTATGTTAGTTACAGGACTGGGATTTGAATGTGGGTGGTCTGGCTCCAGAGCCTAGGATCTTTACCATGGTCTTGCTTTATACATGTATTTTTTCCTGTGTTGCCAGATATTGTCTTCATTATTATTTTTCACTATTTCTTTGGTTATTTTTACTGTTTTATTCTTATAGGTGAATTTTTATCTTAAAATACGCTTATTCTGGTGATGTCTTCCTTATATAGGGAGAGGAAAAGTTCTCCCCATGAGAACTTTTATCCCACACCTTGGGATGATCAATGTTAAGAGTTGGAGGTTTGGTTCTCTGGACTCTATGCCTCCACCTTCCTGCCTGCTGCCGCCTTCCCTCACTGCCTGATCCTCCATATAAATGGATACGATATATGCTGTTCTCTTATAAACTGTAGAAAACTTTATCAGGTTTCCTTCAAATCGCTTTGTGATGGTAATTGGAATTGCATTGCACCTTTCACTTAATGGGAAAATCAGTATCTTTGCAGAAATAATATTTATTGCTTTAGTAGATAACTATGAAGCTACTATAGGAGTTAGAAGGTCTCAAAGATGATACAAGACACTGTAGGTAAACAAAATACAATTCCTGCCCTTGAAGCAGCTTTAAGATGCAGTAAGAGATGTAGTAGAAGTATGTATAGTACAAAGCAGAATAAATAAGGAGAGGTAACAAAGAACTGCTAAGGAGCATTACTTGATATTCCATACGAAATATGAGTGCTCATTTTGATTTTAGGAGTATAATAATGGGTGTCCTAGATGGATGTTTACCTTTGATAGTGGAATAAAGAAGAGATACAGACCCATTTGTTATTTAGTATTGCATAGTGCTACTGACCTCACTGGTGGACATTTGCCCCGACTTCCATCTCAGCTCTAGAGCTATCTCTTGGATGAGATGTTAAGGGGATTTTCATACTTATTTTTTCATAATTCCACTATCCTTTAAGAACTGGTTATTTGCTCACATGCCCTAGTCCATTATGTGTGATTGTAGAAATGCTAAGTACTAGGTTGGGTAAAAAAGAGAAAACAAATCTGTTCCTCTCTGTGAATCAGTGAAAAATTGTTTGAAAGAATTGTAATTGATCTTCTAAGAATGTGTGCTCTATACAAAAGAAAATCAAAAGTAATCAGCCAGGTCACGGGGCAAATGTAAAATAAAACAAAGCCTTTGGAATATTTCTTCTGGTCTTCTCTTCTCATGAAGACTGATTGTTTTATAAAAATCAAAATGATTTTCACACCTTTCAGCCCCTTTGATATGTAAATGCTGCCCATACCATTTTAAGTGGCTTTAACATTTTATTCCAGATCAAGGTAAATCTGAGTAATCAATGTGGCTTTTTACTCTCTCCCATGGAAGACCAGGTAAAAGGATACTGTATTTTACATACTTAACTTGTGCATGGCTATGAAGTTCTAAAAAGCATAACCTGTAACATTCATGGTAGTTAGTGCAAGTGAATATATCATTTGATTTTATACTTTGAAGTGTAATGATACTCTGTATTCTCATTATAAACAGAGCTACTTAATCTAAAAGTAACTAATTAAAATAACCAACAGAGGCTTCTTAGCCTCAGAACAGATAGATTCATGAGATTTGTTAACCAGTATTGGAACTAATTACCTGATTTGTGCAATGAATAGTAATTTTGCAGTATTCTGTTACCTTGAAAGATTTTCAGATCCTCTTAATTAGGTCAAGATCAATGAATATGTCTATACCTTGCTAAACATTTTCCATTATTAATAGTTGTGAGTTTTTCTAACTTGGAATATATATATATGTAAAATGTCTTTTTTTTGGTTTCTTTTGTGATTCTGGTCACAAAATGAAAAAGTTTAATGAAAAAATGATAGTGACTTTAAAAATACTTTTCCTCATTATAAAATTACTTTGTATTCATTGTGGAAAACTTAGAAAGTGAAGATAAGGAAAAGAAAAAAATGAAAAGCAGCCATAATCTCACCAGTTAGAGATGTTGCTGCTAATGTTGGTGTGTATATTTTCAGACCTGTGTCTCTGTCTATATATATCATTTTGTTAAGTGAAAATGAATTCATTCCACAGTATTTTTTGGTGTATATTATGTATGCCATGTACCATTCTAGATGCTGGGCATTACAGTGGTCCCTGCCATAATGGAGCTTCTATTAGGGAAATATGTTTTCTACTTAAACTGTTTAGTATCTATGATTTATAGTTTAGTAATCTGCTATTTTTTTTTTTTTTTGCGGTACGCGGCCCTCTCACTGTTGTGGCCTCTCCCGTCGCGGAGCATAGGCTCCGGACGCGCAGGCTCAGTGGCCATGGCTCACCGTCCCAGCCGCTCCGCGGCATGTGGGATCTTCCCGGACCGGGGCACGAACCCGTGTCCCCTGCATCGGCAGGTGGACTCTCAACCGCTGAGCCACCAAGGAAGCCCAGTAATCTGCTGTTTTTAATTAATGATCCTAAATATTTTTCTATTTTATTAAACATTTTCCTATTCGATGACTAAAATAAAATTGTTTATTAAGGTAATCCTTGTTTATGGTTAAATAAATCAAGTAATACTGGAGATCCCTTCCATATCCCCTCCTTCTGTCTATCAGTATTACTCCCTAAAGGCAACCACTTTTTTTTTTTCCACATTATTGCGATATTTGCTTTATTATGGTGGTCTGGAAATGAACCTGCAATATCTCTGAGGTCTAACGCAACTTCTTTTAACCTTTTTTTATCTTTTAATTTACTTTATTTTTTTATACAGCAGGTTCTTATTATCATCCATTTTATACATATTAGTGTATATATGTCAATCCCAGTCTCCCAATTCATCTCACCACCACCACCCTCCCCACCACTTTCCCCCCTTGGTGTCCATATGTTTGTTCTCTACATCTGTGTCTCTATTTCTGCCCTGCACACTGGTTCATCTGTACCATTTTTGTAGGTTCCACATATATGTGTTAATATACAATATTTGTTTTCCTCTTTCTGACTTCACTCCACTCTGTATGACAGTCTCTAGATACATCCACATCTCGACAAATGACCCGATTTCGTTCCTTTTTATGACTGAGTAATATATGTACCACATCTTCCTTATCCATTCGTCTGTCGATGGGCATTTAGGTTGCTTCCATGACCTGGCTATTGTAAATAGTGCTGCAGTGAACATTGGGGTGCATGTGTCTTTTTGCATTATGGTTTTCTCTGGGTATATGTCCAGTAGTGGGATTGCTGGGTCATATGGCAGTTCTATTTTTAGTTTTTTGAGGAACCTCCATACTGTTCTCCATAGTGGCTGTATCAATTTACATTCCCACCAACAGTGCAAGAGGGTTCCCCTTTCTCCACACCCTCTCCAGCATTTGTTGTTTGTAGATTTTCTGATGATGCCCATTCTAACTGGTGTGAGGTGATACCTCATTGTAGTTTTGATTTGCATTTCTCTAATAATTAGTGATGTTGAGCAGCTTTTCATGTGCTTCTTGGCCACCTGTATGTCTTCTTTGGAGAAATGTCTATTTAGGTCTTCTTCCATTCTTTGATTGGGTTGTTTGTTTTCTTTAATATTGAGTTGCATGAGCTGTTTATATATTTTGGAGATTAATTGTCCGTTGATTCGTTTGTAAATATTTCCTCCCATTCTGAGGGTTGTCTTTTCATCGTTTGTAGTTTCTGTTGCTTTGCGGAAGCTTTTGAGTTTCATTAGGTCCCGTTTGTTTATTTTTGTTTTTATTTCCTTTTTTTTATACTTATTTTGTGGTTATCCTCAAATCTCTAAATAATATGTTTATGTTGCTGTTTATTAATTAACTTTAGGTGAGTTCCTAATGTGGTCATGAGGATGTGGCTTACCAGTACCTCTGTTCCCACCTGTCTTTTCTTCTAGTTTCTCCTCATAGGTAAACTATTATTGTTAGTTCTCTTCATCGATCATGCCTGTATATTTAATCTTCCCTTTATCCTAATAACCCTAATGTAGTGTTTCTTAACTTGTTAAGATGCGGACTTTAGAGTTCTCTGTCTTCCATCTACTTCTGTTATGTCAGCTCTAACTTTAATATTGTCAACTCTGTTTACATTTACATGCTGTTTGTTAAACATAGGGTTTTTGTTTTATGTAAGTGTATGGTTGTTTTAAATGGTGAAAAATACTTAAAATTTTTTTTTCTCACTGGAACTATCATTTAGATTAGTGGAAAGGAATAGATTTCCTTTTTCATGGCATGAAAAGAAATCACTCTTGATATTTCAAACACACAGGAATTTAATACATAGAATTGGTTACAAAGGCATTGAGAGGATGGAGAAGCCAAAGGGTCACCTGGAGTTCAGCAGGCTGCTAGTGCCTCTGGTTGGAGCCTGGTTAGCACTTGCTGCCCAGGTGCTGGAGGAGGTAATATACTGCCTGTCTGGCCGCTGCTCTGGGACCGCTCACCACTGCTGCACAGCAGCCCCTCCCAGGGGGCTCTTCCCTAAGGAGCTGTGCCGTCATCTGGTGGCTGCTGCCTTCAGTGCTGCCACAGATACTGCCAGAAGCAGATCAATAGGTTTTTCCCTTCCTCTTTTTTTCTAATCTCCTTCCAGAGAGCTGGCAAGGGAGTCTGGGAAGTGTTATTTGCTTACTTCTCAAACCAAGATCCACTGAGCACACAACTGCAGGGATGGAGCTGACCACCAAAGACAGCCAACTTGCCCAGAGTTCAAAGTCATGCCTTCTCTGCCACATCAAGTAGAATGTTTCTTTTGTTGAGTTTAAATAGGTTCTTTTTTACTAGAATAATTGCCTTTACCCTATAATCAAGTTTTTTCAAGGTTTTAGTCATTCTGTTTCTTCTTTCAATTACTTTTTGTTATCCCAAAGACTTCTCTTTTAGAGCCTTCTGTGATTTCTAGCCTGTGTATAAAGCTCTGGTCCCAACTTTTATCCTGGTTGGATGTAGCTTTCTGGATTCCATGTTTTTCTTTCTTCCCCTCTGCTTCCTTCCTTCCTTCCTTCCTTTCTTTTCTGTCACTTTGCAGGGATACCTCCTTAACTCACTTCCTAAGAAAGTATGTACAGGAAGTAACCCGTAAGCATGCTTAGGTGTATGAACATGCTGTTGCTCTTGTCCTGAATTTAGTAGTTTGCTTGTGTATAAAATTTTAGATTAGAAATGATTTTCCCTAAGAATATTAAAAACCTTACTTCAATTTCTTCTGTTAACCTCTGCCACTGATAAAAGGTGTGATATTATTCTGATTCTGGTGCCTTGGAAGTGGTTCGCCCCTGGAAACTTAGAATTTTCTCTTTATTCTTGTCCTAAAATTTCCCAGTGATGTCTAATTATGTGGGTCGCCGTTGCCCCCCAACCTTCCCATTCATTGGTACTTGGTGATCTCTTTGAATCTGAAAACCTGGGTTCTTCCATTCAGGGTAATTTTATCTTATCTCTGATATTTTATTTCCTCTCTCTCTCTCTTTTTTCTTTTTTCTCTTTTCTCCTTCTAGACCTACTGTTGGCTGTTACACCACCTAGATTCTTAGATTCTTTTTCTTCTCTTATCTTTTCTGTCATACTTTTCATCTCCTGGTCTCCTTTTCAGTTTTCTGGGAGATCTTCTCATTTTCTTTCTATATTTCTAATAAATTACTAATTTCAGTAATTACGCTTTTAAATTTCAAGAGTACCCATGCATTTTTACCCTCTGCTTATACCTTTTTATGCCAACCTGTTCTTAATTTATGGACATGATAGAGTTTTGAATCTCTTATGAGAATACTAACTGGCGGGTATAGAGTTACTTTCTCTTAATCTTGAATCATCTTTCTTCTTCATGTTTCTGGTTTTCCTTAAATGTGCAGTGATCCTTGGTTGGCTGTTTGCATTTAAAAATGAGGCAGAAAAACTGCTTGGAAGAAATTCTGTGAATGTGGGCTGGCTTTGTCAGCTTGAGACCTTTGCTTTATGATAAGCGGTTGTGCTGGAGGATCTTCAGTCCTACTGCCTGGAGAGGTCTTTTATTTCCGGGCACCATTACCCATGTAGTTACTTTACCTCAGGGTTTGGTTCAGTTTCTTTAGAGAAGGGCCCTCCAATTTTATTGATTAATTGCTTAGGAGTTGGTTAACCTGTATGTCTTGTCTGTGAGTTGTGGGGATTTAATTGTTTTACATTAGTTAAAAATAACCAATTTCTCTTTTTCAGTCCCTATTGTCACTCTCGTTAGTTGATGTTTCTGGGTCTGGATTTTCTTTGGGATTTTGCAAAATAGGCAGCTCCACTTGTAGATGTTGCTACTTTTGTGCAATGCTTCTCAGCACTTCTCCATCGATTCCTTGTCCAGCAGAAATTTATTGCCATAGTTCATCCAGTGATGGTCTTCCCTCCTTTCCTTCATTATCTTCATTGTTGTGTGTTATATTAGTTATCTATTCCTACCCAACACATTACCTCAAGATTACCCCCTCAAATTTAGCAGCATAAAACAACAAACATTTATGATCTCATGGTTCTGGGGAACAGTTTAGTTGGGTCGTTCTGGCTCAGTGTCTCTCATGAGGTCGCTGTCATGCTGTGGGCCAGGGCTGCCGTCACCTCGAGGCTCCACTTCCAGGCTTACTCTTGTGGTTGATGGCAGGCCTCAGTTCTTTGCTGATTGTTGGCCTGAGGCCTCCATTCCTTGCCTTGCAGGCCTGGGTGGGGAGGAAAAACTTGCACCCACTGTGTTTAGTGTTTGGGAGTTTGCAGATTAAACTGAGGAAAGAAGAGGAAAAAAGTTTATTCATAATGCCTGTGGGAGTGCACAAAAGAAGTCATGTGCTAAATGACTAAAGTTAGGGGTATATATATATATATATATACATATACATATACATACATACATACATACACACACACCTAACTTAATAGGGGAAAGGGAATGGAGACAGAAGGCTTCTGTGGGAAGAACAAATGAGTTACTTTAGGAGAACCTATGTTTAGGATAACAACAGGAGAGAAGAAAGTTTATGATAATCTGATAATCTTTGTTATGCTGGTGTGATTGATCTTTTCCATCTTCTTCCTGGCTGTAAAATTCCCCCAGAGAGGGGTTTTAAGATAGTTTCACTCTCAATCTCCTTCCTGGGAGTGAAGCTGCTCCAAAGAGGTGATTTATGGTGGCCTCATTCCCAGAAGTTTCTGCTTTTAGTCAAATAAGGGAAGCTCTGGGAACACTTCTTTCTGCATCTCTTGAATCTCAAACATCTTCAGCTTAAAGCAATCTTCACACTAACTCTGGGGTTCCATGTGGTTCTCCACAGCTGCCTGAATGTCCTTACTACATGGCAGCCAGCTTCCCCCAGAGCAAGTGATCCAAGATATTTCAAGATATCCAGGATGGAAGTAGTAGTCTTTTTATAATCTAAGCTAATCTCAAAAGTTATTTACAGTCATTTCTGCCATATTCTATTTGTTGGGAGTGAGATACAAATCCAGCCCACACTCAAGGGGAGGGAAATTTAGCTCCACCTCTTAAAAGGAAGAGTATCAAAGAGTTTGGGGACTTGTGGACATATTTTGAAAACCACCAGATGGCTTTATACTTAAAAAAAAAAAATCTAACTTTGTTATTTTGATAGTGTCTTAGGAGGAAAAGGAGCCATACTGGATCATTGTATTCCATTGTATGAATGCACCATATATATATATATTTTTTTGTGGTACGTGGGCCTCTCACTGTTGTGGCCTCTCCCGTTGCGGAGCACAGGCTCCGGACGCGCAGGCCCAGCGGCCATGGCTCATGGGCCCAGCCGCTCCGCGGCATGTGGGATCTTCCCGGACCGGGGCATGAACCTGTGTCCCCTGCATTGGCAGGCGGACTCTCAACCACTGCGCCACCAGGGAATCATAATTTGAGAATTCCTGTGTGGTTGAAAATTTAAATTGTTTTGAAATTTTTGCTTTTATAACAGTACTGTGATAATATTATTCTAGGTAACTTTTTTCATATGAGTAATTATTACCTGTTAGTTCATTATAACCACTTATTGCTCTATTCTGTATGCTCTAGAATGCATTTGTGGGAATACACTCACATATATATTTTTTTAATGTGGACCTTTTTTTTAAGTCTTTATTAAATTTGTTACAATATTGATTCTGTTTTTATGTTTTGTTCTTTTGGCCACAAGGCGTGTGGGATTTTAGTTCCCCAACCAGGGATCGAACCCACACCCCCCCGTTGGAAGGCAAAGTTTTAAACACTGGACTGCCAGGGAAATCCCTACACTCACATATTTTAAAGTAAATTATTAAATATTTTTGTAGCGTTTTCTGCAGTGATATTTAAGGCCCATGTTTTGAACTAGTATTTTTGTGTGTGTGTGGTACGCGGGCCTCTCACTGTGGTGGCCTCTCCCATTGCGGAGCACAGGCTCCGGACATGCAGGCTCAGCGGCCATGGCTCACGGACCCAGCCGCTCCGTGGCATGTGGGATCTTCCTGGACCGGGGCACGAACCTGTGTCCCCTGCATTGGCAGGCGTACTCTCAACCACTGCACCACCAGGGAAGCCCTTGAACTAGTATTTTTAATGATTTATTAAACAGATTCATCACCAAAAAGTTTCTTTCCAGTCACTTTTGGTTTAGTTTTGGCATTTTATGACTGCACTAGATGGCAGCAGAGGACCAGCTTTAATTCAGGCTGTTTTTGTGATGCAGTAGAATTCTGTTACCCAATTCATTGTACATTTAATACATCCCAAAATACTAGTTTGGGATTATTCAGAATTTAGTGAGGATTAGTGGGATCATGTATACAACACTACTGAAAGCATAGCAGTTTTGATAATGTTGTCATGTTCTTTTGTGCATTGCATATGAATTATATGACTATGTCATTTTGGACCTATTTTTGTAAAAACGATTTTGCCACATTAAAGTCTCTGAAAGTGTTTTGTTTGCTTCAGGAAACTGATGTTCTTATGTTGGAATATCAGAAAATGAAAGAATGATTTGAAGATTCTCTCTTATCTCATATGGGTTTTGCTCTCAGTTGTTCATGTTGGGAGCAAAGGAGTCTATAGAAAAACTTTGTGTTGGAATGTAACTCTTCTGTTTTAGATAGTGAAATTTTGTTCATAAGGGAAAACAGTCGTTGGACTTGTACACGGTATATGAAGAATAGCAATTTTGATATATATGCTCCAATTATATTTTGGGAAAGAAATTTCTATAACTACATGCTTTTGTTTTTTAAAATTATACATCATATAGTATCTTTACTTTCTTTAGGAACTGTATTCAGTGTTTGCATGTAATCTGATTCCCAAAAGGCATTAGTATCTGTGAACTTAGGTAAAGAAATTGAAAATGAGTAATTCTGACGGCTCTTTTTAAAATTGTAAGATCTGGTTTGAAGATTTTTTTTTTTCTATTATTTATTTATTTTTTTGCCGTACGCGGGCCTCTCACTGTTGTGGCCTCTCCCGTTGTGGAGTACAGGCTGCAGACGCGCAGGCTCAGCGGCCATGGCTCACAGGCCTAGCCGCTCTGCGGCATGTGGGATCTTCCCGGACCGGGGCATGAGCCCGTGTCCCCTTGCATCGGCAGGCGGACTCTCAACCACTGCACCACCAGGGAAGCCCTGGTTTGAAGATTTTATATGCAGCCCATCTTAGAACAGTATGTTCCTGGCTTTCAGCCCAGCTCTGCTGTTGGCTGCTGTTTTTGTGGGCAGGTGAGCCTTTCTGGACAAATTTTACTTTCGTAACATCTTAGACTTCAGAAAATTTAATTTTTAAAATATTTTTGCCTGGGCAGAGAACTAAATTGTCTCCCCATGAATTATTTAAAAATGGCTTTTAAGCCTTTTAAGTGTTATATTAGCCTGATAAAATGTAAATGTAGCTAGAGGCACAGAATACAGTATATATAATGAGAACAAATAAAATTGCTCCTTAAATTGTAAACTTTAAGCAACTGCACATTGAATCGACTCTGTGATCTGGCCTTGGTAGTTGCCTTAATACGACGAGTCCATATTATATTTAATTTTGTAATCTCAGAGGTTAGGTACTGTATTTAGTATTTAGCTGTTGACATTGTTGCATCTAGACTTTTCCCCAGTAATTTTATGTGAACATGAACAAAGACCAGTGGAAACCAGTTAATTTCTAATAGTGTGATTTATTAAACATTTTGTACTAATAAATTGGGAAATTAAGTCACTTAAAACATTTGGTGCATTTAGATATAATTTTATGTACTTATATTTCCCTATGTGCATAAAGCAATATTAAATAAAATCAAGCATCTTCGTGTTATGCATCTTCTACATGTGTTTTTAATTATCTTTCTTAAAAGTAACCTAGTGGTGCTATTAGTCTATTTATACATTTAAAATAAATAATGGGGTTTTTATAGTAAAATATGTATGGTAAAGTATAATATCTGTGTTAAACATAAAACTATTTCAAGTTTCTTGTAGATTAGGTCTTTCCCTTTCAGTAAAATAATTAAGAAAAAGATTCATTGTTATATAGAAGAATTAAGATACACACAAAAGATGTTGCTTGTTTTATAAAATTTCTAATTTTTGACAAGTTTTAAATGGTAGCTGTTCTGATGATGTACTTGGAGCCACCAAATTAAGTATCTTAGTGTATGGTCAATTTCTTTTTTTCTTTTTTTTTTGTGGTCAATTTCAATAGCAATAAAGTTTTGAGAGGAAAATTAGTTTGTACCTATTTTATTTTATTTTTAGTATATTTTAAGATTGTCTAATTTTTTTTTTTTTTTTTTTTATTTGGGAGTATATCTAACTTCAAAGTTTTCAGGGAAGAGGGATTGTGAGCCTATGTTAGGTATTCTGCATAGTCAGTAGAATCATGGACATATAAAGGTAATAATGTAATAAAATTCTAAAAAACAAAGATACTTAAGTATGTTAGCTTATAAAACAGGTCTTTTTTGAGAAGCAGTATAGTATAGTGGTTAAGAGCTTGGGTATTGAAACTAGACTACCTGGGTTCAAATCCTGAAGTTCCCATACTTACTAGTCATGTGACCTTAGGAAAGTTATACAGCCCCTGTAACTCCCAACCTGCCCATCTGAAAAATAGGGATAACAATAATAACTACCTCCTAGATGTTATAGGATTAAGTAATTTCATCTAAAGCATTTAGAATAATGCTTAACATGTAGGAAGTGCTTGGTAAGTGTTGTTGATAGTTACACCTTCTACCAACTTAATAGATTCATTAAAATAAAATAAACCGAACTCTAACTTTCTAAAGAGAAATTCCATAGTCATGGTAAAGTCCTATTTTTAAACTTTGAACCTATTTATAAAAAGAAAATTTAAGACATGTTTCATGCCCTTAAATGGGTGAAAATCTAATTGTGATATTAAAATGGGAATACATGAGAGAACAATGTGAAATATAATTTCCTATAAATGATGTGACATAGACTCTGGAACGTAGGCATTCTTAGGAGGAAGATGACTAGTGGAGAGTGAGTAACATGGGCAAGAGGAGTAGCACGAAGTCATGAAGCGGAAACAGCCTGTCTGAGCTAGACTGACCTAATAGTTGCTGTCAATCCAGAGTCTTTGTTAAGTTCTAGCCACTGGGCAGTACGGTGCTTGGACTAAGGAAGACAATTATTGTACTGGTGGCTGGTGAAACTGTTAGTATATATTTTTAAACATGTCAAGAGTTTTAAGGATTTCTGAGCCATGAGTTTTTGATTTAAATTTTGACTGTTACACCAACTCCTACTTCTTCTTGAGTTGTTGTTAGGAAGTTGTAAGGTGGGAGATCCTTTACCTCAATCGTCTTGAAGTTGAAGGCCGCTTGGGACTGCTGCATCAGTAGGTTAGCCCAGTGGCCTTTGAGGTACGTAGAAGAGCTGTTTTTTTGGAATACAGAGTATGGCAAGAGAGTGTTTTTCATAGCGATACAGAAGGCAGGGAAGTGAACACTTGAGGAATAGTTGCTGTGGAAGGGGAAGCAGCCAACCTACTTCTGTGACTGGAGGCAGAAAGAGGTAATGTCACAGAGAGCCAGCCAACCGAGACTCCTCAAGGGGGTTTCCTGACAGGAGGCACAGGAAGCCCCTATAGCAACACTTGTTTTTTTTTTAAAGGGGTGGTTTTTGTTTTTTTTTTTTTGTTTTATAAAAATTAATTAATGTATTTATTTTTGGCTGCATTGGGTCTTTGTTGCTGAGTGCGGGCTTTCTTTTTAGTTGGCGACGAGTGGGGGCTACTCTTCGTTGCAGTGTGCGGGCTTCTCATTGCGGTGGCTTCTCTTGTTGCTGAGCGTGGGCTTTAGGCGCAAGGGCTTCAGTAGTTGTGGCACATGGGCTCAGTAGTTGTGGCACACAGGCTCTAGAGCGCAGGCTCAGTAGTTGTGGTGCACGGGCTTAGTTGCTCCGTGGCATGTGGGATCTTCCTGGACCAGGGCTCAAACCCGTGTTCCCTACATCGGCAGGCGGATTCTTAACCACTGCACCACCAGGGAAGCCCCTATAGCAACACTTTTTTTCTCATTTTCAGTTATGCTCAAGGACGATTAAGTGAACCTTTTTGGGGACCTTTGTGAAAGCTTTTATTGAAAGTAGGTTATATTGGCATTCATTCAGCTAGTGTAGGCAACAGTGAGTTTCAAAAGTTGCAAAATGTAAAATGTGAAAACTAGAAGACTGGGATTGGAACTAACTTGTATCTTGCTTAGTCTTCTTTCTCTTCTCTTTTTAATCCTCTGCTCCTTTTACCCTAGTCAGTATCAAAACAATATTTCTGTAACTAAGAAGAGAGGGAAAATCTACTGACTATAACTTTTGAACAGGCATTTTAGTGGAAGCTCTTTTTTTTCATGTTTCTAAAAATTTTAATTTATTTTTGCTTATTTCGGCTTCTGTTGTTTGACTTTTCTCTATTCCTTTGCAATTTGAGTATTAAGGATGGTTAGAGGTTATTTAATCCAGTGCTTTTCAATTTAATGTGCATATGAATCGCCTGGGGATCTTGTTAAAATGTAAGTCTGATTCAGTGAGTCTGGGATGGGGCCCAAGATTCTGCATTTTTAACAAGTTCCCAGGTGATGCCAGTGCTACTGGTCCAAGGACCACACTTTAAGTAGCAAGAATCTATTCCAGTTTCTCAGGATGAGGATACCAGAGAGACCATGTTTGTTCAATGGCCTATACCTAATTAGCAGTTGTGGGCTTGAATTTTTTTTTTTTTTTTTTTTTTTTTTTTTTTGGCATGTGGGATCTTAGTTCCCAACCAGGGATCTAGTCCTCACCACCTGCAGTGGAAGCGCGGAGTGTTAACCACTGGACCGCCAGGGTAGTCCCTTGTATTTTTTAATGTGACGAAAAGCCATATTTCTGAGCATAAGGAAATAGTTACAAACCAAGAGAAATCCTCCTGTCCCCCTAATTAGATGGAACTCATTTAGCCAGTGTTATTCAGTTTGAATCTTTAAGATGTAGCTTAAGATTTTTCTCTTGCTAACCTTATCACTTTTGAGGATTTGAAGCGATTGATTTATCCAACTGTGTCTGTATTCAGTTATGGTTTTAGAGTTCTTGGATTTTGGACTTTAGGTGACCATTAAGAAAAACATTTAAATGAAATTAGAAGATATTAAAAAATATCTATATTGTATTCAAACCGAGTCTTTGAGGTAGAAGCATCTTGCTGTAGAAGGGTAAATCGTTATGTTTTATTTATGTAAGTTGACTATTAACCTATACTTTATTTTCAGACAGTTACGAACGGGTGAAGGTAATATAACCAGATAGGTTTGTGTCTTTGGTAGTGCCTGTATGAATACTTTTTGTTCTCACTTGCATTTGAATCTAGCCTGGTTTTTCTTGTGCCTTAAGTGCTGTTTGGGTTTGTCGCAGGGCTGGAGGTGGGATATATGTGTGTGTGTGCACCTGTGTGTGTACACACTACTTGGGTGAAGTGGCACTACATCGTAAGAACCTTTCCAGCCCTTTAAGAGTCCATAATTCTCTAATTCTTTGTAGATTGGTGGAAAGGAGGAGGGAACATACTCTAGCCCACAGAAGTGGCACTTAGCAAGATGCATATTGCTGGTAGCAAATAATTCAGTCCTGATTTGACAGTTCTTTTCACTAGTTGAAAGGTATGCTTTTATATTCTACTTCTTGCATTTCCCTAAACTCTGTTAATTAGTTGATCTTATAAACTTGTACATAGAAAGGGACTTGATCAGCTACTCTTACTGTTATGATAATTCTTATGTTTCTTTTAAGCTGCTAAGGGAAATATGAACCCATGTAGATTTAATGTATTATAGAT
Organism: Monodon monoceros; assembly: GCF_005190385.1. NCBI lineage: Eukaryota > Metazoa > Chordata > Mammalia > Artiodactyla > Monodontidae > Monodon > Monodon monoceros. The sequence continues at coordinate 21,657,473 of NW_021703771.1, read as the reverse complement.
ACACACACACACATACACACACTTTAAATTTGGCCGTACTGTGCGGCTTGTGGAATCTTAGTTCCCCGCCAGGGAATGAACCCGTGCCCTCAGCAGTGAAAGTGAGGAGTCCTAACCACTGAACCGTCAGGGAATTCCCTTAATTATAATTTTATTTAAATTATCCTTTTACTAATTTTTATATAATGAACTAGATTGTGGGACAAAAACATGGTAATTTTCCATTATGTACAATACCTTTTGGAGTAATTGTGTATTTATATATACTATTATTGTTAGTAAATCTTAAGAAGCTGTTTCAGTACATTGGAATATTTTAGGCTCAGGTTTGTTTTTATCATTTTAGTGTTTAGGAAACAGTTTCCTAGACAGATTGAGAGATCCACCTGATTCAGGTTCTTTGATTTGAGCTCTTTGAGTTATTGCTCACTCAGGTAGTGCAGCTTCTGATTTTACAAAATTGTCTTGGGTTACAGCTCTTCATAGAAAAAAGAAATAAGGAACTACTTACTGTAGTTCTTGCCTGCTTTTGTGTAAAGATGCATATAAGCTTGAGTTTGTGGGCTGTGGGTAACCTTCACAGGGAATTACCTATGGTTTACTTTTCTGCACTTCAAAATTTTTGGTTCACTCATCTCTTTTTCCTCTCTGTTCAGAAGAGATGTCCTCTTCTTCCCTGCTTACAGGAAATGAATCCTTTCTGTCTTATCCAGACTTTGTTTATTAATGACCTTGACTCTTTTTTGGATTGTGTAAAGTAGTAGTCATAGTATTAATAACAATGATATCCAGCCTTAATTAAGTACTTACTATGTGCCCTGGACATAGTATAACAATAGCTTACATTTTATTACCATGTGCCAGGTACTGTTCTGTATTCTTCATATATTAATTCACTTAATTCTTTTTCTTTTTCTTTTTTTTATGGTGGTAAAATACCCATAAGATAAAATTTACCATCTTAACTATTTTTAAGTATATAGTTCAGTGGTATTAAATACATTCATAATGTGTGCAAACGTCACTGCCATTCATGTCCAGAACTCTTTTCATCTTGCAAAACTAAAACTCTATACCCTTTAAATGATAATTCCCCAGTTCTCCCAGCCCCTGGTAACCATCCGTTCTACTTTTGGTCTCTCTGATTTCTCACTACTCTAGGTACCTCGTATAGGTAGAATCATACAGTAGTTATCTTTTTGTAACTGGCTTACTTCACTTAGCATAATGTCCTCAAGGTTCATTTGTACTGTAGCATACTTCAGAATTTCCCTCATTTTTTAGGGCTGAATAATATTCCATTTAATATATATACCACATTTTACTTATACATTTGTCTGTCAGTGGGCACTTGGGTTGCTTCTACACTGTTGCTGTTGTGGATAATGCTGCTTTGAACCTGGGGGTACTAAATCGTTTAATTCTTGCAACCAGCTTAGGAGGTGGAGACTTTGGATGAGGAAACTGCATCTTAGAATAGTCAAGCGATTTGTGCAAAATCACACAGTTAGGAAGAGCCTGTCTGGGATGAATGTTTTAACCTCCATAGTGGACTCCCACATATCTTTCTATGTTGGTGCCTTCTGTTTTGCCTATAGATGTCTTCCCCCCTATTTACTATATATTAATATATAATTAATGGTATGTAATAAAATACCTCTATAACTAATGTTCACTAATGAACAACATATAGTATATTACTTTATCTTTTAACATGTGTTGCATTTTAGCTGTAATTCAGCTCAATTAAAAGTAACGTTGAAATTCCTTGAAGTGAACTTTAAGGCTCCCGCTTGCTCCCCGTATGCTTCTCTTCTACCGGAGGCAATTCTTTTTTGTACATATTAGATTTATAATTTTTAGAAAACTTGGAGTGATAGAGTGATTTGAATAGGACCTGTTATTTAGAGTATAAGAGATTTCATGAAAGGGAGTTTTGAGTAAGAGTTTGAAGATTATGTATTTTAGGGCAAGGTATAGTTTTACACATACATAGGCTTAGCAGTAGGCATGTACACATTTCTGAGCAGTGGAGGATGGCAAAATGAGAAAGGGATAAGACAATTGCACTTCTGAAGTTAGAGCATATACCTAGGGACTTCCCTGGTGGTGCAGTGGTTAAGAATCCGCCTGCCAATGCAGGGGACATGGGTTCGAGCCCTGGTCTGGGAAAAGCCCACATGCCAAGGAGCAACTAACCCTGCGTGCCACAACTACTGAAGCCCTTGCGCCTAGAGCCCATGCTCTGCAACAAAGAGAAGTCACCTCAATGAGCAGCCCATGCACTGTGATGAAGAGTAGTCCCTGCTCAACCCAACTAGAGAAAGCCTGCATGCAGCAAAGAAGACCCAACCCAGCCAAAAAATAAATAAATAAATTTATTTAAAAAAAAAATAAAGCATATACTTAGGAGTTGGACAGTTAGAATCATGTTATAATATTTGATGAGATTTTTGGTTACAGATGCCTGCCTATTTTTTAGTGGTCTAGATGGCAAGCACTGATTGAATCTGGTGTTACAGGCTCTGGAACTGGAATTTTTTTCCCAAAGCCCATAATGATAGCACTGGTACCATTCATACTTCATGAAAACAAAGTAAGAAAATTAAATTTTTAAATTGTTGAGTGGTTTGGAAGCAATTTACTCTAAATCTTATTATATACTTGATTATTTGTATTACGTATCATTAATTCTGTGGAATGGGAGGGAGGACTCTAGAAGCTGATACTGGGCCCTACACCTGCCAGATTCTTTTAGAGTTGATTTTTAAGCTTGCACAGACTAAATCTTGCTGGTTGAAGGGGTTTCTTGAAACAGAAACATCTATGCTTTAAAATTTTTTACTATCTATTAATAGAAATAGGCATACATGATATTTTAATGAGAAGGCTTGGAGGATTTGGGATTTTTTTTTTTTAAATGGTAGATACCCCTGGGTCTTCAAGATTTATTTGCGATGAATTACCCAAGTTGAAATATAAGTCTTTTGACTGATGATTTTTCCATAGACAAAGTTTACCAAGTACCAAGCTTAAACAAAACTCAGATGAACATAACATAGTGGAAAATTTGCTGTATAAACAACATATAAAATAAAGACGACTATGCTTAAGTAGGAGACAGTTAAGTGTTAGCAAACTGTTCAAATGTTCAGTGGCATGCTTTTGACCTGCCATTTAACATACAATTAACATTCTAAGATCAGAAGCTGATTAGACAAGTTTGACAAATTTGTGTGGAAGTGAATGGGCTTTGCCGTTTAAAATTAAATAATACACATTGTCTGTTTAATTACTGTTGTATGCATATAAGTGATCACATAATAGAATGAAGCTGTGGGCTTAAAGTGAATTTAAGACTATAAAACTTTAATCACATCTGTTTTATAACTTTAAATTGATGTGATATGAAGATTAAAAAGGAGCTAATCGTTCTGAAGAAGTCTGCTCTGCGTATAGAATCAGTAAATCAAGATGATAATACCTGTTAGGTTGGAATCTTTTATAATGTTGAATGAAAATTTTGATAGTTTTTGATGAAGAGAACTGTGTCTTCACAGTTATGTGAAGAATATGTTAGGACTGTGTCTTCATTTCAGTGATTGTTAATAGCAGAAATACATTTTAAAAAGGTTAGGTGGTGGTAGTGTTACTGTTTGTGTGTATGTTCTCTTTAATTTGTTAATGTGAAAATAAGAATGACCTTAATATGAGTTCTTTGAGTTTCTGGGAAGATAAAATAAGGTAAAGCTGTACTTCAAATAGTTTCTGTTTTCAAAGGTTGAAATGTTATTTGTGTCAACTAAACAGATTATAGCATTATGTTTGAAAGTAAAGCTGTGTGTAGGGATTACATTGTTTTATCATCAAACATTGGTCTTTTTGTGGAAGCAGTGTAAGCAGTGATGTTTCAAGTTATCTGAAGTCTTTTTCTGAGATTCCTTAATTTATGTTGGTAGACTTTAGGTTGTGTTTCCATAGAATTGTAGTCTAAATGGTGGTTTGGTTCCCAACCTAGCCTATAAAGCTTGCTTAATTCCTAAGGTAGCTAAATCATTTACTGTGTTTGTCTGCTGTGAAAAGTGACAATATGTACTGTTTCAACACAGGTAACCAAACAAACTATATTGCAACAAATAAAGAAGTTTATAAAAACTCTGTTGGGGAAACGAATTTGATTTTTATAAGATGGGGAAGAGCTACATTGAGAGCATGATGGAGACTGGGGGGGACTTTGTGACACTGATTATTTTGTCTAGGTGGATCAAAAACTCATGACTTTTAATTTTGCTTGATACAGGTGTGTCACTAGCCTCTGGTAGAGCTCTCTTAAGCTCATTAATGGAACTAAGTGAACAAGGTGAGAAGGAGGAAAATGGTTTTTCATTTTTAAAAATTGTGGTAAAATATACATAACATAAATTTCTCTTTTGTTTAACAGTTGAAAGAAATGGGGGGAAAATGGGTTAAAGAGGATGTGGATATACTTTGCAAAAGAGATTACCAGAGATCAAGTTTACTGAGCAGTGAGCTAGTGAGAGAAAAAGGCAAAGTGTGCCTAAAGCCCCATGGGGAAGGAAGAAAGCTGGGGTTCAGCAAGTCAGCGGTTCTTGCATCGTTTCTGGAATAAGGTCTGACAGGCGTTGGTGGGTCGGGGCCAGAGTCTGACCAACTGCTCTTACGTCAGAAAGGTTTATGATTGTATCTGGGGAAGTGGCTCTAAATTGTGAATTTCTTTGCAAGAGATTTTAATATAACTGTATTTCTCTACAATCTTGAGAATTAGGTTTCAGAGGCTGTATACCAGTTCTACTGGGAATAGAAATGAGAGGAAATGTAGCTGGTATAGAAACAGTAGAGGTTTGGCAGTGAATTCTTATGAGAGAAAAGATACAAAGGGAAGGTAGACTCTGGGCTTAACATTGTACACTTATCTCTTTTGAAGGACAGGAAATAGATGGCATATCTCTTGGCATGAATTTATTGTGTAAAGAGCTGGTATCACATAACCATTGGTGTTGAGGATAGTTTGGGGGACATTACAGTGTGGTTCTGTCATGGACACATATAACTTACTTGAATTCAGCAGTATATAGTGGGCAAAATGGGAGAAAAAAGCAACAACCAAACAGCATATCCATTAGCATTGCATCGACTGTAAGCAGTAGAAATCAACTTTGGCTAATGTAAACAAAGGAATATATTGGAAGGCTGGCTCTCAGGAGAACCAGTCTCAGAAAATGGATAGGAATCAAGGGAAGCCAGGCAGCAAGGACCAGAGCCAAGGTCAGGCACAGGAACACTTGGAATAGGAAGCCACCACTGGCACTTGGTGACGGTGCCTCTGCTGTCGCTCCGAATCATTTTTAATCTATTCCTGTGCCTCACTGTCTCTCAAGTTAAAAGTTCTGGGAAGGGAGCATTTGGTTGTCTGACTTAGACCCTATTTCCAGCCTGCTAGAGACAGGGATAGAGAAAATCTGGGCCTTTTGGTTTCCAATGTAAAAATGAAAAGATCCATGTCCGTATCCTGTCTGTCACTTCTCCCCAACGAAACTGAACAGTGACTGCTTCCTCCTCCTGTGCTCCACGGCTCAGCAAATGAAGTGCACTCATTCCTCCTGCCAGAAGCTTGGGAGTCCTCCTCGACTTCTTCTGCCCCTCAGCCCCGTAGCCAGTCAAGAGCACACTATCCTGTCAGTCTGCCTCTTACACGTTTTGAATTTATCCGCTTACCTCTAAGTTATTATTGCCACTGTAGTCCCACTTGGAGTACCATAAAAGCCTCATAATTTCTCTGGTCTACAGATCGGTTCCTATCCTATAGGAGTATACATTATGTGGAGGTGAACTTTGAAAAGTGCAGATCAGATTGTGCTGTTAGTTTGCTAAAAGCCTTTCAGTGGGCTGCTGTTTCTCTACCTGCTCTTCCTCAGCTCCCGTTCCACCCTTTTAAACTGTGATGAGGGACTCCGCAAACTGCATTTCTCCGATTCCCTTGCCAGCTTGCCTCTTGTTGGGTTTTGCCATGGGGAGCACGTAGGAATTTGGAAGGTGAGAGAAGCGACTTCTCTTGTTTCTACTTTCTTTACCCCTCCAGCCGCCAGCGACAACTCTTACTCCGTTCCCAGCTTCTTTTGGCACTCCCAGCACCAACCGCACTGCTCCCTCTCAGAGGTGCCAGCTTCTGGAGGGTGCATCGTAGGCAAATGAGTGCCGCTTGCATTTCCTCACCCACTAGGCTGTTTGAGCATCCTCCCTTCTGTGCTTCCTCTGTAGAGATTGAAACTTGAGGTGCTGTGCTCCTCTCCTTAGAGGTCCAGGTCTTAGCCATTTGGTGCCACCTCCTTAGAGGTTTGAGCCCTGAGCTCCGTGGACCCCCACCCCCGCCTTCCAGGCCCCGCACTGCCCATCCTCCAAGCTCCTGGCCTCTGATAACACGCCTCTTCCGTTTTGTTCCACAGCCCTTTAGGTGGTAGTGCTTCCTGCAGTCACTCATCTCTTGTTATCTTCATCTTCCCTTGTTAACTTTTTCAGCTTTCCAATATCTTTGTAACCAGTTTCCTGTATTACATATCTTGGGTTTGAATTACCCATTATGGTTTCTGTTTGTCTCATGCAAGGGGTTTTCCACTTTCTAGAATAAAGAGAAAAAGAGTTTTCATGAATCACTAAGTCCTTGAGTACTTCTCTAGACTTAAGCCATGCCATTTCCCTCTTTCTCTCTATGCTTCTGTATTCTGAATTTTTTGTTGCCAAAACACGCACCTTCTGTTTTTGTCTCAAGGATATTGCAACTGGTAGACTGTACCAAGCACTGGTTCTCACCACACACCCCATCTCTCCTTCCCTTTTCCCTCCACCCCCAACAGAAGTTGCTGGATTAACTTCTGCACAATGCAGGTGGAGGCAGGATACTGTAGAGGTTGTCGAGATAGATTATTGTCTAGGTTTTAATAACACCTTTGCTATTTTGCCAGCTTTATGGCCTTGGGCAGGTTACTTACTGTGGTTTCAGTTTCCTCATCTGGAATATGGGAACAATAATTTTCCCTACATGGTAAGATTGTTGTAAGGCTTAATTGAGTTAATATAAAGGGCTTTGAACACTGCTCCGTGCATAGCCATTGCTCACTAAGTGATCACAACCTGATGTTATTATCAGCTACGTGAGAATCCCTCTGGGATGCCTTTCCTGATATCTGAACTCTGACAGATTCTGCCTTTTGTATGCTCCTGTAGTGCCTAGTACTTCACCTTGTCAATACTTATTATGTTTGGGATTATTTGTTTAATGTCTTGTTTTCTTGCTAAGGGTACAAATTATATGAAGTTAGATGAAGAACCTGTGCTGTTCATTGTTATATTTCTAGCATCTGTGCCTGATAACTCGTTGGCCCTTTAGTAAATATTTAAGAAAATTAACTGGTTAATTATTTAAAATAAAAAACCATAGTGAGTTTGATAGGAATTGGTACAAGAGATGGTGGTGAAATGAATCAATTTAAATGATCAACTTTTCTGTTTTTATTACCCACTATGAATGCTTTATAATAGGAGAGGAGAAATACCTGCTAATTTTGAAGCTGCTGTGGTATATGACCATCGAGGTTTAACATCCCATCTTATTTTATTGCCAAAGGAAAAAACATTTCTCAGACTCTGATTAGACTATATTTCTATTTTTTCTTTTTTCTGTAGCTTTAATATTTTTCCCCCTACCTTGTAAAAGCAATTTGAGCTTACTTCTAAAATTTCTTAAAAGTACAAAAAAATATAATAAGAAAAGCAAATATTATTGATAATTCCGCATAGAGATGACAATTCTCTGGTGTAGGCTTTCCTGTCTATTTTACTATTCATACAGAGTTTTATCTCCCTACCCCTCATAGTCATACATTCTGATTTTTAACTTGCTTTTTCTTCATTTAATATATTGTGGATCTCTTTCCATATTAATGAATATTGGTGATAAATTTAAATTATAAGATGTTTAAAGATTATTTTACCCTCAGACTACTATTGGGAATGTGAGTTAAAACTCTAAGGTGGTATTAGTTACCAATATTTTGTTTTTAATCAGTTTTCCTCTTTAATTATGTGCTTCCTGAATTGTATTAATGTATAATTGGTGGTTTTACTTGATTAGCTATCTCACATCTCAGTGACTGCAGCTTTTCTAGTCAAGCTGGAAAACCAGTATTTAAAGTAAAGCAGTTTACACGGAAATTCCCTGGTGGTACAGTGGTTAGGACTCTGTGCTTTCACTGCTGAGGGCCCAGGGTTTGATTCCTGGTCGTGGACCTGAGATCCTGCAAGCTGTGCAGTGCAGAGCAGTGATAAATAAATAAATAAATAAAAGCAGTTTATAAATTTGGCTCTTCTGTTTTTTATATGGTTTGGTATATATACTTCAATATAAAAAGTGAATCAATGCTTTAATTCAGTGAAACTTCTGTACTTTTGTCTTTTTTTTTTTTTTTTTTTTGCGGTACACGGGCCTCTCACTGTTGTGGCCTCTCCTGTTGCGGAGCACAGGCTCCGGACGCGCAGGCTCAGCGGCCATGGCTCACGGGCCCAGCTGCTCCGCGGCATATGGGATCTTCCCGGACCGGGGCACGAACCCGTGTCCCCTGCATCGGCAGGCGGACTCTCAACCACTGCGCCACCAGGGAAGCCCTGTATTTTTGTCTTTTAATGAGAATGTATATAATACAAATAATTTGGTAATTCTGTATATTAAATTTGCAGTTGAGGTTATTTCCACATTCCTTACCTTTCTTCCCTAACAGGAAATAGCTTCTTATTTTTCATGGGTATCACGTAACAAAAGTACATGTGATTCGGAATGATTGGAGTTCAAACCAAAAATCACATTCCAGAAACTTCTGTTCCAAAGCCTGAAAATTTATATGTGCAGAAGAATCTCTGAATACCAACTGCTAAATAATTTCTCTGATATCTCTGCATATGTAAGCTGAGTTTCCCATGAGCAATCCTTTATAATGAATTCCATCTTCTAATGCCTTTCCTTCCTTGGTCTTTTAAATCTGTTTATGCATAAATATACATAGATAGTATTTTCTTTTAATTGATATTCCACTTGAAGTAAAAAGAAAAGTCTGATAGTAAGATATGTATGCATTCATATATATATATATATATCTCTCTCAAATAAGTGTGTTAAAAAATGAATAGAGAATAATTATGACAGAAAAAGCAGAATGTACCAGCACCCTGGGATTTAATAATTATTCTATTTGAACATTATATTTAATTCTGAGCTTCTGGGCAGCCAGTGAAAAGGGAAATATTATTTCTGTTGTCATCTTATGATCAGAAGAGGGAAACCATTTCTTTATTTTTTGTTTTTGGCTGTGTTGGGTCTTCATTGCTGCATGCGGGCTTTCTCTAGTTGTGGTGAGTGGGGGCTACTCTTCATTGTGGTGCGTGGGCTTCTCATTGTGGTGGCTTCTCTTGTTGTGGAGCATGGGCTCTAGGTGTGTGGGCTTCAGTAGTTGTGGTGCGCAGGCTCAGTAGTTGTGGCTCGCAGGCTCCAGAACTCAGGCTCAGTAGTTGTGGCGCACAGGCTTAGTTGCTCTGCGGCGTATGGGATCTTCCCAGACCAGGGATCGAACCCGTGTCCCCTGCATTGGCAAGCGGATTCTTAACCACTGTGCCACCAGGGAAGTCCTGTTTCTTTTTTCTGAATTCTGAAATTTGTTAGCATAAGCCAGCTTTTCTCACACTGTGAATATAGAATACTAATTCTGGACTTCCCTGGTAGCGCAGTGGTTAAGAATCCGCCTCCCAATGCGGAGGACACGGGTTCGAGCCCTGGTCCAGGAAGATCCCACATGCTGCGGAGCAACTAAGCCCGTGTGCCACAACTACTGAGCCTGCACTCTAGAGCCCGTGAGCCATGACTACTGAGTCTGTGTGCCACAAATACGGCAGCCCATGCGCCTAGAGCCTGTGCTCCGCAGCAAGAGAAGCCACCGCAATGAGAAGCCCGTGCACTGCAACGAAGAGTAGCCCCCGCTCGCTGCAACTAGAGAAAGCCCGCGTGCAGCAACAAAGACCCAACGCAGCCAAAAATAAAAAATGAATAAAATTAAATTAAAAAAAAAAGAAAAGAAAAGAATACTAATTCTGTCGGATATTAACAGATATCAGGATTAAGTTTAGGAAATAATGGGCTAAATAAGATAAACAGACTGTTGTATGTTTTCTTTTTTTTTAAACTGGAGAAAAAGTTTAATAACATGTATACCTCCTATATACATGGGAGAGACCCAGGAAAACTGAGTTACTCCTTCCATGTTTTCTTACAACCTTAAATGTTCCTGATATGTATCTTGACTTTCCCAGAGAAAGATACAGTGTTTCCCTAATTTATTTTGCCATGAAATCCTAAAAGTAAATAATAAGCTTTGCAAAATGCTGACCTAGGTCCTTAAACAACATGATGGATTGTGTCTTCAGTACCATTTTTGCAGAAGGTATCACAGGCTTTTTATTTGCCCTATTCTTTTTTTTTTTTTTTTTGGCCAGTCAGCACGGCATGCGGGATCTTAGTTCCCCAACCAGGGATCAAACCCATGTCCCCTGCAGTAGAAGTGCAGAGTCTCAACCACTGGACCGCCAAGGAAGTCCTTATTTGCCCTATTCTTATGTTGATTTAAATTCTCTCTGAAATACCACGCAGGGCAAGGTTGACTTCTTCAAGAAGACTAGACTCTCCCTATCTACTAGGATTTGTCACTTTTGGAAAGCATGTGCAGGAGAGCTTTGGGAACTAAGTATTCCTGTTGTCTGCCAACCTGCTGGCCCGCAGTTGGTCTGACTTTCTCAGATGCACAGTCAGTCCAGACTGAGGCTGATTTTCTTTTTCCAAGTGCAACCTGAGTCTTCACAATCCCCATCTCCTAAGGATACAGCTCTTTCAATACATAGCAAGGGCCCGAGTCCTTCACCTCCTCTCCGGGGGCCTGCTACGACTAATTATTTTGAAAACACTAGTAACAGCATGCTTCCAATCCAGTCCCCAAATGTCAGCCCCTTTGGTCTGCCTTGCTGCTCTTCAGCCTGTTGTCACACACTTCTGTTACCTTAATCAGCCCTCCCATTTCTCCTCGTCCGTCCTGAACATGTCTCTCTGTTTTTTAGAACAGTTGTTTATGGGAAACAAATTGTCCTCTTTATTAGCCGCCATGTACTACATTTGCTTCCGTCTCTTTGTTGAACGTTTCTTCTGTCCCCCAGCCTTAAGTTGATTTAGCTCTGTCTTTGAGTTGCTGCTTTTTTTTTTCTGACCTACCTCATGGGTAGGAAATTAGGCAGATGGTCCGCATTCTCCTCTATTCTCAGTGGTACATCCAGACTGTTAGTCTTCCAGTGTTTCATTTAACAACAAACAAGACAACACAGTGATTCTTCTGTTCCTTTGAGGCTCATGACTTTTAACTTTCTAACTTATTGCTGTCAGATTTCTCTCATTCTTTGAAGAGTTTGGTACCTGGGTATGGTCTCCATTTTCATCCCAAATCTTGCTATTATCTGTTTGGTAGTATAGCCTGTTGGTCTGTAATTTCCTTGACTTGAATTCATCTGGACTTTATTTTTATATATGGTGTGCAGTAGAGCTCTGTTCTTGATGATCAACTAACTGGGAATCAGTGATAGTAACTCAGCCATTTGGAGGATGACACATTTTAAAGTATATAAATTCCCCCATATATTGATTGGCTAATAAAAATTCTCATGAGCTTGTGTTAAAAAATATTTTAATTTTATAGTAATGAATGAGAGTTGTACCTGAAATGGTGGTATCTGGTTATATCATCACATTAATTCAAAGAGAGAGGTTAGCTGTTTTGCTCACTGTTGTGTGGCAGAAGGAGCATTGGGTACTTTGACGTCTTGCTATTTGCAAATCACTTTCTTTTTTTACTGCAAAGTGGAGAGAGTAATTCCTAATTTGTATAGTTGTTGAGCCAATAAAATTCCGTAATTACATATATGTGTGTTTGTGTGTTTTGTAAACTTTGATGTTTAAGATCTAATAAAAATTAGAGAACCGTTCTCTCCTAAGATGGGTTATAAGGTTGCTCTTGAACATCACATTGTTTCCGTAAAAAGCTTTGATTTCTCTATACCGTATGTTTTTTATAGGAAACAAAAACGTCTTTAAAAAAGATTTTGTTATTTGTGGTACTTTAATTTGAATGATGGTGGAGGGGGGACTCTGGTGAACATTATTCCAGGCAGCTATTGTAAGTGTAAGGAAAAACAATTCAACTGTTATTTCTTACGACTCTATTCTTGAATTTTCCTGTTAATATTATCTTTTTAATGTTTCATTTAAGGTATATGATGTTGATTGATGGCACAAATGAAGTTTTTATGATTGATAGAGATAATTCAGTGTTTCATGTTTCAAATCTGGAATTTCCATTTCGTAAGGATCTCCGCATGCATTTATCAAATACTCTCCTAGATGGGGTAAGTCATATTTTATCTTTTTTTTTAAAAAATCAAACATTGCTGTTTTTCTTTCTTGTGCAAGTAAATCTGTATTTTTAATAATTAAACAGGAAATTTAGAATCAGATCCAGTTTTTTTTTAAAGTTTTTTTTATTGGTGTATAATTGACAGTTAAAAAATTGAATCTAGTTTTTGTTAAGATGTTAAATTCCATTTATCTCTTACCTGCACTTACTGTCACTTGATCATTGACTTAGATACAGAATAAGTGAACAAAATTAAATCTTAATTCTTTTGTTCTTTGTGATTGAAAAAAATTCTTATTGAAAAACTCATTTTATTGTTTTACTTGTCAGTTGAATTTTAATTGAGTGATATGACATATCACATTTTTCCTTGGCTCTTTAGCTATATGAACTAATAGTTCTTGTTGAAAGAGGATCGTGTCTTTGAAAGCAGCCACTTGTACTTTTACATTTGAATTTTGAAAGCTGATAAGAATTTTCCCATTCAGACAATCTATACTTAATAATCATAAAATTGCTTGATTAAAAATATTTTAATTTTCTCCTGTGCAGACAGCTTTCTTCTCCCCAATTCTAAATGTATTCGTTCATTGTAAATAAAAATTAAAATAATACAGAACATTACAAAAAAGCTGGTAAAAATCACCTGAACTCTTAACCATTGGAGTAACTTCTGTTATCATTTTGATGAACATTATTCCAGACTTTTCTCTGTGCCAGAACATTCAGTCTTACATCTGCTCCTGAAGGATTCACATTCATATTAGTAATACTAACTCAGAGCATAGATTCTTAAACAGAATGTCTATCAGAATCTTTTGGGGACTTGGGACCCCTTCCAGTCCCAGTAAGATTCTGAGTACAGGTACCTCTGCCCTGGCTGAAAATGAGTACTTTGGTCAAATATGTACCCACGTGGATAGTTACATAATTTTGCATGAAAAGATTTAAATGTTACATCTGTTTTGTAATTTGTGTTGTTTTCACTTAGCAATGTGTTTTGGACCTTTTTCACATAAAAGTCTGAATGATAGACCACTGTATATGTAAACACTGTAATTTAGGGTTTCCAGACTATCTTGCTTATGAAAATTATAGGGGATGCTTGTTAAAAATATGGCCTATCCCAGTAGCCTATCCTAGACCTAGTGAATTAGACTCTCCCAGGGGTCAAGTTATCTTTATTTTTAATAAGTGCCCAAGTGATTTTAATTAGGCAAGTTTGACAAACAATTCTGTAATTAATTTAGCCAGCCCTCTTTTGGTGGACATTTGGATTTTTTGTATTATAAAACATACCTGTATGCATATCCTTATACCTTTTTCTTTCACAGTTGTGCAGTTTTTTTTTGTTTTTTTTTTTTTTTTGCGGTACGTGGGCCTCTCACTGCTGTGGCCTCTCCCATTGCGGAGCAACAGGCTCCAGACGCGCAGGCTCAGTGGCCATGGCCCACGGGCGCAGCCGCTCTGCGGCATGTGGGATCCTCCCGGACTGGGGCACGAACCCGTGTCCCCTGCATCGGCAGGCCGACTCCCAACCACTGCGCCACCAGGGAAGCCCAATTGTGCAGTTTTATAATTAAGATTCTTAGAAGTGAGATTCTACTTAAAGTAACTGAGGAAAAAAGAACTAAATTGGCACAAATAATTAGGTTTCAGCTTGGCTTGCTTCAGGCTGGATCTGGGGACTCAAGTGATATGGGCCATGCTGTCTTTCTCTCTCTTTCTTTGCTTACTTGTCTGTCTGTTCTCACTCTGCATGAAGGCTCTCTCCATGTGGGAGGCAAGTTGCCTTGCAACCCAAGCAGAAAGGGAACTTTTCTCTCCCAATATCCATATATCAATCCCAGGGAAGATTCCAGAGGGCCTTGCCTAAGTTATACATATATCCAAGGAAGAGAGACAGTGGAGACCAGGGGCTCATAGGTGGCAGTACCACTTGGAGTACAAGAAACGTAGTCCTCCCAAGGCAGGGACAGTAACCTGATACACTGTACTGTGTTCACTATGCTGGATTTGGGGGCATTACCCGTTTTAAACATTGACATGTATAATTGCCACCCTTCTTTCCAGAAAGTTTGAACACATGTATAGTTCAGCCATCCATTTGTAAAGGATCTATGCACTGTCTTATTAAACACTGGGTTTTGAAAATTTTAAATCTTCTAATTTTAAATGACTTTTTCATTTTAGGAGACAGTATAGCATAGTGGTTAAGAGCCCTGACTCTAACTGATGGTGTCTTATTGGCTCCATGAGTTATTGTATGAGGGCCCTAATATCGTTTACTCAGTTTCGTCATCTGTAGTGAAGTTAGGCTAATAACAGTACTTAGGTCTTGGTGCTGTTGTGAAGATTAAGTTGGATAGTTTATATAAAGTGCTAATAATAGTGTCTGGCACATAGTGAAATAAATGTTTACCTCTTAATTTATGTGAATTGTTAAGGAGGTTTAATATTTTTTCACTTCTGTTTTACTGTATTTAGTACAGTACAGAGTTACTATATTTCTTCTGTGAGTTGCCCATTCAGATCTTTCATACATTTTTCTGTTGGGTGTTCATGTTTTTCTTACTGATTTATGAGAAGTTTTTGTCTATTGGGGTATTACTTTATGTCCCATATTTTGAAAAAGTAATATTTTTTCTGGTGTTTTCGGTGGCACAGGTTTAAATTTATGTAGGTAAATTATAAACACCTTGTTTTTTTTAAAAAAAATATTTATTGGAGTATAGTTGATTTACAATGTTGTGTTAGTTTTAGATGTACAGCAAAGTGAATCAGTTATACATATACATAATTCACTCTTCTTTAGATTCTTTTCCATATAGGTTATTACAGAGTACTGAGTAGAGTTCCCTGTGCTATACAGTATGTCCTTATTATCTATTTTATATATAGTAGTTAAACACCTTGGTTTTTAATATTTGGCTTTTGTGTCATTTTAAGAAAGAGATATTTTTACTTCAAAATTATTATAATAGTCCCCTGTTTTTCCTTCTAATACTTTTATGGTTTCATTTACATATTTAAATATTTGATCTATCCACGATACATTTTGGTAAAATGAGTAAGATAGGGATACAGTTTTATTTATTTCCAAATGTCTAAATTGTTACCTCAGCACCAGTCTGCTAATGTATTTTTCCTTTTTAATTAGGTATATCATTTTTATTGTATATGGGATTCCCTTATATCGTTGTTTGTTTCTTGATTCGCTTTCCCATTCCATTAATATTTTGGTCTTTCTGTGGTAGTTTTAGGTTGACTTACAGGCTGTAACTTTAGCATACAATTTAATGTCTGATAGTGCAAGGATATCCAATCTCTTGGCTATTCTGAAGTTTGTCACTTAGATTTTGCTCTCTTTATTTAGCTTTCGGGTGAACAAGGCTATTTGAGAAGTTAGGCTGAATTAGTGTGTTACACTTTATGTGCAAATCTGTACAACAAGAAGCTTGTATTTTTCTCTGCAGAATGATCTCTGGTAGGCTTATCTCCAGACCATTTACCTTTCTGTTTGCTATGTTTGGTTGTGTGGTTTATCTCTTTGCCACACCTTCACTATTTTTCTTTGGAGGGAAAAGGGACTCTACATCTTTCTTATGGCTTCCCACAACTGTAAGTTTCTTTTCTACAGGGATACTGCTCATGTTCTTTAATATTTATTCACTTTTTCAGTATTGAACCTTTTTCACAAGGCAGATTGAATTATATCTGGCTAATAGTCTCTGGAATTTGTATGAGAATGCTTCCTGTCTTAAGATGAAATTTGCGTCTCTGTTTCAGATTTATATCAGTGATATTGGGAAAATAGTGAGTAGCTTGTGAATGTTCATTTAAACTCTCAATGATAGAATTACCCTAATGAAAGCCACATGCATAAAATATGTATTTATTTGTTTAACAGAGGGAGTACCATTTTCCAAGTGACCTGAATGCTTGTTGCCCCAATCCCATGTGCTTTTTAAAAAATTTACCAGGTAAATATTGGAGTGTGCAAGCCAGAAGATGGAAGACTGTGATTGGAGAATGAGATGTTTGAATCAGCCAGTTCTGAGGTATAGTTTTGGGTGATGAGAAGGTTCAGGATGTGACCTAGAGAGAGTGAGAGTTTGAGGTTGTGTGGAGAAGAGCAGTGGGCATGAGATCAAGGAAAATTTTAGATGGGTCATAAGGAGTGATGACAGAAGTCCAGGGAGAGGTTGACTGAGCTGGATATGAAGATTAGAAAGAAGCAAAGAAGGTAGTATAGTTGATTGAGACTGAGTGGCAAATGGAGACTGAGCGAAGAGTAACTATAGAGTCACAGAATTGTCTATACTGTGTACTCTGTGAGGCTACTAGTATTATAAATTTTCATTCCTGTGACGGTGTGCGTGGTAAAATATTTTGACATATATATGTAAACCTTTTAACACATTTGTGCGTGTGCGCGCACGCATGCTGCACGTGCACACACACACCCCCTTGTGGTTGACAGAGCCACTGCATAAGGTTGGAAATATTGCTACTGCACATCTCCAAGGTGTTCCGTTCTTATCGTAGTTGATGTGACAGCTACCCCTGGAGTTGTGCTGTCCATAATCTGCATGGCCAATACAGCAGCTCTGGTAATTGGTTCATGGGAACAGCAAGAACATTTATTTTGGTTTTTGTTACTTTCATTTTATTTAAGATAGTTTTTTAACATCGTAATTCATAAAATAAAAGGAAGAAAAAGACTCAAGTTATAGCATTTGCAAAAGTTTAGTGTAGTTTTTCATTCCTATCATGTACCACACCAGGAGTGCAGGCATTGCTTAGAAGGTTGAGGAGAAGGCCTCACCCTGGAGATATCTTACTTCATTGGGTTGGGACGGAGAATGATAGGTAACGAATGAAACGATAACCCGAAGACTGGCATTTAAAGCAAGTCTTTTGGTTGTTTAGAGGAGAAATGAATTATATCTAGTTAGAAACTAAAGATGGTTTATAGAGGAGTTGGCATTAGATATGGGAAGATTTCTATAGAAAGAGATTTTTGTTGGACATGGGCCAAGGGCATTCCAGGTAGGAAATAATGCTTAAAAATTAGATGCTTAACCACCTGCAGATTTAACTTAGCAGTACTATTTATTTTCACCCCAAACTTGGATAACTGAGAGCAACATAATAGACTCTTGTGAGGTTTTAAAATAGCAGTATGATTCATGATGTCAGTTTACTTGGACCAGAATTATAGTTGCCATATCTGTTTTTCCACTTAGTTAATTAAAACAGTCCTCTGTAGTTTCCTGTTTCTTCTACATTTTCATTTGCAAATTGTTTTTGTAAAATTCCAAATCCAAGAATAACTCAAACTGCCTAATTGTCTGGCTGTCGTACGTGAGCGTTTAAGCTTTTGTTTTGCTCTCTAGATTATGTTCTTTGACCCACAGAATGTGGAAAATAGGAGTTTAGAAATACTGCAGTAATTCACTTGAAACAAATCAGTGAAGTTCAATCAATTTTATACTGAGGATAAGAGGAGGATATAACAGTTAATCATTAAAGTTAATAACAAAAATCTTGGGAAAATGGCATGTCTTTTCATCTGTTAATTTTTTATAAAGGAATATGCATGCTCATTGTTAAAATTTTAGGAAGTCTGTATGTTATAAAATAGAACTCAACTATCAAGAAGAGATTAAATTTTAACATTTTGATGTATTTCCTTTTAGTCATTTTGTTGTGCCTGTATTTATAGAACGTGTGTAATCAACACGTACATAGCTGACGTTTAATATATGCTGTTTATCTGGGGTTCCATCATTTTCCTTCGCTCTGAAGAACTGATTTTAGGATTTCTTTTTCTTTTTAAAATTTAACTTTATTGAAAAAGTTGAAATATAGTTTACCATTCTAAGGTATATAAGTCAGTGGTTTTTAGTATTCACAAGATTATGCAACCACTGCTATCTAATTCAGGAACATTTCATCACTTAACTATGATAATTAGAACCAAGTGGGCCTTATCTGAAAGGATTTCAAGGAATGGGTTACCTTTGAGATGAGCTTTGAAGGCCCACAGGTTTTCCACAGTTAATTACTTCCTTTCATTAAAACCCTTCAGTGGGGGCTTCCCTGGTGGTGCAGTGGTTAAGAATCCGCCTGCCAGTTCAGGGGACACGGGTTCAAGCCCTGGTCTGGGAAGATCCCACATGCCGCGGAACAACTAAGCCCGTGCACCACAACTACTGAGCCTGTGCTCTAGAGCATGAGAGCCACAACTACTGAGACTGTGAGCCACAACTACTGAAGCCCATGTGCCTAGAGCCCGTGCTCTGCAACAAGAGAAGCCACCACAATGAGAAGCCTGCACACCACAACAAAGAGTAGCCCCCACTCACTGCAGCTAGAGAAAGCCCACATGCAGCAATGAAGACCCAATGCAGCCAAAAATAAATAAATAAAACATTTATATTTAAAAAACCCAAAACACCCCTTCAGTGGTTCTCCATTGCTTAAAGCATGAAAGCCAAAGTACATAATGTAATATTCCTTATATCTGGGCCGCGCCTAAGCATTTAACATCATCTTTGACTGTGAGCCCTTGAAAGCATAAGTCCCACCTATTACTGAGCTTTGGATAGTTTACCACCTTCTCCATGCCTTTTAAATACCATTTGGCGTGTCCACCATCCTGCTAGAAGATATCCACCACATCTTTCAGGATTCAGCTAATGGGTTTCTCACCTTATTATCAAACCTTTGTCTTACTCTTCATGTAGAAATAACCACTCCTTCTCCTTATGTTTATACAATGTGCCCTTATTGACTGGAATAGTAAAGGTATATACTTGTTGTCTTAGTATAGTTATTAATAGCCATCTCTCACTCTCAAAAGTATCCTGGTTTAGACAGATAGCTACATGGTCATTCTCTCTGTATGGCCATCTGTCATTAAAACTGTAGCTCTTCCTTCGACCTAGCTACTTATATATTTTCCTCTCTTTCTATTACTCTGAGCCCCTTGAAGCTAGGGACTGGGTGCTTAATGTCTCCAGCACTTAGAGCATAGAGTATAGTTTGTGCTCAGGAAATATTAAATGGGTAGGCAGAAGAGTGGATGCCTGGGAACTTCAGATAAAGGCAATGGAATATGGAGAAGTACAGAGGATAGGAAAGTCAAACATGCAGATTTTGGGGTTTTTTTGGTAGGGCCCATAATAAAGGATTCAGCATCTTTTTTCTGTGGGTTTACAATTTTCATCAAAAGTAGAACGTTTTTGTGCATTTCTACCCTTCCACCTGTTGAAAATTTAATTACTAATGTTCTTTCATTAAAACAACAACAACAAACTTTTCTGTTTCGTTTTGGATCGTTTGTATTGATTTGTCTTCACGTTCATGAATCTCTCCTTCTCCAGCATCTAAACCACTGTCCATCCCAACCACAGTATTTTTCACCTCAGACATTGTAGTTTTCACCTCTGGAAATTGAATTTGAGTCTTTTTTAAGTCTTCTGTGTCTCTACTTACCTTTTTGAATATATGGAATACTGTTAGAATATTCTTGCCTGCTAGCTCTAACATCGCTCACAGTTTTAGTCCTATTTTGATGGATTTTTTTCTCCTCTTTATGAGTTGTATATTTTTGTCTCTTTGCATACCTGGTAATTTTTGATTGGCTGCCAGATGTTTTGAATTTTACCTTGTTGGGGGCTCAATATTTTTGTATTCCTATAACTATTCTTGAGCTTTGTTCTGAGATGCAGTTAATTTACTTGGGACTAGTTTGTACCTTTTGAGTCTTGTTTTTAAGATTTGTTAGGTGAGGAGTCTTTAGGGATAATTATCCTCCACTACTGAGATAAGATCCTTCTGAGTACTCAATGCCCTGTGAGTTATGAGACTTTCTAATCTGGCTGGTGGGAACAGGAGTTATTCCCAACCTTGTTGAGTGACATGTATGGTTCTCTTTAAGATTTTTGGGTACTTCTTTGCCTGACCTTGAGTAGTTTCCTCACATGCTTGCTTTGCTGAATATTCATGGGGGTCTATCTGAAGACATCCCTCTCCCACCCTATCCTCTGCTGTGAAAACTCTAGCCTCATTGGTCTCCCTAGACAACCTGGTCTATTTTCTCAATTCAGGGAGACTGCTGGGCTCTCCTGGGCTCCCCCTGCCTGCATTGAAGCCTGGAAACTCTCCTCGACCAATAAGCTGGGACAGTTGTAGGGCTCATATAGTTATTTACTGTTTCCTAGGAGTTACTGTACTTTGTTGCTGGATGTCTAGTGCCTTGAAGATCATTTCTCCATATATTTTGTCCACCACACAGCCTAGGTCTTTGTTAGAATCCCTGGGTTCTCTTCTCTTTTAAAAACTGTGGGTAAATGTTTTCTTCAGCTAGTTGGGAGCCATATTTTATTCCAGTAATGCTCAGATTGTTTCTCCAAGTCAACACGCAGTCCCGTAGCCTTTATTTCAGACAGGAGGAGTGTTCTGCTATTTTAATTACTTTTTAATCGGAAGAGGGAAAAAAGAAGACAAGAATAACCACTGAGTTTCCTTCTCTATATTTTAATGTAATAGTGACAGTTATCAATGATTTGTCATTTTACAAGTAGGGCTTTTGGGGGTTTAGTGGGCTTGGAGGTGAACCCTTTTTGTTTTATCAGAATTTTGGTAGTTTCCATGGCTATCAGTTTTTAAACTTACTGGTTTGTTTATTCCTTTTTACTTGTTTAGTTTGCTGATAATAAACTTTCTTTTTTGTTATTTTTACTGTTTGAAGAAGATATGTATTTACTCATTTCATCAGGTAATTTGGGAGGGAAATTCTGTGATGTCTGCTCTCTGAACCTGGAAGTCCACTTAATTTCCATCCACACATTTTTGAAAAGATTAATTGAAACCTGTTATTGGTGCTACCTTGTTGGCTTATAAAATTCTCAGATACAAGTACTTAAAAATATTTCAGTAAACAAATTTAAAGTAATGAAAATGATTTATGTCAATTGTTGGGTTCAAGATGATAACCATAAATAAATGTCTGTAGCTTAACTAATACATATTTGAGAAAGAAATCAATTGGTAATAGTTGCTTAAAACTAGAAAATATATTTGTTTTCCATCAGTGTGTTCTTTGTAATTTTAGATGGTTGTATGTGGATATTGTCATGAAATTAGATAATAAAAAGACTGTTTAGTTTCCAAGGAAAAATAGGAAAGAATAATAATTTTAGGTTAAAACCTATTATTAAGAATTAATATTTTAGGTAATTATTAAGATCCTGCAAGCTGCATGACATGGCAGAAAAAGAATTTTTTAAATCCTACATTATATGCCTGTAATCATCCTTTAGTGTCCTTTATCTTTTTTCTGTCAGAGTGCAGATTTTAAGTTCGTTTCACTTAATGGCTGTGATATGTGATATCATATTCTCTTGCCCTGTTCCCTTTGATCATAGTAGAGGGATACGGAACCAAGAAAGACTGTGTGGGTCACATGGAGATTTTATCTATAATAAGGGCACCATTTATACCTATAGATTTTATGATTAAAGCAATTGGCATACAACAGAATTTAAAGCAATAATGATTTAGCAAAATTCATTTTTTAAATGTTGCTGATATTTAGAATTTAAAATTTGTAGTTTCTTTATCCTAATAGTTGCTTAGTAATTCAAACATAAGATGTAGAATAGAAATTCAAATATAAAAAATGAGGCGATATTGTCATATGATTTTATTGCAATACAGAATAAATTCATGGTGGGGTTTTTTGTGGTGCTGACAGTCTATTGATTTGATCCGTGTAGAAGTGTGTTCACTTTGAAATTTCATCAAGTTGTATATTTATGATTTATGTACTTTCTGTGTGAATGTTATATTTTAATCAAACTAAAGAAATTGCTCTTAAAGTATGAATAAACTTACCTTCTTTTCTCTTTAAAGGAAATGATTATTGACAGAGTAAATGGACAGGCTGTTCCTAGATACTTGATATACGACATAATTAAATTCAATGTAAGTACCTTTTATAATTTATAAAATAAAAATGTCACTGAGATAATAGTTTTTAACAAATAAAAAGTTCTACTGCCTTAGAGATAGTAGGAAAGCAGAATGATGACTCATTCAAATTATCTATTTGATACCTTATTAATACTTTTACGTCTCCTTTTCTTTCTCTTAATTGCCTAATATTTAGCACATTTCTTTGTCTTTGGATTCTTTAGGAACTTCAAGTGAGTAAGGAAAAAAGTTTAATTGTGATAAAATAAGACAGCATTTTGTAAAATGGAAAATTCTCAATTTTAGTTATCCTGTACTCGATTAAAAAGTCTCCAAATTTTATTAGTCTGTCACTTAAAAAAAAAACAAAAAAAACCCAGAGAAACTGACTATGAGTGTTCACTGTGTAACATGGAGGCACAAATATGTTATTCATGAGTACATGCAGGAAACTTGAAAACAAAATATAAAATTGCCTGTTGTAAATAGATTAAAAAAACAGGAATTATATTCTCTACCCATTTCCTACAATGTTAGACTCATCAAGAATCTGTTTTCCTGTTAATGTTTATAGTATGAATGACTGAATTATTTAGGCAGTACAAGATGACTTCTGTAAATGCAAGAAGTTCTTTCAGTAGTGTATATCCATGAAAAGGTGTAATCATTCCTCTAGACGTGTTATTCAAATTGCATAATCACTTAGTATTCAGACCAGACTGAAAGCAATTAAGACTTCTGGAATTAAAAGTGTTAAGTTTTGAAGATTTATAACAAGGCTTTTAAAAAGTTCTTTTTTAGGGGTATACATTTTAAATTATAGTAGTAAGATTCAGGATTGCATTTATCCAGATTATTTTTTCCTGGAAATGTTCAATGTATGTATCTCATTTTTTTGTTGAATTTCTATATTTCAGAGTTTCAAATTTAAGAAACTCAGTCAGAAATCAAGTTTTATTTTTGTTCTGTCTGTGACCACTATATTCCTCAAAAGTAAGGTGTTCCAGAATTGATTTACTCTCATTACAGATATTGGAATAATGTTCATTGGGCCATAATGAGATGTAAAGGATGGGTTTGGCCTTGTTTCTTTGTGAATGGGGGTGCACTGTCTCCTTTGCCTCTTGATAATGAACTCCACTTTAATATTGTTCAGTGCAGGTTCACTTCTTAGCCTGGGAGCTTTGCCTGAGACAACAGCCTTCTAATTCTTTAAAAAAATACGACAAATTTCAGCATGCACAAATATATAGAGAATAATGTAAGGCATACTTATGTACTGACCTCCAGATTTGTTGAAGTTTAACATTGTCATTTTTACTCCACTTTCTTTTCAGTAAGGAATAAATCATTACAGATTCAGTAGGAGTTTCTTGTGCACACCTCTCTCATTCCATTCTTGACCATCTTATCCAGAAGCAGATTCTACCCTGAATTTGATGTTTATTATTCCCATGAATGTTTTTAATACCTTTACTACCTATGTGTAGATCTATAAGATATATGTGGTGTATTCTTTTGCAGTGTTTCTACTGTTATATAAATGTCATTGTACTACTGTACTGTGGTACCCAACATTTGGTCCACCTTATTTTGTTCATATTTATTTGTGTTAATACATACAGGTTTAGTTCACTCACTTTAATTAGTATTTTATTACATTGTATAAATATACAGAATTTATCTTTTTTCCATTTGATGGACATTTGGGTTTCCATATTTTGCTGTTATACTGCTATTGCATGGAACAGTTTTATATACTTTTTATTGTGTGTGTATGTCCAGGTTTCTCTAGGATAGTTCTCATTCTCGGGATACAATCATCTAGGAAGCGTTTTAAAAAGCCAGTCCCTCATCCCTACATTGATTAAACTGGCGACTTCAGCTTTTTTGTTGTGTTGCTAAATTCCCCTCAGAAGTAGTTGTATCACTTTACCACAGTTGGTATTATCAGATTTTAAGATCTTTGTCAATTGGATTGTTTTAATTTGCTTTCCTGGTTACTAATAAAGTTAAGCATATTTCATGTTTATTTTTACTTGTTTGAATTTTTCTTCTGTGATTTAACTGCAAGTTTGAATAATCTTCTAATAGCTATCTTTTCTGGATTCTAATTCTTTCTTAGTTATATATGTGGCAAACAATATGTTTTCCACATTAATATCTATTGATTCACAGAAGATTTTCATTTTAATGAAATCCAGCTCACTATATCTCAAAGTTTGTGCTTTTGTGTCTTGTTTAGGAGATTCAACCATATTTTCCTGTAAAAATGATTAATTCATGCTTTTCATCTCTTGGTCTGTAATCATTCATTCAGTAAGGATTTATTGAGTACCTTTTGCTTTATTTCATTGATTTTTAAAATTTTAATTTTTTTTGCGTTTTTGAATTTTACTTTATTTTTTTATACAGCAGGTTCTTATTAGTCATCCATTTTATACATATTAGTGGATACATGTCAATCCCAATCTCCCAATTCATCACACACACACCCCACCACCACCACTTTCCCCCCTTGGTGTCCATACATTTGTTCTCTACACCTATGTCTCCATTTCTACCCTGCACACCAATTCCTCTGTACCATTTTTCTAGGTTCCACATATATGCGTTAATATACGATATTTGTTTTTCTCTTCCTGACTTGCTTCACTCTGTATGACTGTCTCTAGATCCATCCACGTCTTTACAAATGACCCAGTTTCGTTCCTTTTTATGGCTGAGTAATATTCCATTGTATATATGTACCACATCTTCTTTATCTATTCGTCTGTCGATGGGCATTTAGGTTGCTTCCATGACCTATTATAAATAGTGCTGCAATGAACATTGAGGTGCATGTATCTTTTTCAATTATGGTTTTCTCTGGATATATGCCCAGTAGTGGGATTGCTGGGTCATATGGCAATTCTATTTTTAATTTTTTAAGGAACCTCCATACTGTTCTCCATAGTGGCTGTATCAATTTACATACCCACCAACAGTGCAAGAGGGTTCCCTTTTCTCCACACCCTTTCCAGCATTTGTTGTTTGTAGATTTTCTGATGATGCCCATTCTAACTGGTGTGAGGTGATACCTCACTGTAGTTTTGATTTGCATTTCTCTAATAATTAGTGATGTTGAGCAGCTTTTCATGTGCTTCGTGGCCATCTGTATGTCTTCTTTTGAGAAATGTCTGTTTAGGTCTTCTGCCCAATTTTGGATTGGGTTGTTTGTTTTTTTGATATTGAGGTTCATAAGTTGTTTATATATTTTAGAGATTAATTCTTTGTCCATTGATTCATTTGCAAACATTGTCTCCCATTCTGAGGGTTGTCTTCTCATCTTGTTTGTAGTTTCCTTTGCTTTGCAAAAGCTTTTAAGTTTCATTAGGTCTCATTTGTTTATTTTTGTTTTTATTACCATTACTCTAGAAGGAGGATCCAAAAAGATCTTGCTGTGATTTATGTCAAAGAGTGTTCTTCCTGTGTTTTACTCTAAGAGTTTTATAGTGTCCAGTCTTACATTTAGGTCTCTCTAATCCATTTTGAGTTTATTTTTGTGTATGGTGTTATGGAATGTCCTTATTTCATTCTTTTACCTGTAGCTGTCCAGTTTTCCCAGTACCATTAATTGAAGAGACTGTCTTTTCTCCATTGTATATCCTTGCCTCCTTTGTCATAGATTAGTTGACTATAGGTGTGTGGGTTTACTTCTGGGCTTTCTATCCTGTTCCACTGATCTATATTTCTGTTTTTGTGCCAGTACCATACTGTCTTGATTAGTGTAGCTTTGTAGTATAGTCTGAATTCAGGGAGTCTGATTCCTCCAGCTCCGTTTTTTACCCTCAAGACTGCTTTGACTATTCGGGGTCTTTGTGTCTTCATACAAAGTGTGAAGTTGTTTGTTCTAGTTCTGTAGAAAATGCAATTGGTAATTTGATAGGGATTGCATTGAATCTGTAGATTGCTTTGGGTAGTATAGTCATTTGCACAATATTGATTCTTCCAATCCAAGAACATGGTATATCTCTCCATCTGTTTGTATCATCTTTAATTTCTTTCATCAGTGTCTTATAGTTTTCTGCATACAGGTCTTTTGTCTCCCTAGGTAGGTTTATTCCTAGGTATTTTATTCTTTTTGTTGCAATGGTAAATGGGAGTGTTTCCTTAATGTCTCTTTCAAATTTTTCATTATTAGTATATAGGAATGCAAGAGATTTCTGTGCATTCATTTTGTATCCTGCTACTTTTTTACCAAATTCATTGATTAGCTCTAGTAGTTTTCTGGTGGCACCTCTAGGATTATCTATGTATAGTATCATGTCATCTGCAAATAGTGACAGTTTTACTTCTTCTTTTCCAATTTGGATTCCTTTTATTTCTTTTTCTTCTCTGATTGCCGTGGCTAAGACTTTCAAAACTATGTTGAATAATAGTGGCGAGAGTGGACATCGTTGTCTTGTTCCTGATCTTAGAGGAAATGCTTTCAGTTTTTCACCATTGAGAATGATGTTTGCTGTGGGTTTGTCGTATATGGCCTTTATTATGTTGAGGTAGGTGCCCTCTATGCCCGCTTTCTGGAGAGTTTTTATCATAAGTGGGTGTTGAATTTTGTCAAAAGCTTTTTCTGTATCTATTGAGACGATCATATGGTTTTTCTCCTTCAATTTGTTAATATGGTTTATCACATTGATTGATTTGTGTATGTTGATGAATCCTTGCATTCCTGGTATAAACCCCACTTGATCATGGTGTATGATCCTTTTAATGTGCTGTTGGATTCTGTTTGCTAGTATTTTGTTGAGGATTTTGCATCTATATTCATCAGTGATACTGGTCTGTAATTTTCTTTTTTTGTAGTATCTTTGTCTGGTTTTGGTATCAGGGTGATGGTGGCCTCATAGAATGAGTTTGGGAGTGTTCCTCCCTCTGATATATTTTGGTAGAGTTTGAGAAAGATAGGTGTTAGCTCTTCTCTAAATGTTTGATAGAATTCACCTGTGAAGCCATCTGGTCCTGGACTTTTGTTTCTTGGAAGGTTTTTAATCACAGGTTCAATTTCATTACTTGTGATTGGTCTGTTCATATTTTCTGTTTCTTCCTGGTTCAGTCTTGGAAGGTTATACCTTTCTAAGAATTTGTCCATTTCTTCCAGGTTGTGCATTTTATTGGCATAGAGTTGCTTATAATAGTCTCTAAGGATGCTTTGTATTTCTGTGGTGTCTGTAGCAACTTCTCCTTTTTCATTTCTAATTTTATTGATTTGAGTCTCTCCCTCTTTTTCTTGATGAGTCTGGGGAATGGTTTATCAGTTTTGTTTATCTTTGAAAGAGCCAGCTTTTAGTTTTATTGATCTTTGCTGTTTTTCTCTTTGTATCTATTTCATTTATTTCTGCTCTGATCTTTATGATTTCTTTCCTTCTACTAACTTTGGGTTTTGTATGTTCTTCTTTCTCTAGTTCCTTTAGGTGTAAGGTTAGATTGTTTATTTGAGATTTTTCTTGTTTCTTGAGGTTGGCTTGTATAGCTATAAACTTCCCTCTTAGAACTGCTTTTGCTGCATCCTATAGGTTTTGGATCGTCATGTTTTCGTTGTCATTTGTCTCTAGGTGTTTTTTGGTTTCCTCTTTAATTTCTTCAGTCATCTCTTGGTTATTTAGTAATGTATTCTTTAGCCTCCATGTGTTTGTGTTTTTTAATGTTTTTTCCCTGTAATTCATTTCTAATCTTATTGCGTTGTGGTCAGAAAAGATGCTTGATATGATTTCAGTTTTCTTAAATTTACTGAGGCTTGATTTGTGACCCAAGATGTGATCTATCCTGGAGAATATTCCATGTGCACTTGAGAAGAAAGTGTAATCTGCTCTTTTTGGATGGAAGGTCCTATAAATATCAATTAAATGTATTTGGTCTTTTGTGTCATTTAAAGCTTGTGTTTACTTATTTCTGTTTGGATGATCTGTCCATTGGTGTAAGTGAGGTGTTAAAAGTCCCCCACTATTATTGTGTTACTGTCAATTTCCTCTTTTACAGCTGTTAGCAGTTGCCTTATGTATTGAGGTGCTCCTGTGTTGGGGCATATATATTTACAATTGTTATTATATCTTCTTCTTGGTTTGATCCCTTGATTATTATGTAGTGTCCTTCCTTGTCTCTTGTAACATTCTTTATTTTAAAGTCTATTTTATCTGATATGAGTATTGCTACTCCAGCTCTCTTTTGATTTCCATTTGCATGAAATATCATTTTCCATCCCCTCACTTTCAGTCTGTATGTGTCCCTAGGTCTGAAGTGGGTCTCTTGTAGACAGCATATATATGGTCTTGTTTTTGTTTCCATTCAGCGAGCTTGTGTCTTTTGGTTGGAGCATTTAATCCATTCACGTTTAAGGTAATTATCAATACGTATGTTCCTTTGACCATTTTCTTAATTGTTTTGGGTTTGTTTTTGAAGGTCCTTTTCTTCTCTTGTGTTTTCCAGTTGGAGAAGTTCCTTTAGCATTTGTTGTAGAGCTGGTTTGGTGGTGCTGAATTCTCTTAGCTTTTGCTTGTCTGTAAAGCTTTTGATTTCTCCAGTGAATCTGAATGAGATCCTTGCTGGGTAGAGTAATCTTGGTTGTAGGTTCTTCCCTTTCATCACTTTAAATATATCATGCCACTCCCTTCTTGCTTGTAGAGTTTCTGCTGAGAAATCAGCTGTGGGAGTTCCCTTGTATGTTATTTGTTGTTTTTCCCATGCTGCTTTCAGTAATTTTTCTTTGTCTTTATTTTTTGCCAATTTGACTACTATGTGCCTCAGTGTGTTTCTCCTTGGGTTTCTCCTGCCTGGGACTCTCTGGGCTTCCTGGACTTCGGTGGCTATTTCCTTTCCCATGTTATTTAAGTTTTCGACTATAATGTCTTCATATATTTTCTCGGGTCCTTTCTCTCTCTCTTCTCCTTCTGGGACCCATGTAATGCGAATGTTGTTGTGTTTAATGTTGTCCCAGAGGTCTCTTAGGCTGTCATCATTTCTTTTCATTCTTTTTTCTTTATTCTTTTCTGTGGCAGTGAATTCCAGCATTCTGTCTTCCAGGTCACTTATCCGTTCTTCTGCCTCAGTTATTCTGCTATTGATTCCTTCTAGTATATTTTTCATTTCAGTTATTGTTTTGTTCATCTCTGTTTGTTTGTTCTTTAATTCTTCTAGGTGTTTGTTCTCTAATTCTTCTAGGTCTTTGTTAAACATTTCTTGCATCTTCTTGATCTTTGCCTCCATGCTTTTTCCGAGGCCCTGGATCATCTTCCTTATAATTATTCTGAATTCTTTTTCTGGAAGGTTGCCTATCTCCACTTCGTTTGGTTGTTTTTCTGGGGTTTTATCTTGTTCCTTTTTCTGGTCATAGATCTCTGCCTTTTCATATTGTCTATCTTTCTATGAATGTGCTTTTTGTTCCACGCTGCAGGATTGTAGTTCTTTTTGCTTCTGCAGTCTGCCCTCTAGTGGATGAGGGTATCTAAGAGGCTTGAGCACGTTTCCTGTTGGGAGGGACTGGTGCTGGGTAGAGCTGGGTGTTGCTCTGGTGGGCAGAGCTCAGTAAAACTTTAATCTACTTGTCTGCTGATGGGTGGGGCTGGGTTCCCTCTTGTTGCTTGTTTTGCCTGAGGTTACCCAACACTGGAGCCTACCCAGCTCTTTGGTGGGGCTAATGGCGGACTCTGGGAGGGCTCATGCCAAGGAGTACTTCCCAGAACTTCTGCTGCCAGTGTCCTTGTCCCCACGGTGAGCCACAGCCACCCCCCACTTCTGCAGGAGACCCTCCAACACTAGCAGGTAGGTCTGGTCCAGTCTCTTATGGGGTCACTGCTCCTTCCCCTAGGTCCCAATGCGCACACTACTTTGTGTGTGCCCTCCAAGAGTGGAGTCTCTGTTTCTCCCAGTCCTGTCGAAATCCTACAATCTGTTCCCAGTAGGCTTCAAAGTCTGATTCTCTAGGAATTCCTCCTCCCGTTGCCAGACCCCCAGGTTGGGAGGCCTGATGTGGGGCTCAGAACCTTCACTCCAGTGTGTGGACTTCTGTGGTATAAGTGTTCTCCAGTTTGTGAGTCACCCACCCAGCAGTTATGGGATTTGATTTTATTATGATTGTGCCCCTCCTACCATCTCATTGTGGCTTCTCCTTTGTCTTTGGATGTGGGGTATCTTTTTTGGTGAGTTCCGGTGTCTTCCTGTTGATTATTGTTCAGCAGTTACTTGCGATTCCGGTGCTCTCGCAAGAGGGAGTGACTAATTCATTGGTTTTTTAAGTCACAGTTTTTCACATTTCTGATAATAGAATATATTTATAATTGAAAGTGTCATATATTTAATTCTTTAATATACTATGGAGCTTTCATTGATGTTTAACCATTTTGTTTATTTTGAATCATGAAATCAAGGTCACCCTTAGAAAAAATTTTTTTGAAATAATTGTTTGAAACTTTTCAGTTCCTTAGTTTATTATTTTGTACAGCAAGAATTTCATTGATAATTTTTTATATGTCAAGTATTAGTCTAGGTATTGAGTATGCCCAGAAGAATAGGACATAATTTCTTGCCTTCCAGGGAGTTTATAATTTAGTGCCCTGACCTTCAAAGGAGGCTACTTCTATAACAGTTCATTGGGATTTGGAAAGAAAATTGGAGAACTCCTGTTTATTCTTAATCTATTATTCAATTTTTGTCTGTTTTATAACATACAGTTGTGCATGTATGCAATTTATTAAAAATTAATATGTATATATTATACACAATTGTTCGAATATGTGTTTAGATTGGATACAAAATCAAAAGAAACTTGCAGGGACTTCCCTGGCAGTCCAGTGGTTAGGACTCCATGCTTCCACTTCAGGGGGCATGGGTTTGATCCCCGGTTGGCGAACTGAGATCCCACATGCTGTACGGTCAAAAGAAACAAAAGAAAAAGAAATTTGCAGACCAGTGGTGTTATGAATGGGGATATAAATATAAAGAAATATTATAATGGTATCATAAGTATAATGTCAAAGATATATGGGAGATATAGAAATATATGAGAGGTACCAGAGAGGTGAGAATATTCCAGCTTACCATGGGTATACTTGAGTTATTTGAAGTATGGAGTTGTAGACAGAGAAAGTGATACAGATTAATTTTGAAGGAGTGAGCCTTAGAAGTCAGGAGCATTAGATGGTTTTTAGTGTACTTGATGTATGGTGAGATGTGAGACATAGCAGGAAATGAGAATGGATTTGTGGGTAGGAGACCAGATTACCTGAATAAGACATTTTAGCTTAGTTCTTTGTTCTGTATATAATAGGACACTACTGAAGGGTTTTAGTTACGGTAATGATATGATCTTATTTTTATTGCTTTGAAGGATAACTCCACTGGCATCGTGGATAGTGTTTTGAAGTGAGAAAGAACTCAAAACAGGAAGGCCAGTTAGTCAATAGTTATTGAGCGCTTCCTGTAGTCTATTCTCAACGATTCAACACCTATCTATCAGGAGCTTCCTTTATGATAGGCAACACAGATTTGAAGGTGAACTTGATTTCAATCTATTCTAGTTGTTTTGGTGAATTTTAAAGTGAAGAGTATCTAGGAGGGAATTTAGACTACTTACAAGTTTTTAAGCAATTTTTAGGCTTTTAATTTTATTTCTTAAAAAGAGGGCTTGCTTGTTTCATTTTAATTTTATCAGGGTCTCAATTCATCTAATAAATAAGCGTGACATTTTAGGTTTTTCAACCTTGTTGATGACATAGGTGACATGGAAAAGTTTGCACATGGACTGTGTGGTTATTTACTAACTAGCATTTCTTCAGTAAATACCCTTTACAAACAGTCGTATGCCTTTATGTAAAGGGAATATATTCTACCTTATACCTATCTCTTGCTCACTTGTCTTGCTCCATATTCTTTGCTGAGTATCAAAATTGTCATCCTTGAGGTGTATTTAATGTTCACAGATTAAGCAAGTGTTGCCACCCCTTTGTAAACAGTAGGTTGGGTAAAATGTTAGGTTGAGTGATATAGATTAGAGAAGTGAAAGAAGGCAGAAAAGATGGGAAAAATACGTGGAAGTGTGTCCAATTGCAGAATAAAGAAAAGGGTACTTGATATACCATTGAGGTGATACTGCTAATCCGGACCACTACTGTCACCCAGGTGATATGTTATAGCTGTATTTGTATATACCATTAGGAGAGGACAAGCCCCTACCCTCAGCTCATACAAAAGTGTACATGTACTTTTTATTTCATGGTTCAAACCATATATATATATACACCATAATATATATACTGTATATATACATATGGGGGAAGAAGAAAACTTTTGTTTTTGAATATATCATATAAACCTTTTCTGTATTAGTTTTCAGAGTTGAGAATGTATTTGTTTAATAAATATCTTCTACTTCTTGAAGGCTGTAAAGTGTTAGCACTTTAAACAACAAAAAACATTATAGGTGACTTATTTGCCTATTTTGGTGTGTTGTTTGCTTGTACTTTCCTGACTGTGGATTTTAGTTTTTACACAGGTTTTACTAATTCATGTAAACAATAAAAATGATTAGTGAGTATATTAATACTTTAATTCAGATGTGAAAACTTTGGATCAATTTATATTTGAGAAGATTTGTACCATTTTCCCATACTCTTTTATATATTTATAATTAAAATAAGTAACTGTATGTGTGTGCATTTGCATGTTTAGGTATGCTTCTGTCATTAGTCAAATTAATCATCAGGGCTGGCACTTGTGGTTGTTCAGGCTATACACTGGGCAACTCCAAAGGATGCTGTTTATATAGACTGCTATGTATAGTGTATCAGCCTGATAATTATGCTGATAAAATAGTTTTTAGTGTTGAAATTTAAATAATTGTCTTGTTTAATTAAGGCACAGCCGGTTGGAGATTGTGATTTTAATATTCGTCTGCAGTGTATAGAACGAGAAATAATAAATCCTCGACATGAAAAAATGAAGACGGGGCTCATTGACAAAACACAGGAACCATTTAGAGTCAGAAATAAGCCATTTTTTGACATCCATGCTTCAAGAAAGGTAAAGTTTTCTAATTAATACTTGCAGTGTAACAAAACTCATCTTGGAAAAAGAATATGAATGACATTTTGAGACCCACTTGTCTTGATTTTTCCAGAAATTACTTGAATTGAATATAGCACTATATTGACAAACATATATAATTCCCAAGTCTGCTCTTTAGCAAGATCCTTTTTTTTTTTAAAAATTGAAGTATAGTTGATTTACAATGTTGTGTTAGTTTCTGGTGTACAGCAAAGTAGTTCATATATATATACATATATATATATATTTTTTTCTTTTTCAGATTCTTTTCCATTATAACTTATTACATGGTATTGAATATAGTGCCCTGTGCTATACTGTAGGTCCTTGTTGTTTACCTGTTTTATTTTAGTAAGATTCTCAGTGACAGAAACTTAGGTTACTTCCTTGTTTTCTTTTTTAAAAAATATTTATTTATTTGACTGTGCCGGGTCTTAGTTGCGGAATGCGGGATCTTTGTTGCCGCGTGCAGGGTCTTCGTTGTGGTGTTCGGGATCTTTACTTGTGGCATGTGGGCTCTTAGTTGGGGCATGTGGAATCTAGTTCCCTGACCAGGGATTGAACCCGGGCCCCCTGTATTGGGAGCACGGAGTCTTAACCCCTGGACCACCAGGCAAGTCCCCCTTGTTTCTTATAATAGTTTGTGATTCATGGCTATTGGTTCATATTATGTTTTTTAAAAAGCTGTAAACAGGATAGAATTATATAGAGTGAAAATCACCTGTTAAGCCTTCTGAAGGTCAACAGTGTTTACTACGTAGTCTTATTTTAAAAATTAATTTACATATATATATACATACATGTGGAAGGTTTTCTTTTGTTATTTATTTTTGTTGTTTTGACACTGAAAACCCGAGACTTATTTCACTTAACAGTACAACTTGGAAATATTTCCATGACATGCAAAGAGATTTATAACTGCCGCACAGTATTTGACAGTAAAGATGCACCATGGAGTTATTATGTTTTGGAGGAGGGGTGGTTATGATAGAATAATATAGGAAATAATAGCAATGTAAGCAATTAAATGTTTTAAACTTTTTTCTAATATAATCTCACATGTTAGATGATGTAAGTTTTTGTTGTATTTTAACTGCTTCTACTCAAGTCCACTCAATTTGGTATTAGCCCTTGGATGTAATATTAGCAATAATCTCAGCACTGTTGAATGCCTATCTTTTCTTCTCAACAAATACAAAGTTATCATTCTACTTTCACTTATTGTGCATAATGCCTGCTTGGCATGGGACTGTTGGTTGACTTCTGGTGCCATGGCCTTCCCACAGTTCACTGCTTTTGTGTCTGTTTTGGCAGCAGGAATATTATAGGGTTGCCTAAAAGAGCCATACACTTCTGTGCCCTGCCCAGTCGGTAGGGTAGGGATAACGTTAACACGGGCCACACCTTTCTAAATTTTCTAAATTTTTAATTCATTGTAAAAGTTGGTCAGAAGCCAAATTGTTTCAGTTTGCATTCGTTTTTTTTTAAATGTATTTTGACAGCTTGCGCTGCCATAATTCAAAGTTCAGCATTTCAGAAAATGTGTCTCAGTGTAGTTTTATTAGTCAGAATCAGTGCTGCTTAGAAATGCTTAGAAAATAGTTCTTTAGGGATCTGAAGTATATAGTTATGTTGACCAACTTTTCATGTAGTTTTTCACTAGAAAAAACGATGCTCTAATTTTTCTCCTTTCTACTTAGCTTATATAACCACGCTTTGAAATCATCATAGGAAATTCTTTTTTTTCAAGCAGTTCTATTATTTGGAATTTTACATATAAGTCTCCTCTTCCCTCCTTTTCAGTTTTTACTGTTAATTTTTTGTCCTCAGTTTCTCTTACCAAAGTGTAAAGTTGCAGAATACAGAGGGAAAGCACATTTTGCAGCAGAGTTGGTCTAAAGGGTAAGACTGTAGTAACACCAAGTTATAGAATAGTAGCTACGATTGACAGGTTATTGCTCTAGAGTTGCTTATTATTTTTATGTTTGCTACTGGGAATTGTAAAATAGTGGTGTTACGAATGATGCAGCATTTGTCAGGGAAGTACGTATCATTTTTATGAGAAAGCCTAGTTTTTATGTGGTTTTTAACACATAAAATGTGTTAAAAATGCATACTTTCGGGTAGAAAACAGTAGAATTTCATTTCTGTCTATAAAAACTTGAAGATAACTTTGATTTTAGGAGTTTATTAGCATAGCTCTATAAACAACCTCTCCATTTTGTTGAATTTGATCCGTCAAACTAGTGAAGGGATAATGAGTTGTTTAATTTTTAACTTAATATACATAAATGGGTGTTAGAATACAGCATCCTAAATAGTAATAAGAAGTAGCAGTTTCTTAAATTACAATTTATTTGCATTTCCAGTTTGAAGGCCAATTAAAAAAGAATTATTTGAATAGATTAAATGTGGTTAACAAAATTTTAAAAGTCAGACAGACAGCAGATATTTATCATCATCTCAGAAGAGTAACCACTGCTATTAGCATTTATTGTATCCATCGGAATTTCTTTATCCATGTGCAAGCAATACATTTATTTATATTCTTACCACCCTTACCCAAGAGGTGATTCTTAATGCCCTTTTCTGTACTTGCTTTTTTTTACCTAATTTATTTTGTGTCCCCTTGCCCCAGTTTTGGTACATGGAGATCTCCTTCAATCTTTTTTTTAATAGATGCACAGATTTCCATCTTATCAGTGTACCATAATTTACTTAATTAATCCATAGTCATTTGGGTTGTTTTTAGCCTGTTGATAGGTTTTTGTTTGTTTGTTTTGCATATGGATATCCAATTGTTTCTGCACCAAGTATTGAAGAGATGGTCTTTTTTCATTGAATTTCTTTTGCATCTTTATAAAAAATAAGTTGTTATGTATGTGTGGGACTATTGCTAGATGCTCTGTTCTATGCCCTTGATGTTTTTTATCTATCTTTGTGGTAGTACTGTCTTGACTACCTTTGTTTATAGTAAAGATTGAAATCAGACAGACTTGATCTTCCAACTTTGTACTTCTTTTTTGAAGTTGTTTTCTCTATTCTAGGCCTTTGTGTTTTCATTGAATTCTCTTGTTCCATCTGATTCTTGTTTATAATTATTTTTCAGTTGATTCTCTGAGTATCCAGTCATATTAGGTGTAAATTGACACAGTTTTACTCTTTTTTCCTCCCTTCCTCCCTCCCTCCCTTCCTCCCTCCCTCCCTCCCTCCCTCCCTCCCTCCCTCCCTTGCTCCCTCCCTCCCTTCCGTCCTTTTCTTTCAACATCTTTATTGGAGTATAATTGTTTTACATTGGTGTGTTAGTTTCTGCTATATATAGCAAAGTGAATCAGCTATAAATACACATATATCCCCATATCCCCTCCCTCTTGCGTCTCCCTCCCACCCTCCCTATCCCACCCCTCTAGGTGGACACAAGGCACTGGGCTGATCTCCCTGTGCTATGTGGCTGCTTCCCACTAGGTATCTGTTTTACATTTGGTAGTGTATATATATCCATGCCACTCTCTTACTTTGTCCCAGCTTACCCTTCCCCCTCCCCATATCCTCAAGTCCATTCTCTAGTAGGTCTGCGTCTTTATTCTGTCTTGCCCTTAGGTTCTTCATAACATTTTTTTTTTTTAGATTCCATATACATGTGTTAGCATGTGGTATTTGTTTGTCTCTTTCTGACTTACTTCACTCTGTATGACAACTCTAGGTCCATCCACCTCACTACAAATAACTCAATTTCATTTCTTTTTATGGCTGAGTAATATTCCATTGTTTATATGTGCCACATCTTCTTTATCCATTCATCTGTCGATGGACACTGAGGTTGCTTCCATGTCCTGCCTATTGTAAATAGAGCTGCAGTGAACATTGTGGTACATGACTCTTTTTGAATTATGGTTTTCTCAGGGTATATGCCCAGTAGTGGGTTTGCTGGATCATATGGTAGTTCTATTTTTAGTTTTTTAAGGAACCTCCATACTGTTCTCCATAGTGGCTGTATCAATTTACATTCCCACTAACAGTGCAAGGGGTTCCCTTTTCTCCACACCCTCTCCAGCATTTATTGCTTGTACATTTTTTAATGATGGCCATTCTGACTGGTGTGAGGTGATACCTCATTGTAGGTTTGATTTGCATTTCTCTAATGATTAGTGATGTTGAGCTAATGTGTTTCATGTGTTTGTTGGCAATCTGTATATCTTCTTTGAAGAAATGTCTGTTTAGATCTTCTGCCCATTTTCGGATTGGGTTGTTTGTTTTTTTGATATTGAGCTGCGTGAGCTACCTGTATATTTTGGAGATTAATCCTTTGTCAGTTGCTTCGTTTGCAAATATTTTCTCCCATTCTAAGGGTTGTCTTTCCGTCTTGTTTATGGTTTCCTTTGCCGTGCAAAAACTTTTAAGTTTCATTAGTTCCCATTTGTTTACTTTTGTTTTTATCTCCATTTCTCTAGGAGGTGGGTCAAAAAGGATCTTGCTGGGATGTATGTCATAGAGTGTTCTGCCTGTGTTGTCCTTTAAGAGTTTTATAGTGTCTGACCTTACATTTAGGCCTTTAATCCATTTTGTGTTTATTTTTGTGTATGGTGTTATGGAATGTTCTAATTTCATTCTTTTACATGTAGCTGTCCAGTTTTCCCAGCACCACTTATTGAAGAGGCTGTCTTTTCTCCATTGTATATTCTTTCCTCCTTTATCAAAGATAAGGTGACCATATGTGTGTGGGTTCATCTCTGGGCTTTCTATCTTGTTCCATTGATCTATATTTCTGTTTTTGTGCCAGTATCATACTGTCTTGATTACTGTAGCTTTGTAGTATAGTCTGAAGTCAGGGAACCTGATTCCTCCAGGTCCGTTTTTCTTTCTCAAGATTGCTTTGGCTATTTGGGGTCTTTTGTTTTTCCATACAAATTGTGAAATTTTTTGTTCTAGTTCTGGGAAAAATGCCATTGGTAGTTTGATAGGGATTGCATGGAATCTGTAGATTGCTTTGGGTCGTATAGTCATTTTCACAATGTTGATTCTTGCAATCCAAGAACATGGTATATCTCTCCATCTGTTTGTATCCTGTTTAATTTCTTTCATCAGTGACTTATAGTTTTCTGCATACAGGTCTTTCGTTTCCTTAGGTAGGTTTATTCCTAGGTATTTTATACTTTCTGTTGCAGTGGTAAATGGGAGTGTTTCCTTAATTTCTCTTTCAGATTTTTCATTATTAGTGTATAGGAATGCAAGAGATTTCTGTGCATTAATTTTGTATCCTGCTACTTTACCAAATTCATCGATTAGCTCTAGTAGTTTTCTGGTGGCACCTTTAGGATTATCTATGTATAATATCATGTCATCTGCAAATAGTGACAGTTTTACTTCTTCTTTTCCAATTTGTATTCCTTTTATTTCTTTTTCTTCTCTGATTGCCGTGGCTAGGACTTGCAAAACTATGTTGAATGATAGTGGTGAGAGTGGACATCGTTGTCTTGTTCCTGATCTTACAGGACATGCTTTCAGTTTTTCACCATTGAGAATGATGTTTGCTGTGGGTTTGTCGTATGTGGCCTTTATTATGTTGAGGTAGGTGCCCTCTATGCCCGCTTTCTGGAGAGTTTTTATCATAAGTGGGTGTTGAATTTTGTCAAAAGCTTTTGCTGCATCTATTGAGATGCTCATGTGGTTTTTCTCCTTCAATTTGTTAATATGGTTTATCACATTGATTGATTTGTGTATGTTGAAGAATCCTTGCATTCCTGGGATAAAACCCACTTGATCATGGTGTATGATCCTTTTAATGTGGTGTTGGATTCTCTTTGCTAGTATTTTGTTGAGGAGTTGTCCATCTATATTTATCAGTGATAGTAGTCTGTAATTTTCTTTTTTTTTGTAGTATCTTTGTCTGGCTTTGGTGTCAGGGTGATGGTGGCCTTGTAGAATGAGTTTGGGAGTGTTCCTTCCTCTACAATGTTTTGGAAGAGTTTTAGAAGGATGGGTGTTAGCTCTTCTTTAAATGTTTGATAGAATTCACCTGTGAAGCCATCTGGTCCTGGACTTTTGTTTGTTGGAAGATTTTTAATCACAGTTTCAATTTCAGTGCTTGTGATTGGTCTTGTTTATATTTTCTGTTTCTTCCTGGTTCAGTCTTGGAAGGTTATAGCTGTCTAAGAATTTGTACATTTCTTCCAGGTTGTGCATTTTATTGGCATAGAGTTGCTTGTAGTAATCTCTCATGATCCTTTGTATTTCTGCAGTGTCAGTTGTTACTTCTCCGTTTTCATTTCTAATTCTATTGATTTGAGTCTTCTCCCTTTTTTTCTTGATGAGTCTGGCTAGTGGTTTATCAATTTTGTTTATCTTCTCAAAGAACCAGCTTTTAGTTTTATTGATCTTAGCTATTGTTTCCTTCATTTCTTTTACATTTATTTCTGATCTGATCTTTATGATTTCTTTTCTTCTGCTAACTTTGTGGGTTTTTTTGTTCTTTCTTTAATTGCTTTAGGTGTAAGATTAGGTTGTTTACTTGAGATGTTTCTTGTTTCTTGAGGTAGGATTATATTGCTATAAACTTCTGTCTTAGAACTGCTTTTGCTGTATCCCATAGGTTTTGGGTTGTTGTGTTTTCATTGTCATTTGTTCCTAGGTATTTTTCGATTTCCTCTTTGATTTCTTCAGTGATCTCTTGATTATTTAGTAGTGTATTGTTTAGCCTTCATGTGTTTGTAGTTTATACACATTTTTTCCTGTAATTGATACCTAGTTTCATAGCGTTGTGGTCGGAAAAGATACTTGATATGATTTCAGTTTTTTAAAATTTACCAAGGCTTAATTTGTGACCCAAGCTATGATCTACCCTGGAGAATGTTCCATGAGCACTTGAGAAGAAAGTGTATTCTGTTGTTTTTGGATGGAATGTCCTATAAGTATCAGTTACGTCCATCTTGTTTAATGTATCATTTAAAGCTTGTGTTTCCTTATTTATTTTCATTTTGGTTGATCTGTCCATTGGTGAAAGCGAGGTGTTAAAGTCCCCTACTATGATTGTGTTACTGTGTATTTCTTCTCTTACGGCTGTTAGCATTTGCCTTAATTATTGAGGTGCTTCTATGTTGGGTGCATAAATATTTACAATTGTTGTATCTTCTTCTTGGATTGATCCCTTGATCATTTTGTAGTGTCCTTCTTTGTCTCTTGTAATCGTCTTTATTTTAAAGTCTATTATGTCTGATATGAGAATTGCTACTCCAGCTTTCTTTTGATTTCCATTTGCGTGGAATATCTTTTTCCATTCCCTCACTTTCAGTCTTTATGTTTCCCTAGGTCTGAAGTGGGTGTCTTGTAGACAGCATATATATGGGTCTTGTTTATGTATCCATTCAGCCAGTCTATGTCTTTTGGTTGGAGCATTTAATCCATTTACATTTAAGGCAGTTATTGATATGTGTGTTCCTATTACCAGTTTCTTAATTGGTTTGGGTTTGTTATTGTAGGTCTTTTCCTCGTCTTA
Source organism: Monodon monoceros (assembly GCF_005190385.1). NCBI lineage: Eukaryota > Metazoa > Chordata > Mammalia > Artiodactyla > Monodontidae > Monodon > Monodon monoceros. Next base: position 21,616,409 of record NW_021703771.1, on the reverse strand, counting down.
TGTTTCCTGCCTAGAGAAGTTCCTTTAGCATTTGTTGTAAAGCTAGTTTGGTGGTGTGGAATTCTCTTAACTTTTTCTTGTCTCTAAAGGTTTTAATTTCTCCGTCGAATCTGAATGAGATCTTGCCGGGTAGAGTGATCTTGGTTGTAGGTTTTTCTTTCTCATCACTTAAAATTTGTCCTGCCACTCCCTTCTGGCTTGCAGAGTTTCTGCTAAAAGATCAGCTGTTAACCTTATGGGGATTCCCTTGTATGTTACTTGTTGTTTTTCCCTTTCTGCTTTTAATATTTTTTCTTTTTTTGATAGTTTGATTAATATGTGTCTTGGCATGTTTCTCCTTGGATTTATCCTGTCTGGCACTCTGTGTGCTTCCTGGACTTGATTGACTATTTCCTTTCTCATATTAGGGAAGTTTTCAAGTATAATCTCTTCAAATATTTTCTCAGTCCCTTTCTTTTTCTCCTCTTCTTCTGGGACCCCTATAATTCAAATGTTGGTGCGTTTAATGTTTTCCCAGAGGTCTCTGAGACTGTCCTCAATTTTTTTTACTCTTTTTTCTTTATTCTGCTCTGCACTAGTTATTTCCACTATTTTATCTTCCAAGTCACGTATCCATTCTTATTCTTCAGTTATTCTGCTATTGTTTCCTTGTAGAGAAATTTTAATTTCATTTATTGTGTTGGTCATCATTGTTTGTTTCTTCTAGGTCCTTATTAAACGTTTCTTATATTTTCTCCATTCTATTTCCAAGATTTTGGATCATCTTTACTGTCATTACTCTGAATTCTTTTTCACGTAGACTGCCTATTTCCTCTTCATTTGTTTGGTCTGGTGGGTTTTTACCTTGCTCCTTCATCTGCTGTGTATTTCTCTGTCTTCTCCTTTTGCTTAACTTACTGCGTTTGGGGTCTCCTTTTCTCAGGCTGCAGGTTTGTAGTTCCCTTTGGTTTTGGTGTCTGCCCCCAGTGGGTAAGGTTGGTTCAGTGGGTTGTGTAGGCGGAGGGGACTGGTGCCTGTGTTCTGGTGGATGAGGCTGGATCTTGTCTTTCTGGTGGGCAGGTCCACGTCTGGTGGTGTGTTTTGGGGTGTCTGTGAACTTATTATGATTTTAGGCAACCTTTCTGCTAATGGGTGGGGTTGTGTTCCTGTCTTGTCAGTTGTTTTGCATAGAGTGTCCAGCACTGTAGCTTGCTGGTCATTGAGTGGAGGTGGGTCTTAGCGTTGAGATGGAGATCTCTGGGAGAGCTTTCGCTGTTTGATATTACATGGGGCTGGGAGGTCTCTGGTGGATCACTGTCCTGAACATGGCTCTCCCACAGCAGAGGCTCAGGCCTGACACCCAGCTGAAGCACCAAGACTCTTACAGCCACCCAGCTCAGAAGAAAAAAAAAAAGAATGAAAAATGAAATAAAATAGTTATTAAAATAAAAATATTATTAAAAATAAACAAATAAAAAAGTAAAAAAAAGCAAGAAAGAGAGCAACGAAACCAAAAAACATCCACCAATGATAACAAGTGCTAAAAGCTATACTTAAAAAAAAAAAAGACAGACAGAAAACCCTAGGACACATGGTAAAAGCAAAGCTATACAGACAAAATCACACAAAGAAGCATACACATACACACTCACAAAAGGAGAAAAAGGAAAAAAATATATATATTAAAAAAAAAGGAAGAGAGAAACCAAATCAATAAACAAATCTACCATTGATAATAAGCTGTAAATACTAAACTAAGATAAACATAAAACCAGAAACAAATTAGATGCAGAAACTGAACCCGAAGTCTACAGTTGATCCCAAAGTCTATTGCCTCAATTTTGGGATGATTGTCTATTCAGGTATTCCACAGATGCAGGTATTCCACAGATGCAGGGTACCTCAATTTCATTGTGGAGATTTAATCCGCTGCTCCTGAGGCTGCATGGAGAGATTTCCCTTTCTCTTCTTTGTTCGCACAGCTCCTGGGGTTCAGCTTCGGCTTTGGCCCCGCCTCTGCATGTAGGTCACCTGAGGACGTCTGTTCCCCACCCATACAGGACCAGCTTAAAGCAGCGGCTGCTTCAGGGGCTCTGGCTTACTCAGGCCGGTGTGGCGGCGGGGGGTGGGGGGGTGGGGGGTGGGGAGGGAGGGGCATGGAATGCAGGGCGAGCCTGTGGCAGCAGAGGCCAGTGTGATGTACCAACAACAGCCTGAGGCACGCCATGTGTTTTCCTGGGGAAGTTGTCCCTGGATCTCGGGACCCTGGCAGTGGTGGGCTGCACAGGTTCCCGGGAGGGGAGGTGTGGATAGTAACCTGTGCTTGCACACAGGCTTCTTGGTGGCTGCAGCAGCAGCCTTAGTGTTTCATGCCTGTTGCTGGTGTCCACACTGATAGCCGTGGCTCGCGCCCGTCTCTGGAGCTCATTTAGGCGGTGCTCTGAATCCCCTCTCCTCACACACCCCAAAACAATGGTCTCTTGCCTCTTAGGTAGGTCCAGACTTTTTCTCAGACTCCCTCCCGACTAGCTGGGGCTCACTAGTCCCCTTCAGGCTGTGTTCACGCCGCCAACCCCAGTCCTCTCCCTGGGATCCAACCTCTGAATCCTGAGCCTCTGAATCCTGAGCCTCAGCTCCCAGCCCCTACCTGTCCCAGCGGGTGAGCAGACAAGCCTCTCGGGCTGGTGAGTGCTGGTCGGCACCGATCCTCTGTGTGGGAATCTCTCTGATTTGCCCGCCTCACCCCCTGTTGCTGCTCTCTCCTCTGTGGCTCCGAAGATTTCCCCCCTGCCCACCCCCCGTCTCTGCCAGTGAAGGAGCTTCCTAGTGTGTGGAAACTTTTCCTCCTTCACAGCTCCCTCCCCGAGGTGCAGGTCCCGTCCCCATTCTTTGTCTCCGTTTTTTCTGTTTTCTTTCGCCCTACCTAGGTATGTGGGTATTTTCTTGCCTTTTGGGAGGTCTGAGGTCTTCTGCCAGCGTTCAGTAGGTGTTCTGTAGGAGTTTTTCCACATGTAGCTGTATTTCTGATGTATTTGTGGGGAGGAGGGTGATCTCCACGTCTTACTCTTCCGCCATCTTGAAGCTATCGCTTTAGTTCTTTTATACATTAACTTTTTTCGTGTCTAATTCAGTACACACAAGTACAATTTTAAATTGTAGTAATAGTTATAGGGATCCTTGTCTTGTTCTTGATTTGTGTGGGAATGCTTCTAGTGTTTCTTTAAAGTATTGTCTGCTGTCTTTGAGTCTGAAATCTATTTTATCAGATTGAGCAAGTGAATGTTTGGTTCTATTTTACTGAGTCATTTTACTTTTAATCAAGAAAGGTATTCAGTGTTGTCCAATTGCTTTTTATCTACTATAGATAGAATACTGGTTTTTTTTCTTCTGCTTAGATTTGTTTATTTTATGTATTAAATGGAAATATATCCTAACACTGAAGCTTTCTTTTGTTCCTGGGATTAGCCCTACTTAATCTTAATATATTATTATTAATTTATTTTTTGAAAAAACTTTATTTTTGGAGCAGTTTTAGGTTCACAACAACATTGAAAGGAAGGTACAGAGACTTCTCATCTGCCTCTAGCCACCACACATGCATAGCTGTCTTGTTTGGTAAAGTCCACATTTTTTCTTTAATGTGACTAAGCCTGAACTGGAATTATTTCCCATTTGAAAAGTTCTGTTTCTGCTAAGTTATTTCTACTAAGTTGTCTTTCTTCATTTCCTGCTTGCCTGCCTCTCTCCACTTCTCCACACCTTTCCCTTAGGGGTAGTTAGTTATGTCCCCTGCAGGGTTGTATGTAGTTAGGATGTAGTGGAATACCGTGCAAGGAGTCAATCTTGAATGGTTTTAGGAAATTATGCTTGAATAAAAAAAAAATAAGCAAGACTCCATCCTCCTCTTTCATCTCACACACTCAAATTAAAAAGAAAAAAAAAGGAAAAGGAAAGGAAAAAGAAAAGACCTAATAATCTCTTAAAAGTTTCTAGCAATGAATTTATTGCTTTTCTCTGCTTGGAGTCGTTTTACTTTCTCGTGTCCAGTTTGACTGCTTTATTAAAATTCTGTGGAAAATATTTTTACAATGATTTATTTATTACTGTTTTGAAAGTAAAATATTTGCTATGTAGGATGAAAGAGTAATGAATGTGAAGATCTCCTCTCTAATAACTGTTGAGAGGATTAAGCAGAGAATTACAAAAGCTTTTTTTTTTTTTTACTACATTTAATTTCAAGGGCATGTACTCATCTAGTTTAATAAGGATTTTATAAATATTCATCTATTATTTTCTTGCATACTTTGCTAGGTAGGAAGTTTAGGTTTTATGTATGTATGTATTTCATCTGGCATTCAGATTTACTTTCTAGGTATTGCCTTTTCTTTCTTTTCTTAGTTTATCCTTAAATATAAATTTATAGTTCTTGTATGTCTAACACTAGTAGTTCATAAAGAAAATCTAGCCGTAAAGTGTGTTATTTATATATATAAATGTTATATGACTTTATCAGTGTTTTATTGTTTGTATCACAGTAAAAGAAAAAGTAGCTTTGAGAGTATGTTAGTATAACTGTGGTTGAAGAGAAGAAAAAAACCTTGCCTAAATGTGCAGAACTGTTCTTCACACATAGAGGTTCTCAATGATTATGCCTAATTTTTTTATGTAATTACAAATATAATGGTGAAACTATTTTGGTTTAAAGGCAGACACAAGATGAAATGAGGCTAACTTTATATATTCTCATATTTCTGGTGTTTATTTTTGTATTATCTAGTCTATTAATATGTCATTTATCATTGAAATTGAATATGGCCTGATGGATCCTTTCAATCTCATTCATTTACCATTTCAGAGGAGAATTTAAGAAAATCACCGTAATGCATAATAAAGAGAATTCTTAGTTTCTTTGGTATAGTGAGCCTCAAGATTTATTGTCCCAGGAAACTTCTTTTGGGGTAGTAAATCTTGTTCACTGAAGCATGCAGAAATCATTATATCTGGTGCCAAATATATTTTAAACATTTCTATGGACTCATAATTGTTATGTGGGGAAATTTCTATATGTTTGCTCAGTATAAGAGCTTAAAAAATTTTTTTACAATTAACATCCAGGAGATAGGTATTGGTAGATTCAGAAGAAAAAATAATTATTGGCCTCTAAAGTGATTAGGAGGCAGTTCCTTTTCTAAAAAAATCTGATAAATTATTCTAACCAACTGTGGTTGTGAATTTACTACAGGTTAACAAAGGCACAGGGTTGACTTATCATACAAGTGTCTTCAATTTCAGCTGAACACTTTTTTTTTTTAAGTGTATAACTCTTACCAATGTGAGCCAGTATTTTGGTATTAATGTCTGACCTAGTAGTTTTATTAGAATTTTAAAATGAAAGATTGAAGTTAAATAATAGCCTTTGCCCTTTCTAGTTGCATAGAAAATTAAGTGAGCCTTCTATTGATCATTGTTGAAATGATGGAGGGTACTTAGTTCCAGCACAAGTAACTTTTATAGTAGTACATCTTTTTTTTCTAAAGAAAAAAAATTCACTGCCCTCATCACATTGCTTGAAGAGTAGATAATTAACAATTTCAGACTTTCTTGAAACCTGCAATTTGTGTTTCAGTTCTCCCTCAAGAACTGAAAAGATGATTATAAATTAGAATGGACTTGGAGACATGGTTGTGAAAATGTAATCTTTTGAGTGGATTAGGAAAACCAGGGACATACATTTTTTAGTTAGATTGTGTTTCTTGGTTATCGAACACACATCTAGTCATTTTTATACCCCAAATAGAGCCAGTCTTACCAAAAGTAAAATATTAAAAAAATGTGTCATTGTTGAAGGATTGCAATAAAATTTTAAAATAATTACAAAATTTCTAGGAAAATGGACTTGGGGCTCCTTATTTTATGTGCTTTACTACTTATGGCAGTAGTAAATATATTTGAATATATATTGTATAATGTTTAGTCATAGAAATTTAGTCTGTGATGATGACCTCACAGGGTGCAAGTGAAGCACTAAAGAACTTGATTGGATTGTAGGGTCACAGATTAATCCTAATATGTGGCCTAATCCTGTAAATCTAATTAATTGGGTGTGGTTTTACAAATACTTTCAGAAGTCACTTTAGAGAAGCCTTAAACTCCTCAGTTCCAGCATTCTTGCTAATAAGGCTTAAGATTCTGAAGACAAATACATGAGAACAAATTGTAAATCACAGGTGTGATTCTGGTGCATGGATAATCTTCCTTGACTTGTGACAGGGTTACGGCATCATAGCAGCTTAGCTTAGCCAACGTTAAATGTGCTCAGAACATTTACATTAGCTTGCAATTGGACAGAATCATACAACACAAAGCCTATTTTTAAATAAAGTGTTGAATAGCTTATGTAATTTATTGAGAGTACTGTTTCAAAAGTGAAAAACAGAATGGTTGTGTGGGTACATAAGAGTTCTAGGTGTATAAGTTGTTTACCCTCATGATGACTTGGCTGACTGAGAGCTGTGGCTAGCTGCCATTGCCAGCATCACCAGAGAGTATTGTACTGTATTTTGCTAACCTGGGAAAAGGGGAAAAGCTCAGAATTCAAAATTCGAAGTACAGTTTCTAGTGAATGTGTATCGCTTTCAGACCATCATAAAGTTGAAAAGTAAGTAGAACCATCATAAGTTGGGGACTGGCTATATCTTGTTCTGCAGCATTAAGTAATGAAGTTTCATAAGGTTATCAGAGGACTCTCTTGTTCACCCAGAACCATGTTTTCTGTACCTTGTTTTACCAAATAAGATGCTATTAATTATAAGACCATTCCCTTATTTTATGTACCACTGGATTTGAGAGACCTCTGCCAATTAAAATATGCTATATCATCAATTGTAAGATATGTCTTGTTTTCAGAGATGTGAAAAAATATGGGCTGTGAAAAAGGCAAGTATATCTTTCCTGATAGAGAGAGGGACTCCATATTTTCTCCATGCTAGCTCATAAAATTGGTTCAAATAAACCAGGTGTTTGAATAGATTAGGCTGAGATCAGAGCATCTATTTGTTTTTTACTTTGTTTTCCACCAGTGTGTGCCATCAGTCTTGCTTACTTTGTTGAACATGTGTGGAGGTTAGTGGGATATTTAAATGAAGTTTATATGAACACATGGAATGTGGCTATCATAAGTATGATGTGCAGAAGAAACATTTAAGAACAATGGTCATAATCAGAGCAATGTTGTGTAGCCAGTGTTTTCTGGGAAGCAATAGTGTACTCTTACTATAGAAGACCAGTGTAGAATATGGTTGACCCTTGAATTTCACAGGGGTTAGGGGCCCTGACTCTCTGTGGAGTCAAAAATTCCAGTATAACTTTATAGTTGGTCCTCTGTTCTACATCCTTGGATTCAACCACCCACGGGTCGTATAGTACTGTAGTACATATTTATTGAAAAATATCCACATACAAGTGGACCTGCAGGATGGCAGCACACATGAAGAAGAAGACCATGACCCAAGTGCTAAAGTCCTTGTTGTGAGTTTGATAGATGGCATTGAAAAATTAGGGTTAAAGTTAGAGTAGCTGGTGGATATGACCAGAGGATTAGGACTCTTTATACAAAAGCAGAAAGTAAAGTCTTGGAAGTAGCTGTAAATTGCTATGAGAGTCTACCATTGGGATGGGGATTATGTGGAGGCATGTGTATATTAGTTGCATGAGCTCTTTAAGCACCCTTTTTAGAAGTTGCTCTTTTTATTCTTTCTTCTTGGGGCTCTTTAATCCGTGAGCCCTACCTGGCCTTCTCTGTTACTGTATCTGTTAGTGTACTGGACTCTTCCTACTTCAAACCTTCCCCTTAACATCCTTTTCTTTTCTGTAGTCCATTTGAAATGCTAAGAAGTCATTTTAGAAAAAAAAGATGATTTATATCAGTTGTCCCCAACCTTTTTGGCACCAAGGACCGGCTTCTGGAAGACAGTTTTTCCACAGACACGGGGTGGGGAGGTGGAGGGGGTGGGGGATGGCTCAGGCAGTAATGTGGACGACGGGGAGCGATGGGGAGCGGCAGATGAAGCTTCTAGCTTGCCCACTGCTCACCTCCGCTGTGCGGCCTGGTCCCCAGGGGTGGAGACCCCTAATTCGTATTACCCCCTTTTTCTTCTAAAAGTTTATAAAAGTATACTTTTGGGGGGATACTTAAGGTAAGGAAGAACAGTACTCTAAATATTAAATATTTGCTCTAGTTTACAGGTGTTATAATAACAGCTGTATATTTCTGAATTAAAATCTTAACGGTAATTTGCCATGTTTGTTGAATTATAAACCAAAAGAAAATACGTTGAAGACATTAAAGGAATAGTATCATTATCTTTTTTGAACTCTTTATTGTGGATGTAATTTTACCCATCCACAAACAAATTTAACTGAAGTCTACTTCTATATACTGTGAACCTGAAAAGGAAAGAAAATGTCTGGTCACATAAATGGTTTTGGAGATCTAAGTAGTATTCCCTTTAAAAAAGAATGATTAAACTTTGCAAAATTGTATTTATTACTGGTTTTAGGAGAGACCAACTTAATTTCATTAAAGTTATTCTCAGTATGTATTTACCAAAATTAAGCAATAAATATAGTGCTTTTCTGAGTTCTAAGGCCTTCTAGTAAATTATCAAACCTGTGGGAGTCCCTGGGGGATTAAGTTTTTTGCAGCAAAATGGCAAACAGTTTTAAACTGTGTTACCATACACATAATGAATTGGTAGCTAATTTCATAGCCTTATTTTATTAATAAATGTGCATTAATCTTTAGGATGAGTGGATTTGGTTCCACATGGATGAAATAAAGTTAAGTTATGCTTCTGGTTAACCTGACACTTTGAGCTTATTTGCTTAATCTATTGACTTTTTAAATGATAGTATATTTGACTATGTTTTTAGGTGCTTAAAATACAGGAACAGGGCTTCCCTGGTGGTGCAGTGGTTGAGGGTCCACCTGCTGATGCAGGGGTCGCGGGTTTGTGACCCGGTCTGGGAGGATCCCACGTGCCGCAGAGCGGCTGGGCCCATGAGCCATGGCCGCTGGGCCTGTGCGTCCGGAGCCTGTGCTCCGTGGCACAGCAGTGAGAGGCCCATGTACCGCAAAAAAAAAAAAAAAATAAAAAAATAAAAATACAGGAACAATTAGGTGTGATACTTAACCTCACAGAGATTACATTTGAATAGAGGAAGTTAAACTGTTAAATGTCGAATCAGCTTACTTCTGTACAGACAGAATGTTTTAAAACTGTAGGCTGCGGGAGCACAGTCATACCTTGTATGACTTTGACCTATAAATGTGTTGTATGCACTTGGAAAAGGAAAGTATTTTCTCCTATTGTTGGGTACAGTGTTCTATAAAATGTCAAATAGGTCACGTTGTTTCATTGTTGTTACAGTCCTCCATATTCTTTCTGGTTTTCTGTCTACGTGTTGTCAGTATTTTTAAGACATCTTTACCGTTGCTCTTTGATTCCTCATTCTGTTCCTCCCGACCCCTGCCACCCCAACATCTCCCCTTTTGCCTTTTTGTATTTCAGTTGGAAAAAGTGCTACACTCTTTTCTTCTTCAAGTTCAGTGATTCTTTCCTTTGTTCTATCCAGTCAGTGGATAATCCCATTGATTGTCATTCCCATTGATTAGCATTCTTTTTCTTTGATATTATGTTTTTATTTCTTGCATTTCCATTTGTCTTATTTTTTATTATTTTCAACTTTTTGGTGAAATTCCACGTTTGCTTATGCATGTTTTCCACCTTTTCCTTTAAAATGTTAAAGTTATTTTAAAATCTTTGATATTTCCAAAATATGGGCCATCCCTATGTTTTTTTCTATTGACTGCCTTATCTATTGAATGTAGGTCATTTTCTTCTTGCTTTGTATGTGTGTGTGGTAATTTTTGATTGGATGCTGGGCATTTTTTTCTGTATGAACAATATATACTGAGGTAGATGTCTTTGTGCTTAGTAATGGGTGAACCTCTCCTTTAAGTTTAATAAGCTTCATTTGCTGGAGGCGGGGTTAGTGGTTGAATAATCTGTATTTAACATGGGTTTGTATTGCTATATAGTTATCTTCTGTGCTCCGAAGCCTTCAGATTCCTTAAGCAGATAACTTCTGTTACTTGAGCTTATTGAGAGAACTGGAGTATAAAATGGGTTTTCTCCAGTGTTCCTGCTTCACTTATAGCTTTCAGTGGGCTCTGCTTGCCTATACCACATAGTGGTCTATTTTTGTGCTCTTGCATTCTCCCTCATATGTAATCGACTGTTTCTTGTCACTCAGTGCCTGATTTGTGCAGACTGTGGGGTTTTGTTAATTTTCCTCCTCAAGCCTTGCTGTTAAGCAGACCCTGAGCACCTGAGTCTCAGGGATGGGTTTCCCCTCAGTGGGCTGACCTCTCCCTCTTGGCAGCTGAATTTTGCCTTGCATAGGTGGGATGTTTTGGCAGGAGCAAGTTTTTCTCCTTTTTATCAATATAATATCCTTGGACCAAGGCTGTTTCTGGACCCGTGTGTAGCTGCAGAGACTTTATCCTCAGATGGCCTTTACTTCTTATCAGGAAGGGTCTGGAAAGGATTTTATGTCTGTTTGCAACTAAGGTGAGGCTTTCTCATCTTTCTTGTCCTACCCCTGATCTTTCCTGTGAATCCTGATAGAAACCTGGGGAATAGAGCTAGTGAGTAGGTTTGGAGTCCTCTTGTGTTTGGAGCTTCCAGGGATTCTATACTGTTATACTAACCCACACTTGGTTTTTAAGAATTGATCAAACTTTCAGTTTTTCTTTGTACCCACTTTTGTGGCAGCCATTTTTTCCTCTTATGCTCTTCCAAAGGTGAATGGGTTCATGTGTCTCATTTTTCTTTGGAGTGCCTGGGATTCAGTTTACCTGATTTTGTGGAAACCTCAACACTCTAAACCTTAACAAAAGCTATGATTTTATAGATTATCTGCTTTTAAAAATTTTATTGTCAGGTTAGACATATTTTACACTGTAAGTAAAAGTGGAACTTCCCCATAAAAAGCTTTTAAAAGATAACCTTAGGGGCTTCCCTGGTGGCGCAGTGGTTAAGAATCCATCTGCCAGTGCAGGGTACATGGGTTCGATCCCTGGTACGGGAAGATCCCACATGCCATGGAGCAACAAAGCCCGTGCGCCACTAGCTCGCAAGCCACAGCTACTGAGTCCGTGTGACTAGAGCCCGTGCTCCACAACAAGAGAAGCCACCGCAATGAGAAACCCACGCACCGCAACGAAGAGTGGCCCCCCGTGGCCGCAACTAGAGAAAGCCTGTGCACAGCAAAGAAGACCCAACACAGCCATAAAGAAAGAAAGAAAGGAAGGAAGGCAGGGAGGAAGGAAAGAAAGAAAGGAAAAGGAAAAAAAAAGGATAACCTTAGAGATGGTGAACACTTTGAAGATTATGAATACAGACCTAAGGAATGGATGAGGGGGAAAAACTTTGCTAATGTTATTCAAACGGTACTTGTAGCTTAAGATAACATCTGTAGTGACGGTCTCGTGTGTAATTTGAAGTATGCTATAACTCAGAGATAGCAGTGAAAATAATGGAAATGTGTTAAGTGACTTTATTGGCTCTAACGATAAAGACACTGATATACAGAAGATGCTCATAATAAGTTTGGATAAATTTTCTTTCAGGAATTATGATTGGAAAAAAGCAATATTTTAAATTTAACATATTATTTTATATATGTGATTTCTAATATGAATAAATGAATTATATATATTTATTACATAAATTAAGAAAATTTTTAGATTTTATCGCTGAAAAAAGACTTCCCTCCACCCTAAGAATTTTACCTCCCTTTGTATGTATCTTACTCATATAGTACATGCTACAATACATTTAAAGTCTGTATTTTTAAATGATGATTGGAGGACCTATATACGTGGGAAGTTTCAGAAGTCTTTGGGGCATTTGTTTCAGAGAGTCAGAGACTTTCTCTGGTTATTTCCTTTTTTTTTTTCAAATAAATTTATTTTATTTATTTATTTCTGGCTGCGTTGGGTCTTCGTTGCTGCACGCAGGCTTTCTCTAGTTTTGGCGGGCGGGGGCCACTCTTCGTTGCGGTGTGCAGGCTTCTCATTGCCGTGGCTTCTCTTGTTGCGGAGCACGGGCTCTAGGCGCATGAGCTTCAGTAGTTGTGGCACGCAGGTTCGTCAGTGCACGGGCTTAGTTGCTCTGCAGCATGTGGGATCTTTCCAGACCAGGGATGGAACCCGTGCCCCCTGCATTGGCAGGCAGATTCTTAACCACTGTGCCACCAGGGAAGTCCCCTATTTTCTTATTTTTAATTAAAGTCTGATTGAAATCTGTTCTGAGTGATTTTACTTTTTTAGCTGTCTGACTTGAAGCTAGTCACTTAATTGCTGATGGTCTCAGTTTCCTTTTCTGGTGAAGTGAATAGTAATATAAAATTAAAAATTATACATCTCATGAGGAGTTGTGTGTTTTGAATGATGTACGTATATTAAGAACCAAGCACAACAACACTTTATAGTAGGTCTTTAATATATGCTAGGTAATATTGTAAATGTATTAAGTAAAGAAAGAAATATTGTCTAGAGTAATCAATAAGCAGTAAAACGAGTGAAAACAAGCAGTATTCTTTTGACCTAAGAAGTTTCATAGTCCCTTAAATTCTCTGATTCTTAAAAAGTTAGAGTAAAATAAAAAAGGAAGTTACTTTCATTTCTGCAGCAGGTAACATCATGTTATCTAGAGTCTTGCCAACACTATACTTTATCCTGTTAACTTTATATATACTTTATCTACAGGGATGGTCCAGTATATGAATGGGAGAAAGATGGTCTAAGAATGGAAAAGCTATGTTTAGTTGCCGTAAATGATGTACCTACTATAAAAGAACAAATTGTTTAACCTTTGAGAAGTGTTTTTAAAAAGATAATTGTGGCATTTTGTTTTCATTGCTTCATTCCTCAGCAGGATTTTATGCTATAAATTTAGTAGGTTACCTTTTCTTACATGATGAAGTACAAGAATTATCAAATTTATACATTTTTTTTCTTGTTTGACCCTTTACCCATCATTAGTTCACTATAAGAAATCAGTACTTTTAATCCATATTGCACTTTTCAGCAGTTTCCTCCTTATATGGGTAGGTCATTTAAACCTATGAATGAATTGGAGATCAATTTCAGATCTGGTCTGAAATTTTTACCTATTTGGCCAAACTCTGGATAGTATGGCTCTAAGAGTCCCAGTCTGCAAGCTCCCCACTTTCTTAGTGTCATAATAAGACGAAAGAACAAAACACAACAAAAAAGAAAATATCAAGAGCATTACAGTTGAAACAGAATTGTGGTAAAATATGTGTAGCATGAAATTGACCATTTAATCATTTTTAAGCATACATTTCAGTGGCTTTAAGTACATTCACATTGTTGTGTAACCATTGCCATCTTATATTTCCAGATCTTTTTCATCTTTCCAAACTGAGACGCTGTACCCATCAAACGCTAACACCTCGTTCTCTCCTCCCCAAGACTCTGTAATTTCTGTCCCCATGAATTTGACTAAGGAGCATTACAGCTTTACGGAAGTGTGATTATTCAAACTCAAATTGGTCTTAAAGCAGTTAGAAACTAGGATTGCTCTTACTTTTCTTTGCTGAACTGCCCCCAGTTTAGCGAAATTACAGATTTCAAGGAATGAAATGGCAGAGAAGATGAAGTCACAGTTTGGGAGGAGAATCACAGATCTTGTGGCATGTGCAATATACTGGACATTTTGATTGTTGCTTTTGGAATGCAAACCTGCCTTTAAGTGTAGTGGTTTTTTAGAGGATGTGATTGTGATGAAAGATTGTGATTGAATAACACACAGCATATCCAAAATTTTGGTGGAACATATTTGAATCCCAGAACCATCCTAAATGTTTTTTTGGTAGTTGGCCAGACTCTGGGTCACATGACATTATTACCTGGCTCTGTGAAAGTATCTTCTGCTCTCTTCCCTGAGATGCAGAAAATCAGTGTGTAGGTCCTCACTCAGTGATGCATATGTTCAGTTCTTCAGAATAATATAAAAATCCATGGAAGAGAAGCATTTAAAACTACTTGTTCAGAACTAATTAGAGAGCGTTGGGCCTATAACTCTGCTTTTCAGTAGATATGGCATTGAAAAAGCTTGTTATTTGTAATTCATGCTGTGTATTCCTTGCAATGCAGTTTTTTTGCTTGAAAAAAAATGTAATAAAGACAAAAAATGAGGCAAAAAGTAGGACAAAAAGAAAGGTTAAATTTTTCTGCTTGAAGGTTTGGGGAAAACACAGATAATGCATTTTGGGGCTGCGATCCCCATGTTTGAGCTAGCTTCTTTTTACCCATTCTCAGAGAATCTTATCCCGGCTCCATCTATCCCCAAGCAAGATTCTCTGCTCTCTCCTTTTTTGTGTATGTTTATTTTTATTCCCTTTATTTATTACTTCCCAACGTTTCTACTTTTGTTTCGGTTTTGGCCTATGCCTTCCTTCCTTTTATGCTGGCTCAGCATAGTGCATTTAAAAATATGTTTTATAACTGGAAGTTTGTACCTTTGACCACCGTCATAAGATAAATAAGTACTAGGGATGTAATATACAGCATGACTAATATAATTAACACTGCTGCATGTTATATATGTAAGTTGTTAAGAGCGTAAATCCTGAGTTCTCATCACAAGGAAAAAATATATTTATTTTTATTTTGTATCTGTATGAGATGAGTGCTGTATGTCAATTATATCTTAATAAAACTGAAGAAGAAAAAAATTTTTTAAAATATTTTATCCATCATTTTGGTTATTGTAGTTAGAACTGTTGTTCGAGATATCTAGCCTGCCATGGAATGGAAAGCTTCATATATTAAAAAATAATCTTACAGTATATTAACCTAGATCCCTCTGGATCACCCCTCTCCCCCATTTTGTATTTCCATTTTTAAAGCTTATGTATTAAGAAGTTCTTATAAAGCTTACAAAAAATTAAAAAACTTTTAAAGTGATTATTGTGTTTCTAAAAATATGTGTGTTTATTTTATAGCTACTTGAAGGAAACTTTGCCAAAGAAGTCAGCCATGAAATGGATGGTCTCATTTTCCAGCCCACTGGAGTAAGTACATTTGTCTCTGTGTGCATGTGTGTGTGTAGTGTGTATGTGTATCCGTGTATGCCCATGCATGTATATATAAAGTACATTTTCCTTAAATATATTTACTTAGGATTGATTACTGCTATAATCACTGCTTTTCCTTAAAACAAATTTTCATTATAAAATAAAATACTTCTTTTATACTAAATACATATAATAGTACAATGAACAGTTATTTGCTTTTCACTTAGCTTAGGAAATAAATATGACTGATCATTATTTTTCAAGGAAGTTATTAGTCTTATAATTAGTTTTCTTACTACTCTTGCACAATGAGTGTTTTGTTTCTTTACTAGAAAGCTACCAATAACCTTATATAAATGCTTATTTCTTTCTGTAGCCCAGTATATCTTTAAGTATTAATATTTTTAAAACTTCATTTTGCCATGGGTGAGTAAAATTTAGAGTTATCAGTATTTGAAGAAAAACACAATTCTTTGCATATTTATTCCATATCAGATTTCTGAAACTCACTGAAGAACTTTTCACCAACTTAATGGTCAGATCATATATTTGGAGTAATTATGTTTTACTGATGGTAAGGTTTCCCTCCCTCCACATCATTGACGTTTTTGGCCACATAATCCTTTGCTGCGGGGAGCTGTCCTGTGCGTGGTAGGATGTTTCACAGCATCTTTGGTCTGTACTTACCAGGTGCCAGTATTACTTCTCCCTCCCACCCCTCTAGCTTGTGACAACCAAAAATATACACGTTCACTGCCTCATTTCCCCTGAAGGGCAAATTTGCCTTCACTTGAGAACCTGGGCTCTGTGGCGCAGCGCTTTTCAAAAATGTGGCCTGTGGGCTTCCCTGGTGGCGCAGTGGTTGAGAATCTGCCTGCTAATGCAGGGGACATGGGTTCAAGCCCTGGTCTGGGAGGATCCCACATGCCGCGGGGCAACTAGGCCCATGAGCCACAACTACTGAGCCTGCGCGTCTGGAGCCTGTGCCCCGCAACAAAAGAGGCCGCGATAATTAGAGGCCCGTGCACTGCAATGAAGAATGGCCCTCGCTTGCCACAACTAGAGAAAGCCCTCGCACAGAAATGAAGACCCAACACAGCAAAAATAAATAAATAAATTAATAAACTCCTACCCACAACATCATCTTCAAAAAAAAAAAAAAAGTGGCCTGTGGACAAGGTAGCATTAGCACCACCCAGAAAGTTGTTATAAATGTCACTCACCACAGACCTACTGATGAGAAACTGCTGGGAATGGAGTCCAGCAATTTGTGCTTTCTCAGGCTTTCCCAGTGACTCTGATGCGTTTTCAAGTAGGAGAACCACTGCTCTTATAGGAAAGAGTTGTATTTCATGTGCCACACCTTGTCACAAGCTTCATTTTGCCTTCACTAACTCTATCCTTAGAAATTTGGGTGCAAGCTAGTTGTGAAGTTATGTAGAGACACATCAAACTGGGTACCTGGAGAAAAGGGAAGGAGGCTGTAATATTTTTGAACATTATGTATTAAACGCTATATTATATGTGCTTTACGTATATAGTAAAACTCTGCTATTATGCAAATTTAGGTATAACGTGGTATGTGATTGGCTTCTGTCTTCCTCCCAGCCCCCATTGCCAAACAGATGGAGGGAAAAATCTTTTGTGGTCGCAGGAGGAGGAGATGGAGGAGAGTTAGAGGCTGGGGACAGAAATAGTAGAAAATACTATTTTAGGAAGATAGACATTAGATCTTTGAGTTCCAGTATTTTCTAAGTCTAATCTCCCTGGGTTGAAAGAAATAAAATCTAACTATAACAGGAATTACAGTGTTTCACTCTGTTAAACTCATGGTGGTTCAGACCCATGCATGTATGATATTTTGGTATATGTAAGAGAAATGGCCTGACAGGTGAGTATTGTGATGTCTAGTGTAGTTAGTTGGTTTATCAGTCTGTCCCTCTTCTAGTAACCACACTTGTTATTACGATGACTTCATAATTGATTTTCTTAAGTATTTGTGGACATTTGGTTTAACATAAAAGTTTCAATCAGTTTGTCAGGTTACCCAAAAATTCTTGTTGGGAGTTTAATTGGAAACGCTTTGAAGTTAGATTAATTTGGAGAAAATCAGTGTTTTTACAATGTTAAATTTGCCTTCTCAATGAATAAGGTAGAGCTCTTTTCAGGTCTTTTACTGTTCTCCAATCCAGTTTAAGCTTTTTGTTTTTTTTTTGCGGTACGCGGGCCTCTCACTGTTGTGGCCTCTCCCGTTGCGGGGCACAGGCTCCGGACGCTCAGGCCCGGTGGCCATGGCTCATGGGCCCAGCTGCTCCGCGGCACGTGGGATCTTCCCAGACCGGGGCACGAACCCATGTCCCCTGCATCGGCAGGCGGACTCTCAACCACTGTGCCACTAGGGAAGCCCCGCTCTAGGTCTTTTGTATAAGGAGGTAAGAAGAGAGTTGATTACAGACAGGTGTAGCTTCCAATGGTGGGAGGAGACATGATTTTAGGTGGTCCAGAGACAGGGCATTAAATGACATTGCATTACACAATGAGAATTTAGTCCCATTCCAGTTTTTATACATTCTTTCAGTTTATAAATTATACTTATTTCTAGTTTTGAATATCTAAGATTTGCTAATCTTTCCCTTTTTAACAAAATGAGTGTGGACTTAGTTTTACACTGTTCAAAGGGCAGTGTTCTCTACTGGAGTTTAGTATCATTGGTTCATTTCCATCATGTCTAATTTTTAATGCTACTTATTACTTAGGGTAAGCGATACCATTGTCTATTTATGGTATAAGTGGCGTACCATTTGGCATAAAGTTTCCTGAATATCTTTGGGGGCCATTTTTCAGCCTGCTGCAGTTATTTAGCTTGATATGACATTTCCAACTAATAGCCATAGACCCTAATACCCAGTGTCATTTCTATTTTGGTCCTTCTAAGGTTTTAAGTTACCTTCCTTTCTTAGGCTTTCTTTTTAAAGCAAGTTCTGAATTAGAAGTTTAGGACTCTTAATCAGGCCAAGAACTTTAAAATGTAAAATTTGCCAGCATTTCTAAGTTTTCCTTCTGGGGAAGTCTAAAATCTTGGATGAACTCAGTTTTAATAATGAAGTGCAGGCAGGGTGAGTGTTAGACCCTTATGACAAAATAAAACAGTATATCAGAGATAACCTGTATTTTTTGTCATGTTAAAATACGTTTTCACCCTTTATTTTTACTTTGGAGGATATGCAAATGTTAGAATCCACAGTTCTTTTCCCTGGAATTCTTCAGACCAACCCTCCAGTGTCTTGCTGGGTGGCATTTGCCTGGCTTTTAGCATTCTCTGCATGGAGAAGATCAAGGGGCAAGGGTGTGTTCTTCAGTAGGTAAACTTTTCACTTCACTCTCCAAGGTTCACTTTTCCTCTTCTGTGGTTCTTGAATCTTCTGGACTGGAGCTTCTGTCCTTCAGTTTTGCCACAGAATAAACATCTCCTGCCTCTTGCCAGGGTGGAGGAGGGAAGCTGGAGGTGTAAATGCTCCTTGTGAAGACTTTTACCCAGTCTGTTTCCAGTACCAGGTCTCCCTTTCACCCCCTTGCAACCTTCTCAGTATCTGTTTTCGTATGTTACGTAGCCTGTTCTGGGGAACTCAGCAGGAATTCCTCTGCCTTTGTATTGGTTGCTGCAAGCACTTAGTATTCAGTGTTCTTTGCTCTCTGCTCTGTTAATTTCTCCATCTACTTTCTGTCTTTCCAGAATTCGACGCATTGTTTTCTGCTGTTGTCTTCTCTCCTGTTTTTCCTTTTCTATTGATTCTCTTTTCTGTAACTCCCATTTTAGTGAGGTTTCAAATCAAAGTGGATATAAATGCACATGTTTAGTTGACAACATTTATCAGAAAATCCCCCAAAATTCTCACAATGTGTGGTTTTGCATCTGTTTGCTTCCTTGAGCCAACAGTTTAAATAAATGAAGAAAGGGACTATTTTGAGTGACCAACTTAGCGATCTGAGTGAGGCTGCATAAAGTGGAGAGAAGATCCTGGTCAGGGATGGGCAAAGCTTGACTTATAATCTGCAGCCCACTCTCTAATACCACAGACATATTCCAAAGGCAAATGAAGGGCAAAAAATGAAGAGGATTCTTGGTGCATCTACTTTTGTAAAAACTTCTGGGCCTACGTTTGTTTGGTGCTAGTTACTTAAAACTTAGCAAGAAGTTAATTCTGCTTCACTATAGTAATTATAGTGAGGGAACTGAAGCTGAGTAGAAGGTAGAAGATATTACTACTACTAAAAAAAAAAAAAAGAAGAAGAAAGTATTTTGAATCCTGGCAAAATATTGAGGAACAGTGATAAAGATACTATATTAAAGTGATGATTCTATTGAGGGCAAAACCCCAAACACCAGCTTAGAAGAAAGTTCATTTACCTTTTGATTTAATGTTCTATTTTTCCGAGACATAACCTTGTAACACATCCAGAATTGCATTTAGTTTATTACTTTTATAAGAAAAAGAACAAGTAAAGCTAATGGATGGTATATTCAGGAAACTAAAGCTTAGGATATTTCTTTGTGTTTATAAAGAAATGTACTAGTATCTGATATTTACTAAAATACAGCAGTCATTAATTACCATGAAAGCCTCAATTAAAAAAAGTAGATTAAATTGCACTTATAGAATTATAGTAAATCGAAGCAGAAAAGATACTTCTAATTATCTAGCCCAGTGGTTTCAAAACATGAATTTCCAAAGTTCTGGGTTTCTGTGAATTGCCTCAGGGGACCATGTGCAGGAATAGGTTACTAGGTAAGCATTCTGTTTATCTCACGGCAGCCCTGATTTATTTCTTTTATATATTGTACTTCTAGATAAGATTGTGTTTTATTCTTTTTTTTTTTTTTTTTTTTTTGGTACGCGGGCCTCTCACTGTTGTGGCCTCTCTCCGGTTGCAGAGCACAGGCTCCGGACTCGCAGGCTCAGCAGCCATGGCTCACGGGCCTAGTCGCTCCGCGGCATGTGGGATCTTCCCAGGCCAGGGCACGAACCCGTGTTCCCTGCATCGGAAGGCGGACTCTCAACCACTGCGCCACCAGGGAAGCCCAAGATTGTGTTTTAAAAGGGGCTTCGTCTAAGTAAATACCATTTGTATCAATTGCTTTTTTGAAAGGTCACCAGCGATCTTTTTCCTTGCAAAATCATGTTCGTTTTTCAGCCCTTTTCTTACTGGATTATCTAGTGGTAGTCTGTACCGCTGTCCACACCTCCTTAAAAATACTCTCTTGCGTGGCTTCATGCCATTTCTTCTCCATCTCACTCAAGCATTTCGTCTTCTACTAGCCATTGAAGTTCAGAGTTTCTAAAGGCTCAGTATGCTGGACCTTCATTTTTTACCATGCTCTGCTCTCTCCCTTGAAGTCTCTTCCACACTTGAGTTATTTCCTGTAAGCCTGACTCAGACTCTTGATTTCTGTTTAAGCTCCAGATTTGTTTATTTAATTGCCTACCCTGATATCACCTTTTAAATTTCTCAGAAACATCAGAAACTCAGTATACTTTGAAGCTGAACTCCATCCCTACTCCCCAAACAAACAAGCCAACATACAAACTGTACAAAATGATCCTTTCCCAACATTTCATCCCTCAGTTGCTTATATGCAGTTACTTGAGTGAGAAATCTAGATGTCATCTTTGACGCCTTTCCTTCTTTTATCCCTCTAATCCGTCTCCAAATCTTGCTTTATCTCCTAAATCTCTCTTAAATTATTCCCTTTTCTCTCCATTACCACTGCCACACTCCAGTGTGACTTGTCATTCACTGCCTCTTGCCTGGACCACTGCAGCAGTGTCCTAACTGGTCCTGCAGCCTCCACTTTATCCCCCTCCAGTCTTTTCTTCATACCATATCCAGAGTGGTCTTCCTCCTTAATCTCTAGTGATTTTCCCTTGTTTTCAGGTTAAAGACCAAACCTAGATTTGAAGCCAGCTTACTCTCTTCTTTATCCCATGCTGCCTTTTTGTTTCCCCTTGTGTTTTGCTGTTGATGTGAAAGTAACTGATATTTTTATTTAAAGGTGACTTAACTATATTACTTTATTCATAAACAGTGTTTTAAAAAATTGAAGTATAAGTTATACTTGCCAAAATATTTAAATATTTTGAGAAAAATGGGTATTTTCTTTGAAGAAGAAATTGGCTGTTTTCTTTGAAGAAGAAATTGGCTGTTTATTTTAATATGAACCTCTAGTCTTTCTAAGGCTTAAAGCTCAAACTTTGAACAAACTGAGGTGATCATTTTTAAAAAGAAGTATCTTCAGATTGAATTTTCCATCTGGTTATTAGTCTATACCATAAACCAGATAGGTTTTATTAGACCCTTATATATAAGGTTTTCAGTCTTACGATTTCATTGACATTTTGAATTGCTAATCTTTTGTGGTTTGTTACCTAAAAATGAATATTTTAAGTTGGCCGTTTGACATTTTAATATGCTATAGGTAGTAGATCTTTTACTTGACAGCTATTAGATCTTTAAGTTTAATTTATAAAGTTGATAATCCATGTTTGTTTACTAGCTTTTGCAAGCGGTTTTAATGATTTATGTAGCATAGTAAATTTTTATTTGTAGTAATGATTGATTTCTAACCTTTTAAAAATCATATTTGATTTTACTTTTGTCATCTGGAGACATGTTTCTAGATAAGAATTTTTGTGCCATTAATACTCCTCACTATGAAATAAAAACAGAATTATATGTAATGAATTGCAAAATAGAGGTGGTAATAAAAACTTGAACTATTTTCTTTGTTTTATTAAAATAAGACTTTTTCTTGTTTTATCTGCTAGCTATATTGTGATTAGTAAAACGTAGAATTGTTTCTGTATTGAGTTTAGAGTATTTACTCTCAAGCAATAGTGATAGAATTGTTTTTTTATGTTTTCATCACTATCTTGATTTTCTGTAAGGTGGGTCAGCTTGGTTTTATGTTTCACCCATTAATCAATTTGCATGTAAATAGAGTCAGCTTTGATTTTAATATTGCTTTCTTGTGAAATATTAATGTTTTTATTAAGTCTTTACTACTGCCAGGTATATTGAATGTTATGGATAGATTGTAAAATGAAAATTGGAATTAGTCTAATGTCTTGTCTTGAAGTACATGACGAATTAGAGTGGTTTTCCTCTGTAGCAGAGATGATGTTACCATGGTGAAAGCTTCTGTTGCCATGACATTTGCTTGCATATTTTGATAGGTCTTCAATTGAAGAAGGGCTCTGTTTCCTGGCAGACTGGAAAAGTGTCATTCTATCTTTCCCCGAAATATGTTATTTTTTTAATTGAGAAATATGTAATAATTTCCAAAGAATTGTAATAGTGAACTGCCAAGGAAGAAAATACACCTTGTTTATTTTTAATTTTTTTTCCTTAATCAACTTCTGGAACACAGCAAAATATTCTTAGCTTGCTTTTGTGTAAGGAAGAAGAAAAGATAAGAATATTATTGTTCTAGCTTTCTTAATAAATAAAACATTTGCTTTTCCATTGAATTTTGTTGACAAAATAAACAGCTGAAGAGGAATAATTTGTAATCAGCCTTAGCTAGATATAGATATATACTGTTACTGTACAACAAAAAGACACTGCTAATGATGACATATTGTTAGCAGAGAAAAGGACAAATAAATGTAAATAAGGACTTCACAAAATGAAGGAATCAGTGAATTCCAAGAAGGTAAATATATAAAGTGCAAAATCAATTTTCATATAAATGATACATGTTAAACACAGTGAATTAGGGATAGTTCTTTTTTATTGATAACATTTAATATTGAAAAATTAATGGTAGATTTTTTTAAAATTGTGTTTTACAGAGGTATATGTTTAATTTGAATTTTAACTAGATAATACAGATATTTAACATGTAGTAAGACAAATACAGAGAAGAAAGTCTCCCTCTCCTTCTTCTCGCCTCCCTCAATTATCTACTGTTGTTTGTTTTTAACTTATCTTCTCATAGTTTCTTTATGCATTTATAAGTAAATACAAATTTGTTAATACATTTTTATTCCCACTCCACTTTTCAAGGAAGGTAGCACATTATTTTGCACTTTGCTTTTCAGGATTTGTCTGGCCATGTATTTTAATGTATATTTTGTTAGTGCTCTAATTTGAGCATCTCGGGACATACTGGAATCAGCAGAAGGATAGGGCTTATTATTGATAGCTCCCATCCCTTATGCTTAGGGGAGTTCAGACTTCTAGGAGGAAATATTTTAAAACATACACTTTGTCAATTTAGAATAAATTTTCCTTTTGTTGTCAAAGTTCATTGATAACTTCAGTGGGGCTTTTTACTGGTAGACCAATTCATTTTGTAAAAGCTGCAAATTGAAGTATTTGTAATGAGTACATCTTTACACCAGCTGTTTCTTCTGCAACAAACTGTTTTCTTCCTTTCGGTATTACTCCCATTCAGCCTTTGAATATCAAATTAGGTGTGGCTTCCTTGGGGAAGCCCCGCTGATTCGGTGAGTGTGCTCCCCTGTGTTCTTACAATGCTCTTCTTCGTACCAGTACTAGGAGCAGAGAAAATTATTTTAGTGATACTACGCTGCACAGATTAGCAAAAAAGGAGGGTAACGTACTTGATGTATAAAGTAACTAGGCTGCAGATGTTACTTGTATCTAGAGTTTGATTCCCCTATCAGTAGACCACGTTTATTTAGACTTGTGACCACCAGAGAAGAGGAGAAACTGTGAGAATCTGCTAGCTGTCAAAGTTAGTGGAATTTTATACCAGATGGCAGTAGTCTTGGATATTAAGGGAGAGTTAATCCTGAGCTTTGGAATATATTAGCTCATGCCTTCATCTAATAAATTGGGTGTCTACTGTATGTTATACACATTGCTGAGTAAGAAATAATAAAACTGGATAAAGGCAGGGTTTCTGCCCTCAAAGGGCTATGAAGAAACTCGACCCTGCAGCAGTGTGAGAAGAGTGCAGACTGATGGAGTGGCAGAGGCACCTTGGTGGGCCCAGGGAGTAGGGCCAGGATACTTTGGGAGATGGGGCCTGTGCCGGAGATGAGACAGGACAGACGGTTCAGTAGGCTTTCAGTGGGGCCTGAGTGGGAGAGAAGAGGTAAGTGGTTTAGGTGCTGAGGTTTATTCGGTTGTCTGAGCTCCCTCTTCCCACTAGACACGGCATTGCCAGTTGCTTGTCCCTCCTACTCACCGCTCCACACAGAACTAGGCTAAAAGTAATTAGAAAACAACTGACTTGGTTCCTTTTGGAACAGTTTTATAATATGAGATCATCTAACCCAACCTTTCATCATTTGCTTTTGGACAAATGATATAAATCTGTATTTTTTTGTTAATAGTGGAAAGATTTCTGTATTACTGTGATTTGAGAATTTTTTGGACAAGTCTAACGATTTGGGTTATCAGTTAATCTGTAAAAAGAGGGAGTTTACTGCATGCTTTCAGTACCCCTCATTTTTCTAGTATTCTTACTCAGGTCTATTAACTGGCCTTGATACTAACTGGGTATTTTCATTTAACTTGTCTTTACCCCCATTTCCTTACTGGTTAAAGTTTAATTTCATGTGTAGTTATATGGAACCGCCCAGACATGGAAAGTAAAGCTGAAGTTGCAGAGGTCTTTGTGTAACTGTATTTTTTCCGAAATTATTTCATTAGAAATGTAAGCTATAGGTTATTTTATATTAAAACAACAGCAAGAAATTAGACTTGTGAATCAGATAATAGAAATAGTAATACAAATGTATTTTTGAGTAAGTTTTCCAACCTATTAAGCCAAGAAATTGTATTAATTCTCTAATATTAAATTTTACTCTCAAATCACAACTTCACTTTCCATAAGTAGTAGTAAAACTTCCATAAGCAGATGAGAAATGTCAGCAAGCTTTTGAAAATGGAATTCTCCGTTTTCTTCCCCTGCTTCTTTCTATGATACCTCTCCCTACTATCTTTACCAAGTTTGTGACTTTTTAGAAATGAAATACCAAGGGGTTGCCTTGAGCTATTTTTATAGGAGATCGACTCTTCACCTCCTCTACATCAACAAGAACAGCATAGAGCACTGGGCCAATTTAGTCTCAGAAAACTTGAGCAGACTTCCCCTCAACTCAGGTATATTTGTGTTCTCATTGTGTAGAACTTTCTTGTAGCCTAATTATTCTTCAGAATTCAATTCATGCATTTTTCTTGTTCAAGAAAACTTCCTTTACCCCTACCCCCTGATTTTCATGTTTCTCTGTTGTTCTTCCTCAGCAACTTTGTTTGTGTTCATTTGAGTACTTCTCTAATCTCTCTTGGAGGTTATATTAAAAGCCTCACTGTGGTTGAGCCCACTGTCTTGGGAGAATTTGTATCTTCCCCAACTAGTATGGTACTAGGCACATAGTAGGTAGGTAGTGTTGATTAGGGACTTTTCCTCCATACAGGATATTTATGTGTCTTATTTTGCAAAATAGGTGTTGGTTATTTGCTTCTCAGTGAAACATGAGCAAAAGGATATAATCAAGTCAATAAATCTAGAGTTGTTTTACTTTTCTGTCCAGTAGAATTACCAAAGAGGATCTTTTCTGCTTTCTTTAAAACTAAATTCTAGAAAAACAACAAAAATAAAACTAATACATGGTAAGGCCAGGGATCTTTCCTAGATGTGAGCCTTCTGAAGAGGACAGTATGTCTCAGGTTTCAGTGCAGGGCCTGGAATATATATTACGATAACATAACTGCTCACATTTTACTAGTGGAAATCATAGAGTAGCATGGGCTACAAAGCATTTTAGGTATCTCTGGTTTAGATATCCTGTTTTTAGGCAAGCAAAATGCTCTTGCATTTTTGCAAGTGAAATAGATGAAGCCCACACTTTGAATTTGCTTTGAATCATGAAGTTAGTAGTTAGTAGAGGCAAAGAAGAACCAGATATCTTGTCCTCTTTGTTGTTATTACTACTAGCTTCCTTTAGATCAGTTTCTCAACTTTGGTACCATTGACATTTTGGGTTGGATAATTCTTTGCTGTGTACAGCTGTCCTGTGCGTTGTAAGATGTTTAGAAACATCCCTGGCTTCTACCCACTAGATGGCAGTAGCTCACCCTTCCCTCCCCAGCGTGACAACCAAAAATGTAGGCATTGCCAAATATCCCCTGGGGGGTAAAATCTCTAATTGAGAACCACTGTTTTGTATAGCAGGTATATCACTTCTGCCTCCATTTCATTTTCTTTTAGTTTTAGAGGACTTGTTTGGCACATGGCCATCCTGTACCTTTAAGCGACGTTCTGCTCTCTTTTGGTAAACACTTCCTTAAGCATCTTAATTGGTTGCCTGACATCTGCATTCATTACATTTTTTCTTTTTAAAGATAATAATGGACATCTCAGGTAATATTGGTAATTGCTTTCAGACATAATCTATCTCTAATTTTTTATTGAACAACTCACCTGGTAAAATCAGATTTGCTTCTATAGAACTAAGTATTATATGTATCAATTAAATATAGCTTTGATAATTATTTTACTCTAGATACATGCTGGTGAGTTTAATGAAATTAAAATGCATTACTCCCTAATTATACATTGGAAAATGTAGCTTGAAAGGATGTTTTTGTACCCTTGTTTATATTCAGCAAGTGTGTTTCAAGTTTGAGGACTCACAAATATTTATATTTAAAATGCTTAATTCCCTGTATTATATAATATCTTTGACCTTATTATTTTGGGGAACTTGAAAAAAGGTTATTGATAGTTATTGATATACATAGTCTTTTGTGAATAGTGCTAATTTAAGTCATTTCATAATCTAAAATATTCTATTTAAACATATAAATTTAAAAATACCTGAGACTAATATTTTATAAGTTAAAAAAATTTTCACTTTATTTTTTAAATTTTTTTTTTTTTTTGCGGTACGCGGGCCTCTCACTGTTGTGGCCTCTCCCATTGCGGAGCACAGGCTCCGGACGCGCAGGCCCAGCGGCCATGGCTCACGGGCCCAGGCGCTCCGCAGCATGTGGGATCTTCCCGGACCGGGGCACGAACCCGTGTCCCCTGCATCGGCAGGCGGACTCTCAACCACTGTGCCACCAGGGAAGCCCATATTTTTAAAATTTTTTATCAAGTATTTATTATTTTACTAATTGTTTTGTAGGCACATGATCAAACATGATTTTACTGAAGTAGAATTTACATTCGAACAGGTATTTAAATATATTTTACTCATGGGATCTATGTCGTTGCATTTATATTTGGTAATTCAGAACTACAGTATTTTTAAAATATAATTTCCTAAAAATTTTTGTCAGACATTTCATTGATTTTCATAAAGGTGCTTTGAAATTCTCAGTCATGTCAAGTCTAGGTTTTCAAATTAATATAAATGGTTTGGTGTACAGTCAGATGAGGAATGACTTATGTACTTGAACTATTGCTGTGTAAAAGCAGAAGAGTCAGTATATGCTATTCTCCATTAGATGATTTCCAGAGAGAAGAATGTGAAGGATAGTTAGTAGCTATTTTACAAATAATATTATATTAAAATTACGTTTAGAATTTGTTATTAGGTACCCAATATGAAATATTTTAAAGCTGTACAATCATTAACATTTCCTAGATTTAATAACTTAGATTAGTGTTGGTTTTCGAAGTCGTCTCATACTCATAGTCATATAAATGAATAGAGAACAGAAGTAAATGATGGTTTGTTTGTACATGTGACATTCCCTTGGCAGCTGTTGTGAGTGGGGTTGGTGTGGGATGCTGACACTCCTTTCTCCCCTCACTCCTTTTTACCCTTCACTACCATAGGGAACCACTGTTACTAAAAGGTCTGTGATGTTTCTGTCAGATAGACTTTATTAGAAAAAAGACTAAATTTTATTATTTTTATTAATGGGGTCACGACTGGAAAATTTAGCAGTTTTAACATTTATAAAAACATTTATATTCAGTAAGTCTAAAGAGGTTTATTTGTGATCATCCTGAAGGACATGTGTTACCTAAATGAATCTCTCAGGGCAAATAAATGGACAAAAACTTCCACTGAAATATTATATATTTGATTTTATATTCATTCATGTTTAAGCACAAGCCTTGGGGGAAAATAGTGTGCATTATGTTCTTAAATTTGCTACAGATAAAATGTCTTTCCTATCAACTCCAATGGTTTGTCTTTCTTAACAAAACTTGTTATACTAAATTTGTCATTATATGGACTTCTGTTTGAAGTAAGAGATCCGATGACTAGGGTTTTTGCATTTTTTCCTCAAATTTATAAAAATCTGTTAGAATGCAATTTGACTCGTATATCTAAAAAAATATTAGTAATGAGAACACTTAGCAGTTTTTCCTTCCTGAGTACCTTTCTTATAATATGGCCCCGTCCCCCATAATGCCCTCGCTGAATTGACATACTTTCCTCTCCTTCAGGAGATTCTATATTTTTCTACCCAAGTGTTTTGCTCGTATTTACGTCATGGTATAAGTCTGCATTAGTGAATATTACCCATTACTCAAAGCTTTCAATCTTCATTCCTCTATAATAAGTCCATAGCCACCAAAGTAAAAGATTTTCTCTTTTTACTATGTTCTAGAATAATTTAAAACACTTTTTTCCTGTGCTGTAGTCTCTTTGATTAGATGGACAATGTTGTACAACCATTTCCACAACTTTTACATCAGTGCAAAGAGAAGTTTTGTAACCATTAAGCAATAACGCTCCTTCCGCCCACCCCCTCAATGCCCCCCGCCTCCACCCCCTGCCCTTGGTACCGCTAATCTACTTTCTGTCACTATGAATTTGCCTATTGCGGATATTTCATACAGGTGGAATCATACCATTTTTGTCCTTTTGTGTCTGGCTTATTTCACTTAGCATAGTGTTTTTGAGGATCATTCATTTTGTAGCATGTGTCAGAACTTCATTCTTTTTTGTGGCAGAATGATATTCCATTGTATGTATATACTGCATTTTGTTTACCCATTTATATGGTGATGGAAACCTAGATTGTAGACATGTCAGTATCTGGGTCCCTGTTTCCAATTTTTTTTGCTCTACCATGTGCAGAGTCATATGGTAATTCTGTGTTTCAAATTCAGTTTTTGAGGAACTGTCAAATTATTATCCATAGTGGCTGGATCATTTTGTATTCCTTACAGCAACATACATGGTTACTAATTCTTCACATCCTCTCCAACACTTGTTATTTTCCTCTAAAAAAAAAAAAAAATTACAGCCACCCATATGAAGTAGTATCTCATTATGGTTTTGATTTACATTTCCCTCATGGCTAATGATAGTGAGCATCTTTTTATGTGCTTATTCACCATTTGTATCTCTTCTATGGAAGAAATGTGTATTCAAGTTCTTTGACAATTTTAAAAATTGGGTTGTCTTCGTTGTTGAGTTGTAGGAGTTCTTTATGTATTTTGGATATTAAACCCTTATCAGGTATATGATTTGCACATTTTTTCCCATTCTGTAGGTTATCTTTTCACTTTTTTGATATCTTGTGATACACACGTGTTTTAGTTTTGATAAAGTCCAGTTTATCTATTTTTTTTTTTTTTTGCTTGTGTTTTTTTTTTTTTTTTTTTTTTTTGCAGTACGTGGGCCTCTCGCTGTTGTGGCCTCTCCTGTTGTGGAGCACAGGCTCTGGACGTGCAGGCTCAGCGGCCATGGCTCACGGGCCTAGCCGCTCCATGGCATGTGGGATCGTCCCAGACCAGGGCACGAACCCGTGTCCCCTGCATCAGCAGGCGGACTCTCAACCACTGCGCCACCAGGGAAGCCCTATTGCTTGTGCTTTTGATGTCATATCTAACAATTCACCACCAAATCCAAGATCATGAAAATTTACCCCTGTGTTTTCTTGTAAGAGTTTTATGGTTCTAGCTGTTATATTTAGGGCATTGGTCCATTTTTAGTTAGTGTTTGTATATGATGGGAGGTAGGGTTCCAAACGTCATTCTTTTACTTGTGGAAATCAGTGTCCCAGCATCATTTGTTGAAGAGAGTATTCTCTCACCGTTGAATGGACTTGGCATCCTTGTAAAAAAAAATCAATTGGCTATTGGCTATCAATGTATGAGTTTATTTCTGTACTCTCAGTTTTATTCCATTGGTTTAAATATCTGTCCTTATGTCAACACCTCTGTTTTGATTACTGTAGCTTTATAGTAAGTTTTGAAATTGGAAAGTGTGAGTCTTATAACTTTGTGTTGTTCTTTCTTCAAGATTGTTTTGGCTCTTCAGGGTCTCTTGTAACTGCATATGAATTTGAGGATTGGCTTTCCTATTTCTGTTAAAAAGAAAAAGTTGTTGGAATTTTGATAGAGATTGCATTGAATCTATAGATTGCTTTGAGTAGTATTGACAGTTTAGCAATATTAATTCTTCTTAATGGGTGTCCTGAGACCAGTCCCAGTGTGGAGGGGGTTTTCCACACCAACAAGCACTTCTCTGACACCAGCTGGGTGTCCTACAATTCAACTCAATTCTGACACTGTCTACCCAGTGATAGCGTCAGATTCAACAGGTTGAGGGCTCTTCAAAACTGTACTGCTTCCAGTTTCCCCACCCTCCCCCACTCCTTAACTTCAGATGCCAGTTGCAAGTTCATGTTATTACCTGTGCTTCTAGTTGACTAGCTGTAGATTGGAGGTTCCAAGGACCCTGTCCTTGGCCTTCAGACACCAGTTAAATTCCAGGTTGTTACCGGTACTACTTACCACCTGACTATAAATCAGAAGTTCTCATGACCCCCTTGTCAGGTTCAATTAGTTTGCGAGGGTGGCTCACAGTACTCAGAAAAATATATTACTTACTAGATTACTGGTTTATTATAAAAGGATGTAATTCAGGAATAGCCAGAGGAAATAGATACATAAGGCAAGGCATGGGGGAGGGGCGTGGAACTTCTGTGCCCTTTCGAGGCACCCCCTCTTCCTGAATATCCATGTGTTCACCAACCCAGAAACTTTCTGAACCCCATTTTTCTTTTTTGGTTTTTATGGAGCCTTGATTACACAGGCATGATTGATGAAACCATTGGCCACTGGCAATTGATCCAACTTCTAGCCCCCCTCCCCTCCCCAGAGGTCAGAGGGGTGGGACTGAAAGTTCCACCCCTCTGATCACTTGGTTGGCTCCTGGCAACTAGACCCCATCCCTAGGTGCTACCTCAAAGTCACCTCATTAGCATAATAAAAGACCCATATCACTCTCTTCACTTTGGAAATTCCAAGGGTTTTAGGAGCTCTGTGCCAGAAGTGGGGATGAAGACCAAATGTATATTTATTATAAATCACAATATCAGTTTTCCTATCTATGAATATGGGATGTCTTTCCATTTTTAGGTCATTTTAAACTTTTTCAGTAATGTTTTGTAGTTTTCAGTATATAGACCATTCATTTCCTTTGTTAAATTTATTCCTAGGTATTTTGTTCTTTTAGATGCTATTGTAAATGGAATTGATTTCTTAATTTCCTTTCTGGATTATTCATTGCTGTTGTATAGAAACAACCGATTTTTTGTATTGATAATACCACCAAAGTATTACATTATTAGGAAGAAATTTAACAAAAGTTGTGCAAGACCTGTATACCGAAAACTACAAAACATTGCTGAGAGAAATTTAGGAAGACCTAAGTACTAAGTAAATAGAGAGATTTGAAGTGTTCATGAATCAAAAGATTCAGTATTGTTAAGATGTTATTTTTCCCTTAATTGATCTATTAATTTACTGCAGTCTTACTTAAAATCCCAGTAAACTTATTTTTCATAGAAATTGACCAAGTAATTTTAAAGTATATGTGGAGGGCTTCCCTGGTGGCCCAGTGGTTAAGAATCTGCCTGACAGTGCAGGGGACACAGGTTCGAGCCCTGATCTGGGAAGACCCCACCTGCCGCAGAGCAATTAAGCCCATTCACAACTACTGAGCCTGTGCTCTAGAGCCTGCGCACTACAACTACCTGTGCCTAAAGCCCATGCCCTGCAACAAGATAAGCCACTGCAATGAGAAGCCCACGCACCACAATGAAGAGTGGTCCCCGCTCGCCGCAACTAGAGAAAGCCCGCACGTAGCAAGGAAGACCCAATGCAGACAAAAATGAAATAAATAAAAAATAAATAAAATAAAATATATGTGGAAATATAAATGCTACATTAGCTAAGAAAATTTGGAAAAAGAAAAACAAAGTTGAGGACTTAAATAACCTGCTTTCAAAACTTAATATAGAGCTAGAGTTATCAAGACAATATGCTATGAGCAGAAAGAGAGGGATGTTTATCAATGCAACAGATTAGTAAGAATAGAAATATATCTATATCTATAAACAACTGATTTTTGACAAAGATGTCAAGGCAATTCAGTGAGAGAAGGATAATCTTTTAACAAACGGTGCTGGATGAAATTGATATCCAACTGCCAAACAACAAACAGTCCCTTACTTCACATCTTATAAATAAATTAACCTCAAATGGATCATATACCTAAAAATAAGAGTTAAAACTATAAAATTCCTCTAAGAAAATGTAGTAGAAAATTGCAGTGACCTTAGGATAGGCAAAGATTCCTTAAAGAGGGCACAAAAAGCACAAATTGTAAAAGTTTAAAATTGGTGATTTTGAAATGATGTTCAACATCACTAATCATCAGGAAAATGGAAATCAAAACCACACTGAGATATCACCTAACACCAGTTAGGGTGGCCATCATCAAAAAGTGAAAACATAACTTGCTGGTGAGGATGTGGAGAAAAGGGAACCCTTGTGCACTGTTGGTAGGACTGTAAATTGATATAGCTCTTACGAAAAATAATATGGAGGTTTCTCAAAAAATTAGTAATAGAACTTACATGTCATTCAGCAGTTCCACTTTTGGATATGTATTCGAAAGAAATAAAATCATCTTGAAGAGACACGTGCATTCCCATCTTTACTGCAGCGATATTCACAGTAGCCAAAATGTGGAAACAACCTAAGTGTCCATCAGTGGATGAATGGTTAAAGAAAATAATGGTATACATATACAATGGAATATTATTCAGCCTTAAGAAAGAAGGAAATTTTGCCAATATTGACAACACGGATGAACCTGGAGTACATTATGCTAAGTAAAATAAGCTCTTATATATATATATGGAATCTTAAAAAAAAAAGTCAAACTTAGAGTTTGGAATGGTGATTACCAGCGGCTGGGGGGTAGGGGAAGAGGGGAGATATTGATCAAAGGGTAGAAACTTTCAGTTATAAGATGAATAAGTTCTGGAAACCTAATGTATAGCATGGTGACTGTGGTTAATAATAAAGTATACTTGAAATTTCCTAAGGGAATAGATCTTAAATGTTCTTACAACATACACAAAGAAGTAACTGTGTGATGATGGATATGTTAATTAGCTTGATTGTGGTAATTATTTCACAGTGTATACATATATCAAAACACCATGTCGTATACCTTAAATTTTTTATTTCTCAATCATACTTCAATAAAGCTGGAAAAAATAGTTGATTTTGACTTCATTAAAATATATTCAAAAGAAATTGTTAAGAAAATGAAAAAGCAAGACAAAAACTGGTAGAAAATATTTGCAGTACATGTATCCAAACAAGGCTATTTATCCAGAATATGTAAACAACTCTTCCAGTTCACTTATAAGGAGATAACCCAGTAAAAACAAGGGAAAAATTTTGAACAGACACTTCACCAAAGAAAATACACAGATAGCAGCAAATAAGCAAATTAGAAGATCTTCAACATCTGTCATTTAGAGAAATGCAAATTAAAATGTTGAGACATACTTTAGAATTAAAAAGACCGACAATACCTAGTCCTAGGATGGATGTGGAGCAATTTGATCTCTCATGTATTACTGGTGGGAATGGAAGATGTCACTGCCACTTTGGAAAACGATTTGACAGCTGCTTGTAAAGTTAAACATACATTAACCATGTGACCCAGCCATTCTACTGCTGGGTATTTACCCAAAAGTTATGAAAACAGATGTCCACACAAATGTTCAGACCAGCATCATTCCTGGTAGCCTAAAAATGGGAACAACCCAGATATCCATCAACTTGTAAATGCATAAACAATTTGTGGTATATGCATAGAATGGAATCCTGCTCAGTTTAATAAAAAGGAACAAGCTAATATATGCACCAGCATATAGCAAAACCTTGTGTAAGAATTTCTTATGAATTCTAGAAAAGGCACAACTATAGTGATAGAAAGAAGGTCACTCTTGCCAGAGAGTTGGTAACAGGGAGCTGACTGCAGCTGTCAAGGGGAAACTTTTTGGGGGTGATTGAAATGCTGTATATCATGATTCTGGCGATTGTTACATGATTGTATCCATTTGACAAAATTCATTAGTTAATTTTATTAATTGTGAATTATCCCACAGTAAAGCTATTGAATAAGAAGGAACAGAATTTTTAAAAAATGATCAAACTTCCTTTAAGTTATAGTAGGATTGGAGGGAATAACAGGTTTCATTATTTTTCGAGACTTTCACAAACAAGTGTCTACATGCTTTGGCAGGAAAAAGAGGCCATCAGTAAGATGGTTGATATCTAACTTCACTCATCAGTTAAAAATAACAAAAATTATATTCAGAAAAAAAGTAGTGATTTTGCTTAATGAAAAGTAATTGATATTATATTTAATAAATCAGATGTTTAATTTTTTAGCTTCATATTAACTATTATCATCATTTTAATTCACTTTAGAAATATAAACCTGGTCGATGTGATGATATTTTGAAATGGAAGCCTCCCAGTTTGAATTCTGTGGATTTTCGCCTAAAGATAACAAGAATGGGAGGAGAAGGGTAAGTATGCCCCTTTGTTTCCCCATGATTTTTACATGAAATAATACCATTTGCATAAGGCTTCACTGTTTACTGGGTATTTTACATATACTTTACAAAAAGAAAGTACTTTTACGTATACTCTATGTATGTACCCATAAATCGATCTCATTTTCCCAGATTACTTCTTTGACCTATCACAGCTAACATGTTGGTAGCATCCTTTAAACTTCACTAATTTTAGTCTTAGAAGAAAGTTATTTCTAATATAAAAAAATGAACTTTGTTTAATTGTAAAAGTGAAAATACATTTTACTTGAAAGTAATCCTGTTCAGTGAATTACAGATATAAGATATGATCATTAATATTATAATTAAATGTTTTGAAACAAGCCTTTTTTCCTTTGAAGGAAACTACTTCATGTTTGCATTTGGATAGCAAACACTTATCTATACTTTATTAGGGTAGGGTTTTAATTGTGGAATTACATTACAATTTTTCATTATGTTCATTGTGTTAATTTTTTCATTTATTGGTTAATCTTCATTTTTGACTTCATTGATTGCTATTTTAGAGTAAAAAATGCTTTAGCATGAATATTTTCATTGTTTTTCCAAAGCCTTGTTTAATTTTACCTTGTTCCACAATTTTTTATGGCATCTCATATAAGTAAATACATAACAACAAAACAAGAAATGTTTAATCAAGAAAATCATAAAGAGAAAGTAAATAAGATAACGCTGGCAGAGAGGTTAAAAGTGTACCAATGCATGCCATAAAATTCTTTTTACTTGCCAAAGATAAACCACAGGTTTATTTTTTTGTAGCTAATGGAATGAAGGATATACGATGAGTTATATGAATCCAGATTCCAGAAGATTAAGTCTCTTAAGAGACTGTATATTTTCAAATAAAGGTACTGTGTAGTGTGGTGAATCCTAACTAAAAAAGAATTTTATTAAGTCATATGGGTATCAGTTTTCAAAAAATAGAGTAGTTAGTATTTTACATCCTTAAATAAGAGTTTGTGACTTAATAGCAAAGTACAGTTTAGCCAGAACAATTATCTGGGGCCCCAAATAGTGTTGTTTAGGTATTTCACTGTATATTGGCCTGGTTTAATCCAAGGATAGATAGATAACTTTTGACTGTAGGATTGGATAGAATATGTATATTCTATAGAATAATATAAAAGATTAGATAAGAGAAATAATATTGGCAATCTAGAATATCTGTATGCCAGATACTTTGTCAGGAAGAATAATCTTTAGTTTCCTGCTTATCAATACTTATCCAAAAATATTATTTCTCTAATTTAATCTTAGCTATGCATTGGTATTAACATTAATATCAATTTTTTATTAATTATTAACCAATATTATCAATATTATATTATTATAACACTATTAACTACTAATAATATGAATAATTAAATACTATTAATCAGTATTTTCTTGAAACTGCCCCCAAACACATTCCCCCTCCCCCCCATATATATAAAATATCTTTGGATAAATATTGCTAAGTAGTAAACTCAAGATTATTCTTCCTGACAAAGTGTTGGGTATACAGATATTCTGGGTTGCTGGTTCACTTTGGAACCTCCACATCAAAAGTCATGCAAGCTGAGTGTAGGCTTATATGTTTTTCTGGAAGTGGCTTAGAGAAGACCACCACTCTTCTAAACAGTGGCAGCTGAGGGATTAATTCAGATGGTGCCGCCTGCATCTTCTTTTTTTTATTCTTAAAAGTCACAGGTGAATATGGTTCTTT
Organism: Monodon monoceros; assembly: GCF_005190385.1. Classification (NCBI taxonomy): domain Eukaryota; kingdom Metazoa; phylum Chordata; class Mammalia; order Artiodactyla; family Monodontidae; genus Monodon; species Monodon monoceros. The sequence continues at coordinate 21,579,664 of NW_021703771.1, read as the reverse complement.
GGAAATAAGGCTTCAAAGGTGAACTAAAATTTGTTAAATTGCCTCATTACTAAATCTTTTATTTTGCCTAAATGCTTTATTTATAATATTTAGTTAAGGAGTATAAACCCTTGTGTGTTTCTGTTGATTGTTTCATTCAGTTTTGAAAGGTGATTTTGTTTTGCTTTTTACAGATTGTAATTCTTAGCAACACTTAAAAGCTACATGAGGCTAAATGTAGCATGTCCATTTTTCTGTGTTAGAAATGATATTATTAACTTTTTCCTTCCATTTGTCTATTGCAATTAAATATAGCAAAGTGTAATTCAGTTTAGTAGTTTGTCATTTGCTTTTATTCTTAGTATGTTTAAAAATATATATATATATTTAAAAATTTTACCTATTTGAATGTCTTTTTATTTAAAAAATGAATTATTCTTGATTCTAGTCCTCTTTAAAACACACCACAATGCCAGCATTTAAGGTGATTTTTTTGGATAGCAATATGCAAGTTACACTGGTGTAGGTACCTGATTTATTTATGTAACATGGGTGTCAGTTTTCAAAAATGGGGTATTTAATATGAAATATAAAATGATAATTATGACATAAAATACATATTATTCAGTTAGCTGGAGTAATATGCTTTTTTTTCATGGAGAGAATGTTATGTATTATAGCAGTTTTCACGAAATAAATGAGTTTATATCTAATACTTATGTTAGATGCAGTATGTTAGCATTATGAGAAGAATGCCTGTAATAGTTTCAAAGGAGAGTAGCTATGTCTGTGAATCATAAGAATTGTAGCATGTGATTAGAAGTGGGGCTAAGATACTAAAATACCATGAGACATGATACTATACATAGAGAATCCTAAAGATGCTACCAGAAAACTACTAGAGCTAATCAATGAATTTGGTAAAGTAGCAGGATACAAAATTAATGCACAGAAATCTCTGGCATTCCTATACACTAATGATGAAAAATCTGAAAGAGAAATTAAGAAAACACTCCCATTTACCATTGCAACAAAAAGAATAAAATATCTAGGAATAAACCTACCTAAGGAGACAAAAGACCTGTATGCAGAAAATTATAAGACACTGATGAAAGAAATTAAAGAGGATACAAACAGATGGAGAGATATACCATGTTCTTGGATTGGAAGAATCAACATTATGAAACTGACTCTACTACCCAAAGCAATCTACAGATTCATCGCAATCCCTATCAAACTACCAATGGCATTTTTCACAGAACTAGAACAAAAAAGTTCACAATTTGTATGGAAACACAAAAGACCCCGAATAACCAAAACAATCTTGAGAAAGAAAAACGGACCTGGAGGAATCAGGCTCCCTGACTTCAGACTATACTACAAAGCTACAGTAATCAAGACAGAATGGTACTGGCACAAAAACAGAAATATAGATCAATGGAACAGGGTAGGAAGCCCAGAGATAAACCCACACACATATGGTCACCTTATCTTTGATAAAGGAGGCAAGAATATACAGTGGAGAAAAGACAGCCTCTTCAATAAGTGGTGCTGGGAAACAGACAGCTACATGTAAAAGAATGAAATTAGAACACTCCCTGACACCATACACAAAAATAAACTCAAAGTGGATTAAACATCTAAATGTAAGGCCAGACACTATTAAACTCTTAGAGGAAAACATAGGCAGAACAGTTTATGACATAAATCAGAGCAAGATCCTTTTTGACCCACCTCCTAGTGAAATGGAAATAACAAAAATCAACAAATGGGACCTAATGAAACTTAAAAGCTTTTGCACAGCAAAGAAAACCATAAACAAGACGGAAAGACAGCCCTCAGAATGGGAGAAAATATTTGCACATGAAGCAACTGGCAAAGGATTAATCTCCAAAATTTACACGCAGCTCATGCAGCTCAATATCAAAAAAACAACCCAATCCAAAAATGGGCAGAAGACCTAAATAGACGTTTCTCCAACGAAGATATACAGATTACCAAGAAACACATGAAGGAATGCTCAACATCATTAATCATTAGAGAAATGCAAATCAAAACTACAATGAGATATCATCTCACACCAGTCAGGATGGCCATCATCAAAAAATCTACAAAGAATAAATGCTGGAGAGGATGTGGAGAAAAGGGAACCCTCTTGCACTGTTGGTGGGAATGTAAATTGATACAGCCACTATGGAGAACAGTATGGAGGTTCCTTAAAAAACTAAAAATAGAACTATCATATGACCCAGCAATCCCACTACTGGGCATATACCCTGAGGAAACCATAATTCAAAAAGAGTCTTGTACCACAATGTTCACTGCGGCTCTATTTACAATAGCCAGGACATGGAAGCAACCTCAGTGTCCATCAACAGATGAATGGATAAAGAAGATGTGGCCCATATATACAGTGGAATATTACTCAGTCATAAAAAGCAACAAAATTGAGTTATTTGTAGTGAGGTGGATGGACCTAGAGTCTGTCATACAGAGTGAAGTAAGTCAGAAAGAGAAAAAACTAATACCGTATGCTAACACATATATATGAAATCTAAAAAAAAAAGGTCATGAAGAACCTGGGGCAAGACGGCAGTAAAGGCGCAGACCTACTAGAGAACGGACTTGAGGACATGGGGAGGCGGAAGGGTAAGCTGGGACAAAATGAGAGAGGGGCATGGACATATATACACTACCAAATGTAAAATAGATAGCTAGTGGGAAGCAGCCACAAAGCACAGGGAGATCAGCTCGGTGCTTTGTGACCACCTAGAGGGGTGGGATATGGAGGGTGGGAGGGAGGGAGATGCAAGATGGAGGAGATATGGGGATATATGTATATGTATAACTGATTCACTTTATTATAAAGCAGAAACTAACACACCATTGTAAAGCAATTATACTCCAATAAAGATGTTAAAAAAAAGAAAAGAAAAAGAAAACCATGAGGCAAATTAATTTCTTTTCTTGATTGTGTTCCTAATATTTCTACAAAGCTTAGTATGGAGTGGAATGTCTTGAAAGGTATAATGTAAATACCAATCTTTGAAAATGTCTGCAATGAGTTTTTTTAATGATGCCTTAGGCTTTCAGAGTATGGTTTTGAATCTCCCTTAGCTGCTGTAATAAAGTGGTTATAGTATAGATTCTTGTTAGATTAAAATTTAATGCAAATAGAAAAATCTATTAGCTGTCCTGTTGATGGCACTTAAAATCTAAACTTTGCTCTTTTCCCTCTTTATAGTACCATTTCTGAAAATTCAAGGTATATTAACTTAATGATGATTTATCATGGCCTAAAATAACTTGTGTATATCTTAGCAGTTTACATTGTGTTCAGCTTTACAGACGTACAATTCAGATTTTCAACTGAAAGCTATACATTGCTTTAAAATTATTGTGGGTTTATATTAACTGATCTCCAACCAAAAATTGTGGTCTTTGTGAAAAGCTAGGATTACAAAGGTTGTCTGTATTCTGGAGAGTGTAAACTCTTGAGTACGATGTCAGTGACTTATAGGGAGCTGTATAAACTTATTATTTGTATAGCATAGTTTAGAGCCCAGATTCTAGAGCCAGGCTGCCTGGGTTTAAATCTTCTTGTTACCTGTGTGACCTTGAGCACAGCCCTTGTTTCTGTGCCTCAGATTCCTCATTGGTAAAATAGGAATTGGCCTTGTAAGACTTTTGTGAGGTTTAAATGATCTAATATATGTAAAATATATATTAATATATATAGTAATTATATATTGCTGTTATTTTTGTAGTTTTCAGTAAGGTAGATTTAAAAGTCCACATTCCCTTTTTGCCGATCCTACAGTTCTGTTGTTTGTTGAACTGTATAAATTTCACTTTTGTTTGTGAATCATTTCCTGTTTGATTCCAATCCCTGTTAATTTTTCCCTTTTAAAATGCATATATCTTCAATTTATTTGTGTAATTAATTATAAATTGTTGAACACCTGGAGAGCAAGAAATAACAGAAATCACAAAATTTGTATGTATAGAATTTTTTGGTAACAAATGTCTTAAAATAATGTTGACAATATGTATAGTGGTTAAGAACATGGATTTTTGGCCAGGACTGCACAGAACCAAATCCTAGCTCCACTACTTCCTTGCTGTTATTACTTAATCTTTTTAAGCTTCCTCATCTGTAAAATGTCCACAGTAATAGTGATTAGCTCATAGATTTGTTGTGAAGATTTATTCATATTCTATATTCAATTGCAGGAGCGAACAAAGTAAATATGGGTTCTGCCCTTATAGACTTTACAATTACAAGCTACTGGCCTAAAATGCAAAAATAGTATTGCTTTATGAGGTTTTGTAGGATTAAATATAAGATGCATCTTAACCAACTCAGGTCTGGGCATTTGAAGTTGAGAAATGCTAGCTTAGTAAGTAGCATGCTGAAGTAAGTGAAATCAACTACATGATTCTACTTGAAAATGTATGAACAAGTCCTCTTAACTCTGCTGACTAAAGTGTTTTTTTTTCCTTCTGCTCAGATTTATTTAAAGAAAACAATAATCTGATTCTAATGCTTACTTGAACAAGTGTTATTATTTATTTATTTTTTTTGCGGTACGCGGGCCTCCGACTGTTGTGGCCTCTCCCGTTGCGGAGCACAGACTCTGGACGCGCAGGCTCAGCGGCCATGGCTCACGGGCCCAGCCGCTCCGCGGCATGTGGGATCTTCCCGGACCAGGGCACGAACCCGCGTCCTCTGCATCGGCAGACGGACTCCCAACCACTACGCCACCAGGGAAGCCCCAAGTGTTACTATTTTTAAGAAAGAAATTATAGTGGTAAAATATTCAGACTGCTGAAAAAAAATGTTCTTGTGTAAGAAAGTATTAAGTCAGCAAGAATATAGCTAATAAACTATAGGGGGGAAAAAGAGTCTTATTTCTCTGCTGAACAGAGCCATTTTCTTTTTTCCCCCTCTGTTGTATTTTGGAATGAAATGCTTAACTCTTTTATTTACAGTTTATTAAAAGAATTATTTTAAATAAATGAAATTAATTAGAGTTAAGAGCACTAATATAACCAATATTATTACATAGTACTTTTAGTAACTGAGCTATTTGGCATATAGCTAGCTGGTCGGAGGGGTATAACAATGGCTACTTTTATTTTTTAGCAAATGGCCATGGTACCTGCTTTGTTTATCCTATTTGAACATATTCTCATCATGCAAACATTTTTTAAGACAAATGCTTCCTTGGGTTTCAGTCCTTTGAATGGTTAGTGTATCAAGTTCTTGATTATGCTGTATTTCCAAGTGGGCCGGGTGAGGGAAGGAGAAGCTGTGGCTGGCTGTTCAGTTCCTCTGCCCAGCTGTCTATGAGGTATTAGTAATTCTTCTTAACCTTTGATTTTGTCTTCCCTGCTTCCTACAGAAAATCGTTCTCAGGCCATCTACCAAAAATAAATATAGCCAAAGCACCTAGGAGAAAAGGAACATGTGGTTTACAAACTTGTGCTTGTAACGTCACTGGTGTCAAAATACTTTTCTTTCACTTGTTAATTTACTGAAGAGAAATTGGTATTACCTTTGTTTTATCATTTGGTTCTTTGGCATTTAACTATTTATTCATTTCAAATTGTTCATTACAACGAGAACCTTTTGCTTGTGTCATTTGTTCTAATTTAATGTATGTTTTACTTAATTGCAATTTTTCTAAGTTAGCTTTTACGTTATGAGGAGCTTGTTACCTGGGAGATATCCCTGGGGAATATTGTATAGATTAAATACTAGTGTAGTTCCTACTTTGAATCACATCGGAGAGAATGTGATTCAAACTAATCCAAGCAGCCTGTGAACATAGTATTTTACTATAGACCTCCTTGACTTTGTATCGTATCATAAAGGAGAGTCACTCTCCATGCCATTATATTAGTCTACTGCAGAAACAATTGTGTTTATAACAAAAATATTACTAAGCCTTAGTAAAATGAAATGCTTATGTTTTAGTCCAATGGCTTATATTTGATATAATTATGGATGGAATTTTAAAAATTAGCAGTTTGTTACAGCTTGCGGTATTAGGATTTGGCCTGGAGTATTGATGAAGTTACTATAAATTTATTGCTGAACATCCCAAGTTCAAATCTTGTTTATATATTATGGGTAAAATGAGGAAAAATTTGAGCTTTTTAGCCACTGTGCATTTCTCTGTTTAATGCAATTGTGGAATAAATTAAATAGCTCTGATTATTAAAATAATTATAACTAGTGATAGAATTATATTCTTGTAACTCTCACAGTCTGTTTTGAACCAAGCCATTTAATTTGGTTTAAAGAGTTAATTATGACAAGAGGATATTTAATATCCTCTAGCATATGACAGCTTCAAAATATAAATATGGTAATTTATTGTAAAAAGAAGAAAGCTAGGGCACATCATTGTTAATGCAGTCCTTTTATCTCTGGAAAATGGAACTCATATTAAGCTTTGAATCTCAAGGGAAAGGATATGGGGGAAGGGTATGGAAGGATCTCATTTTGTTCTTTGTGTACATCAGAAAACTATCTTAGCAAACTGGACTTCCAAGTGTTGAATAATGGGATAGTAAGAACAATTATGATCCATGATTTTTGCAAAGCTTCATGAAGTGGTGTTGCTAGTGGTTGTTTTCAGTATCTTTTATTATATTGGTACCTGTTATATATGACCTTTGTTTTCAAAAAATTATACTCAATTATATGTAGGAAACGTATTTCATTGTGTAATAACAGTTTAAGCTTTAGATTTTCTAAATGCACATATACATACCAGCATTGTTCAGGGTAAACACTACAGATTTAGCAATTGTATTTATAGTACATTACCACCTTGTAATTAGAAACCTCTATCAACTAGAAGTTTTCTATATCTGCAGCTCAGAGATAGTTCATGTTCATGCTGATAAACAGAAGTCATTGCAGGTTTCATACGCATGTTTTCAGTCATCAGAGGAAGTCTAGATTATGCAGCTTTTTAAGAAAGTACATTCTGTTTTTATTTAACTGTTTGAGAATTGATGATCTAAATTGTAGTAAATTAACATGTTAGTATCAAAAGTATTTTTCCTGACCATTATACAGTGACACGAGTTCCTCAAATATCATCAAATTTACCTCTTCTGAGTAATGTTTTAACTTTCATAACTAGAGCTGGACTATGTATTATTTAGATTTTAAAATTGCTTCAGCATTTAAATATGGATTTATAGTAGAAAGTATAGACCGTATTACATAGTCTCAAGGGAGTTTAGAATACATTAACTGTAAATTACATGAATTCATTACTAAGAAACAACGACCTTTATTCATCTTTTTCAGAATCTAATTTATAAAAATGAAAAGGAAATCACTATCCTCTTTGTCTTCCATTTACTTTTGGACTTTCGGCATAGTAAGTAGCAGTGCTAGTTAAAACTGATTAATGATCACTATTCAGTAACCATTCCTTGAAAACCATCTGTGTGCAAACCACATTGTGAGGTGCTGGGAATAAAAAGATGGGTAAGCCCTATCCTGAAGGTATGAGTAGCTTGACTGGAGGGACAGATGTAGATAAATATCAGTGTGACAGATGCTGTACTCTCAGTGTGAGTAAAGTACTACAGAAGCCCAGACAATCTTATATTACATATAAAATATTTTAATTGTCAATAATAGTACAATGAAGGTTCTATAGAAGAAGGTTCATTTGAGTAGAACTTTGTAAATACATAGGCATGGCATTCAAGATATATAGTCTGAAAAAAGTCATGAAATTACATGAAATGTTTATCGAATCATTAGAGTTTATGGAAGTGAACACTTGAAAAAAGTAGGCTAGGACCAGATTGTGATAGACCAAGAAAAGCAGAGTAGAGAATTAGGACTAACCATGGAGAGTTAGTGACCAATAAAAAGAATTGATATTATCTGTGCTTTAGAAAGTAACTGGCTAGAAGATAGAGATTAATAACATATTCTAATCAGTTTTACAAGCCAGAAACCTATAAATCATCTTTGTCTACCTTACCTGGTTATCCAGTGAAGTCCTGTTAGTTTTTACTTCCTAGATATTGCTTAAATATGTTGGCTTTCTTTTGTTCCCTAGTCATGATCTTAATTCAAACAAACATTGTGTTACCTGGACTACCGAAATAACCTGTAACTGATCTTACCTTACTACCCTTGTTCTCATGTAGTACATTGTCTGATGTTAGTAGACATTACTAGAACTCTGTTAGCTTTTTTCTTCCCACTTCTCTCTTTTTGGTTAGTGCTTGCCTGCTATAGTAGGTTGAAATGTGTCCCTCAAAAAGGTATGTTGCATGCTCTGTACCTGTGAGTGTGATTCTGTTTGGAAATAGGATCTTTGTAGATGCAATCAAAGTATAAGTGAAGATGAGGTCATACTAGAATAGGGTGGGCCCTTAATCCAATATGACTAGTGTCATTAGAGAGATATAATTAGAGGGGAAGAGATATAGAGATGCATGAGGAGAGAAGGCCATGTGATGAGGGAGGCAGAGATTGAAATGCTGCAGCTGTAACCCATGGAATGCCAAGGATTGTCAGCAAACCACCAGAAGCTAGGAAGAGGCAAGAAAGGATTTCTCTCCCATGGATTTCAGAGGGGGTATGGCTCTGTCAACATCTTTTTAAATTTTTAAAAAATTTTTGGCTGTGTTGGGTCTTCATTGTTGTGCATGGGCTTTCTCTAGTTGTGATGAGCGGGGGCTGCTCTTCATTTCAGTGCACCGCCTTCTCATTGCGGTGGCTTCTCTTGTTGCAGAGCATGGGCTCCAGGCTCGCGGGCTTCAGTAGTTGCAACATGCGGGCTCAGTAGTTGCGGCTCAGGGGCTCTAGAGCGCAGGCTCAGTAGTTGTGGTGCACAGGCTTAGTTGTTCTGCGGCATGTGGGATCTTCCCGGACCAGGGCTTGAACCCATGTCCCCTGCATTGGCAGGCAGATTCTTAACCATTGCGCCACCAGGGAAGCGCCCTCTGTCAACATCTTGATTTCAGACTTCTAGCCTCCAGAACTGTGAGACAATAAATTGTTGTTTTAAGCCACCCAGTTTGTGGTACTTTCTTATGGAAGCCCTAGGAAACAAATACACCTTGTATATATTGTTTTACCCTTTAACTTTATTCTCTTTCCTTATATTTTAGATTTATCTCTTATAAACAGCATTTAGCTGTATTTATTATCTTTGGTTATATTTTATCTTTTAAATGGAGCATTTTGTGTTTTATACTTACTTAAATTAATCAAAAATATGAAAAATTTTCACCATCTTATTTTGTGTTATTTGTCCTACCTTTTCTGTATTTATTTTCTTCTTCTTTCTTTCCTTCTTTTATTTTGATAGTTTTTTCTCATTTTTTTCCTACTCAGTTTGAAGTTGTGTTCTAGAAATTTTACTCTAGAAATTTTAGCATGTGTATTTAACTCAGTAAGTCTAAAGTTGACATTTTTACCTTTCCAAATAATGTACTTTTATTCTACTCACTTCTTTCCAACTTATGTGTAATTATTGACTTTTTTCCTTTTTATTAAAGCCCATAATACATTATTGTTTTTATTATGTACAGCCAATATTTGATTACTTTTCTTATTTATTTACAACTTCTTTTGTTATGCATCCCCTCTATTATCTCGTACCTTTTATGTGGAATTATTAAACTTCTGTCAGTAGTTATATTCTTTAACATTTCTTTTAGACTCTGCTGGTAGCTAATTTCCATTGTTTTTATGACAGTCTTTAGTTTACCCTATTCATTGGACATTGAATTTGAAGTAAACAGTTATTTTTCCTTTAGCATATCGATGATTTCATTCCAGTGTCCTCTGACTTTCAGTGTTACTGTTGAGAAGTCAGCTGTCAGTACAATTGTCTCCTTTGAAGATAACCTTTTTTTTTTTCTGTTTTACTTTTAAGAGCCAATCATTGTGTTTAGTGTAGTCTAGATTCACTGTGATGAGTCTAGGTATGGATCTTTGTTTTTCTAACTGAAATTTACTTGGCTTCTGGAAAATACGTTACATTGTTTTTCATCAGTTCTGAATATTTCTTGCCATTATTTATTCAGATGTTACCGTTGCCTCATTTCTTCTCTCCTTCCAGAACTTAGGTTGATTCATTTGATAAACAAATAATTGTTAAGCACCTTCTCTTTGCTAGTAACTGTTTTAGGAGCTTGTGGTACATTCTTTTCTTCCCAACTCTGCCCTGCCATCACTGTTTTCAGGCCACCATCAAACATAGAGGCAACAGGTTTCCACAAACTTCTTCACAGGTGCCCCTGAATGGTCCCTGGTTAGTGACTTTTCTCTGATCCTCCAATCATATCCTTTGTGATCTGTACTCCTTAGCTTCTCCTACAGTGGTATAAGGTCTGATCCTTATAATAAATTCCTGATGCCATATCGCTGGAAGGTTCTGATCCCCAGGTTAAACCATAACTGATACATAGAGCTGACAGGTGTGTGAGAAAGAGAGAGGAGTCAGGGAGTCGAGGATTTTTGCCTGAGCAGTAGGATGAAGTTGCCATCATCTGAGAATGGAGGAGAATGTGGAAGAGTGGGTTTAGGAAGAAAGATTGAAAGTTCAGTTTTGAGTATGTTGAGTTTGATATTGTAATAGTTAACCATCTTCATATGTCAAGTAGCTGATGAATATAATGAATTTAGAATTTTGGAGATTTATTTTGGACACTGTCAGTATATGGATGGAATTTAAAACTATGAGACTGGATGATATAGCCAAAGGAATAGATGTGGATAAAGAGGGTGAAGGATTGAGCTTTGGGGCCTGTCAACATTTTTAGAGGCTGGGAGAAGATGAATCAGCAAAGAAGGTTGTTGGAAAAAGCTTAGCAAGGAATTGGAAGTAATGACTTTAGTCAAATAATGCCCCAAAGTAATGAGAATTGAAAATTCACCTTTGGATTCAAGTTTAGTTTTTTGTTTTTTAATATTCAGCTTGTTTTCAGAACTGGTATGATGCAATTTGTATTTTGTACCACATTTTTATATATTCTAACATCTGTCCAGAATAGTTATTTTGTTCCACTGATCTTTCTGTATTGAGAAATATGTTGTACTCTAAAATTTTGAATTTGGCAGGTTACCAATTACGCTTGTCTTTATTTCTTGTAAGAATATCATAAACATTTCAAATTAAAGTTCCTTTTAATTTGCTAACTTTGCTCTTAAGTGAATTATAATCACCCATCACTTTGGGTATCACTTAGCCAAACTTTAGTCTGTTGAGGTAATTCTCTTTTTTCCCCCCATCTGTGGGCTTTGGCTATTTTCTTTTTATATAGTCAATCCAAATATATATTAGAAAAGAAAAATATCAAAGCTCATCATTCAGTTTTGAAGTTTAGTTGCTAAATTTTCTAATAATATAGTGTTTCGAACCTGGTACCAGAACCTATACTTAAGTTGGCTAGTTATCATCCCCTATCTTAACTTTGACAAGGTCAAGCTGACGTTTCATGGGAGGCCAATTTCTAGACTTTCTGCTTGGCCACTGGCTCTGAAGAGTAGACTACAGTGGTTTTCCTTATTGGGGACTTTCGTCCTGATACATGCAACTTTGTGGATCTCCTCTGAGGAAAACTGAAGAATATTCTTCATTCTCTGAAGTGCCATATGTTCTGACTTTGGGGATTTGCATTAATTAGATTCTGACCTTACCTATATCATGCAGCTCTTCCACCTCTTACTTTTTGCATCTGAAATATGAGAACATTGGAAAGATGATCTCTAAAGTCACTTTCTGCTCTAAATTTTTGTGATTGAATATATACAGTTGATCCTTATTATTCACAGGTTCTGCAGTTGCAGATTCACCTACTAGCTAAAATTTACTTGTAACCTTGCAGTGCTTTCACAGTCATTCATGGATATGCACAGGGGGACAGACATTAGGAGTCATCCTATGTACACGTTCCCAGCTGAGGTTGAGCAAGGCAATGCTCTGCTTTCTTGTTTTAACTCTCATACTGTAAACAAGTGTCTTTTTTTTGTGGTGCTATGTTTTTCACGTTTTGGTGATTTCACTGGGCCTCCAAGTGTAGTGCTGAAGTGCTCTAGTGTTCCTAAGTGCAAGAAAGCTGTGATTTCCCTTTCAGAGAAAATGTGTTAGATAAGCTTTATTCAGGCATGAGTTATAGTGTTGTTGGCTGTGAGTTCAGTGTTAATGAATCAACAATATATATTAAATAATGTGTCTTTAAACAGAAACACACAGAAAACAAGGTTATATGTTATTTGGTTGACAAAAATATGATCAGAGGATTGCAGGAACCTAATGCTGTATTTCCCCTAGAAGCAGTGGTTCCGTATTCACTAATTTAGTGTTCCTGGTGACATTATAGAACATAACTACTGTGAATGACAAGAATAGACTGAATATTTTTTCTTTTATCTTGTCCTTATGCTCCTTGGAATAATAAGCTCTTGTTCTTTTTCCCCTAGGATCTATCATTCTGCATATCAGCAACATTTAATAAGTACCTGTCCACCCCTCTAGGTCATCACAAAGCACCGAGCTGATCTCCCTGTGCTGTGCTACTGTTTCCCACCAGCCAACTATTTTACATTCAGTGGTGTATATATGTCCACGCCGCTCTCACTTCGCCCCAGCTTATGTTTGTGTTGTATACAACGTCCCTGGTTCTTAATTGTACTTAGTAGGAGGAATAGAGAAAAGTTTGTCTGCTCTGTCTTCCCGGAAGCAGAAGTCCCAGTAACATATAATTTAATTTATAAAATTTAATTATGCATAACCTTTTAAGAACAATTGATATTGTAGTTGCTCACCAATTACTTATTGAATTGAGTTAAAAGTGGTGCATATTTCTTTAGGAAGGCTGTTTGTCTCCATCCAAGAGCTTTGTGAATCGAGAAAAGGAAAACGCAAATAAACACTTGTAGCATTTCTACCAAGTTAGTTTTCAAATATATCAATTTCTACACCTTTTCATAAACATAATTTGTAATTTAGATGAGGAAAGATTGAATGTATTGTATTGACAATAACTTCAGTCTTTTCCTATCATTTCCATTGTTAACTGGTTCTGTTACATTCAGTTTATCTTGGATGATCATTTATCTTTTAATTGTGCTGTGGTTTGTCAAATGAGCCTGGGCTTTTATTACATAACCACAGATCACCTCTGGAGCTAGTGAGCTGGTCAAAGTATGTATTCTAAATTGCAAGTTGTCACTTTGATGTTACTCCACACCCTTTGAAAGATGAAGGTGCAGATGAGTCAGGTGATTTTCAACAAATGCTACTAGAGTATTCAATTTAGATTTTAAGAAGTACATTTTAAGACTCTTCGGTTTGAATAATGACTTAAGTTTAAATTTTAATTGGACTGAACGTTTTCATCATTTTTTGATTTTCACAGTATTTTACCCAGTTAATTAAAGTCAGTAATGTCTTCATGAGGTAGGACAGTTATCTCCATTTTACAGATGGGAAAATTGAAAAATGTCATTTAGTTATGACTTATCCAAGAGCATTCAGTGAACTGAGATTAGAACCAGAACAACAGACCAAGATTGGAATTCTAAATATATATTTTTTAACCACTATCTTGTGTTGAGTCCAATAGACCATGCCAGTAACCAAATTAAATTTATATATCTTTCAAAATGAGAGCAAGGGGGGAAAAGGGTTATCCAATTAGAACTTTAGCTTCAGACATGGTCTGTAAATGTCTAATTTTTCAGTCTGATGCATCAGGAATGTTTCATCATTATCATATCCCCTTTTTCATATGCAGCATAATAAAAAGTCCGTAATACAAGACAGTAATTTCAAAAAATATGAATTTCTCCTTAAGAAATACGATAGTTATTTGAATTTTTTTACAATTTAAAGGAAAACTGAAAAATGTGATATGTATAACAAACATATAAATATAGTGCATATCCTTGCCATTAAACATATTACATTTCTACACTTTATATATTGCACAAATGCAATTGAAAATTTATGGTAAGTTTACAAACTGTCAATGCTTATCATGTTAAAGACTACTAACTGTGTAAAATAAGTTGGAACTTGGAAACTGGTTTGTTAAAATTAAATTTCATTCCATATTAGTCTTCTGTTAGTTTGAAATATTTATGTAGAATATTTTAGAGTAGTTTGTTATAATATGTTAGGAAGAATTTATTACTAAAAATTAAGAGTCTGGGTTCTAGATTTAACTCTTATTCTGCTAAATATATTGATCATGGAAGCATATTTGCAGATTTGTCTTTGGGAATTAGAATCTTCATATAGCAGTTCATTATTGATAATGTAGCACCATGGAGATTTCTTCTCTACTAATTTTTTTCTTTTCACGTTTTCTTCTTTTGTATTCTATTGTTAAAATTCTAATCAATGCCAGGTAAAATTGGGTAATAATGTATTGCTTTCCAATTCAGTGCTTCTATTTTTCACAGTTTTTGTTTAAAATGACTCCGTTTGAGGTGATACTAAGCAAGTTAAAAATTAAAGTCTGTATCTCAGTTGTCCAAGATTAGGAATACCTATAACAAAACCAAGTTTATTATAAACTTTATTCCTCACTCCAAACTAATTCTCCTCTACCTTGGAAGTCCCATAATGTTTTGTTATTGAAATTTGCTTTGTTTTGCCTTACATTATTGTGAGCTGTTAACTTGACCCCCAGAGTACCTCATAAATTGTTTTACACTGCCTGTTCTCAGGTAGATGTTTTGAATTGAATTCAGTTCCCTGAAGACAAGACAAACACGTGACCCCTTTCTGATATCTGGTTTTTAATATGGATATGTTGATTTTGTTTCTGTTTAGCTTGTTTCTCATTAGGCTGTCAAATTATGTATTTATTTTTAGTATTGTCTATTCATAGTCAGTTTTCTTCACCTGGTTAGAATTATTAAGATTTTGTTTCCCCAGTAATCTTCTAATTTGCATGGTGAAAAATCAGATGATCACTGATCAATTATTTTAAAATATAAATTGCATTATAATACATGCCATCTAGATGACCAGTCTAACCAGAACAGTGCCTACCACATAGTAGGTGCTCAAAAAATAAATAAATGGATGAATGAGAGAACTAACAAATGATCCTTATAACCTTTCTGTTTAATAGTTTATCCACTTAGATATTTATAAGTAAGATCACCATGTTCAAGGATTTGTTAAAAATCCTTAATTTTAATTTAAACTCCTTAGTGCCAAAAACTGCATCTCTGCGTGAATATGCCACATGAAGCCTGTTAACTTTATTAAGATGTACCAAATTAATAGTTATCCAAAGTGAGTTGATAGGTTAGGGCCCATTGAACAGAACTGTGTAGAATTGTTAATGAGATATAATGTGTGTGAAGGGCATCTATAGACTGTAAACTACTACACAAAGGTTAGTTCATTTATTAGGCAGCTTTTATTATTAAAATGCAACCAGTAATACATGCTAAATAATACTACTGTACTGTAACTACCCTTATCAGAATATGCAATATATAGTTGAGCATATATACTGGATTGTATAGATTGTCAAGGTACAGACTAAGCTGTATCTTATTCTTGGCAAAGTGTCTTTGGGTGTTCCTAAATAATAAAAAAATACAATTATATAGAAAAATTACAAAGAAATAACTAAGTAGATAGTATGTAATCTTGATAGATGATTATTAGAAAGCAAATTTCTAAATGCCAAAGCTGTAATAAAATCTTTTTTTATAATTGAAGCTTTGGGGAAAATCATTTTGGATAACATATTAGTAGTTTGGGTTTATTTGTACAAAATATTGAAAGGCTGAACATTGAAAGATTAAAACTTGTCTCAAGATTATTCAAAAACAAGGCTAGATTTCTTTTTTCTTTTAAGTTAGAAATGATGAAGGAAACAAGTAAAATGGTTTATTTCTAGATGAAAATGTATTGTGTCATTTCCACCCAAGAAAACATTTAAGTGCATTAGTAATATCTGGTTTTTTTATCTTAAGCCAAAAGAATTCACTAAGAATAATCTGACTTAAAAAAAAATCACTATGAAGTATGTTCCTTAGGTTAAAATTTTGAGTCTTTGGAAACCTATATAATTTTTTTCCTAACTTGTTCAAGGAGAGAGAGTATAACTTTTCCTTTAAAATTTTCCTTTCACTCATGTTATTTTGTTGTCCTCCTTCCATTTGTATATAATAGGATAGTACAAAGTGCTTTGGATTTATTATTCAATGGAAATACGTCCTTTCAGAGATCATTTGCTGTCTAGACCTCTGTTTACCAGCAGTCATGAACAGATTGTACTTTTCTATTGAGGTTAATATGGTTGCAAGGCAGCATTTAAAAAAGAGAAGAGTTTTAAATACTATGTTTGGAAAATATGAAGGACAATTAAAATCCGGTGTCTAACACATAAAAGAGCCATTTTATGCAAATACCATCTTTTATTTATATTTTGTTCCATTTATGATAGTAAATCTATTGGTCATTTTTTTTAATAGTTTAAAACCTTTATTGTGTAGCTAGGGAATTAGAAATGGTCCATAGAAAAGGGCTTTTCTTAACACATCAAAGAAGTGCCTCAACTTTGGTCCCCCAAACCTAGAATAGTGCTTATGTTCTATGACACCCTCCTTTCTATAGGGTTTTCTATACTCTGTGTGAATCCTAGATTCTCTATAATTTCTATCAGTCATTTTTTTTCTAAGAGAAAAGGATAAAGGCAGTATAGTCTTAACCTTTAGACCACATAGAGTGCATTTAAATACACATGTGTAATAAAACCTTGTTACTTTAGATTTGACTCTTTTGGAATTCTGGATATAGTTTGTACACAGGTTGAGTAGAAGTTCACTTTTATTGCTTAACAAATTCATATTATAAATACATTTTAGAAAGTATATTTAATCTTAGGGTGTCTTAGTTAAGGCTACTATAACATACCACAGACTTGGTGGCTTAAACAACATTTATTTCTTAACAGTTCTGGAGGCTGGAAGTCTGAGATCAGGGGGCCAGCGTGGTTGGGTTCTTGGTGAGGGCCCTCTTCTGGCTGTGTCCTCACATGCCCTTCCTTGGTTTGTGCCCTAGAAAGCAGGGCTGTTACCCCTGGGACAGTGGTCACTGAGGTAACCAGGCAACTAGGGTGAACTGTGCTGGCTGCAGAAGCCCTCCTGTACTCAGTGATGCAAAAAATGGATTTGAAAGAAATAGTTTGTCACTGTGGCATGGAAGAGAGAGCTCTTGGACTGCACAATCTGAAAGGCTACCTCCTTCCCCCAACCCTGCCTTCACTGGAACCTCCTGCCTCGTCCAGGAAAATCTTAAGCTCTTCAACCTAAATTACAATATGTATTGATATGGTGTCAATTCCAACGTACTATTGGAAAAAAAAAGAAAGAAAAAAAAAAACATGAGAAAGAGAAGCAAATTTTACTGGGAAATGAAGTCTTATCTGGTGGACCCGTGGAGCCTGAGTCCTTTGGTCCTTCTGTGTATTCAGCGTATTGTATTGAATTATGGAGCTTGATGTTTTTGGTGTCTTTCACTAAAAATTAATATTCTTGAGGGTAGAGTCTATTGTTCCAACGTAAAACATAGTACCTATGGCTTTGAAGGCCTTTTGTACGTTGGAGAGGGTGTGAATGCTTTAGATAATAGCATTTGTCATGATTTGGAAAATGACTGCCTTCAAAGTATCTCTAAATTAAGGTAAAGTGATACCAGCTAGGATTTCACCTAGTTTGTAGCTCCATATTTCAGAGAACTGTTTAACTCTCTTCTGAGAACAGTTCTTACCCATTTCCTTGCCTGAAAGAATGAAAACCCTCAGACTTCTTCACTTGTCCTCTCCCTCACCCTTTCTACCCTCTTTTCTCTTCCGCTAAGAAGTCATAAAGAGCTCACTATAATAATTTTCTTAATCCTTTGGTGAAATCACTCTGTTGTAGATCTAGCTCTGCTTAAATCAAGTGATGCTTGTTCCCTGAAACGTGGGAACAATGTTCAGCCTTTATTTCTTTTTAGCACAGCCAGTCAGCACCTTTATGAAGTACAAAGATAGTAGATATAAGATAGATCTTTTGCATCTTATATGTCCTATATGTCAGGTGTAATTCCTAATTTTTTTCATAGCTGTGACTAACTTAGTGCTTTGAAAATATTTTTCATTGGTCGTAACATTTGACAGAATGAGAAAATATATAATTCAAACTTTTAAGATAGAAGAACCTAGAGGATATGACCACTGGGTTTGCTTTTTCCTAAATGGATTTCTACCTAGCAAATTTTGTGAGGGAGGAGGAATAGCAAGAGTTAATACCTGTACTGTTTATGGAGAGCAGCCTTTTTCCTTCTCTTACTGATATTATATCCTTTATGAGATCAAACATAGGAAAGAAAGATGCTTGATATTGTCTCCTTTGGCTGGAGTATTGGTAGCAAGGTTTGGAAACACTTGTTACCTGGTTCTATACACACAGCATGTATATCTTTTAAAGTTAGAAATTAAGAAGGCTTTAAGCATTACATTCTTACCTTGGCATCTTTTATCCTTGGCAAAGGCCTACTGTGCTACTAGACATTTTACATTTTAAATTTTCACAAATCATAGTAGAGTATCATTGATTTCCTACATGTATTTTTAAAAAATTGACTGTGAAAAGTTTATTTCCGTAGAATAATAGCCACTCAAAACTAAACCCCATTCTTAATTCTTTAAAATAAATTGTAACTGGAGGAAAAAAATTGAGTCTTAGAGGGTAGGAGTTTTGTCTCTTGGGTCTAACAGTTTGCAAATGCAGAATAGCAAACTTTTATGAGGAAAAAATCTTTAATGTAAAATGTGTTTCTTGATCCCATAGGATTCTGGTAAATCAGCCATACTTCTAGGCCCTCTATTACCTTCCCTATTCTTAGAACAACCGTTGTGAACTGATTGATGGAAATAGAATCTGGATGTATGGGATTAATCACAGTCTTTCTGTCTTGTTTAAGGCTCTTTAGATAGCGTTTCTGTGGTCATTACTTTTGAGCTAGATGTTTTTAATTTGTTTACTCATTATTCATAATTGTTTTCTGTGTAGCATCCTGTCTTTTGACATAGCAGATATTTTATTATAGGATTAGTCATCCACAGATTAGCCTAAATCTACTGTTAGTTAAAGAGGATTCAGGGAGAGAAAAGGTAAATTTGGAATCATATTTGCTTCAACAGTGATCTTTTATATATCTGATTTGGTAAACATGGTTTATTACTTTATATTATAGATGTATTGTGTATATGTATAATTTATATTTGTTATATGTCACATATATATTACACATTTATTTATTGAAGTATCATCTCCCCAGAGGACTCTTGAAATTATCACACTTGACCCTTTATCTTCCTAAGTGAACAAGGGACTGTTCTATCTAAGTAAAACTTAATGTTTTAATCTGGAGATCTTTTTTTTGATAATATTAAGACCAAGTTCTGAATTCTGCTGGGGGGCAGTGAGCTTAACAGAGAGGGACAGTTAGTATTTTTTATTTTTTTAAATTTTATTTATTTTTCAAAAAAATTTATTTATTTTCGGCTGCGTCAGGTCCTTGTTGCGGCAGCAGGATCTTTCGTTGCAGTGTGCAGGCTTCTCTCTAGTTACAGCATGCGGGCTCGATAGCACTGTGGGCTCAGTAGTTGAGATGTGCGGCCTTAGTTGCCCGCACCATGTGAGATCTTAGTTCCCTGACCAGGGATCAAACCCGC
The DNA here is from genome assembly GCF_005190385.1 of Monodon monoceros. Taxonomy (NCBI): domain Eukaryota; kingdom Metazoa; phylum Chordata; class Mammalia; order Artiodactyla; family Monodontidae; genus Monodon; species Monodon monoceros. The sequence goes on along the minus strand of NW_021703771.1, from coordinate 21,559,936 downwards.
GTTCCCTGCATTGCAAGGCGGATTCTTAACCACTGGACCACCAGGGAAGTTCTAGTATTTTTTAAATAAGACCACTGTCATTTCCTTCTTCAGTAATAACTATTTTATTCTAATAAAATTAGGGAGAGAATGGTGGATTCCATACAGTTTACTTATTTAGTTTTTTAATGTGAGAGAGGCTGTGAAGTGTATTTTTTATAACAGGAAGTTCACCTGTTCAAGGTTACTGTGTGCCTACTGTGTGGCACTTGCCTGTGAGTTCCAGGTGGGGATAGAGGTATTGACTCTGAGGACCCCTAACAGTTTAGAGAATTTGAAGCATTAACTGGGTAGTTAGCCTTTCTATTTTCCCTACTCTTTTACTTAGGACACTTTTCATAGATTGTATTAGTTTTCATATCTTTTCTAGATAGCATATTTCTTTGAGATGCATGCTCACTACCATGATCCTGTTTGTTACTAAACTTTAACTTTTCTCATAAAATGGGGTTAATATTAATATCATTAATATGAATTATAACACACCTCATAGAGTTACTGTAAAGATTAAATTAATTGAAGTCCAGTGTCTGGTACACATAACTTAATAAATATTAGCTGTTAGTATGATCATTATTATAATTTATTTTACAAATGCTTATGGAATATCTTACTAATTACCTGGAACAATGATAAACAATGTGAGGGGTATAGAAGAAATACTAAATGTTGTTTTTCCACAAGAAGTTATAATATAATATAGATGTGATAAAACAAACACATGAAACAGCAGTGAACTATGTATGTCAATATATAAATAAGGACCAAACTGTGTGGCACAGGTTGTTGATGCTGCAGAAGAATTTGGAGCAATGATAAATCAGTGAGGGTGGGGCAATCAAGGTAAGCTTCGTGCAGGAGATGGCACTGAAGCTGTGTCTGGAAAAATGGGTAGTATTGGAAAAAGATAGAAGGGTATTTCAGGTGGAGATGACTGGCACATTCACAAGAGAGTAAAGAGGCAGAATTGGTGAAAGCAGAGGCCTCCAATTGCTGAGTGATAAGGCAATCAGAGAATAAAATCTAAGTCCTTGTCTTCGATTTTAAGCACCTTAATAGCAAAGTTTTATATTGAAGCTTTTTCAGCTCTTCCCTTTTATACATCTAACTATATAAACTTGTTGCCACCATGTTCCCATATGAATGATGACATGTCACTTTCTCTGAGGAAAGACACTGTATGCATCAAGTCTTCCTGCACTTTTATTTCTGCATGAGAACTTCTTGTCAATTTAATTCATTGCATTTGTTTGTTATTGCAATCAGCATCAATTTCTCTTCTTTATTCCTGCCTCCTTTTTTTGTTAGAGCATGATGGCTGTTTCCTCATTTATTTCTGCAAAACACCCTTTTGGGGAAGAGCAGTGAGAAGGAAGAGTTATGAAATATTAATTAAAAGAGAAGAAAAGTTACACTAAAATATTAAATATTCCTATAAAGGAATTATAAATAATGTTATTTCTAATATATTAACTCTGTCTCATAAAGAGTCCTTGTGTCAGTGGATTCTTCTCCTTTCACAGTGCCCCTAGCACCCAACAACTCTCCCCTCCCTGCCTTAAGAGAGATGTGTGAAGAATCCGTAGCTTGAAGTGAACTATCCTGTTTGTGGTCAGTTTACGCTTGGTCCATTAGAAATTTCATTTCAAGCTGTATTATATGTATGGGTTTGTTTTTATAATAGTGTTTTTCATAGCCTGGAATGGTTATAATTGAAAGTACTGTGCTCTTCATAGTTATGAGTAACTACATCATTCGAGTTTCACTTTGATTGTCAGGTTGCTTTTAAACTATGGTTAAAACTTCCAATAAATACAAATTTGGTAGATACTTTATAAGCAACACTGGTAGGTAGTTTATAAACAATATTATATGTACTCTAAGAAGAAAATGAAGCAAAGTATTTTGGATGATTTTAGTTACGGCAGTAGCACATAAATAGAATCTAGTTTGCCATTTCTCTTCAGTATGTCTTCACTTTAGACTGCCATACTTAATCTTTTGAGCACCTCTCTAATGAGTGACGAACTTGAAATTTTAAGTACTTACAGAATAGTTAATTTCCTCAGTAAGCTGTATGCCTTTAGATTTTACTTTTATTTGTGTCTTGTACACATATGGAGTTATTTCACTTTATTTTAAGCTACCTTGATTTTGTCTTACTAAATTATATTTTACCTTATAAAATAGTTGAAATGTGCTTGCCATTTTCAGGTATTGTAGTAGAATTCTACTTAAAAACAGTAGTAGTTGGGGCTTCCCTGGTGGCGCAGTGGTTGAGAGTCCGCCTGCCAGTGCAGGGGACACGGGTTCATGCCCCAGTCCGGGAAGATCCTACATGCCGCGGAGCAGCTGGGCCCATGAGCCATGGCCGCTGAGCCTGCGCGTCCAGAGCCTGTGCTCCACAACGGGAGAGGCCACAACAGTGAGAGGCCCGCGTACCGCAAAAAAAAAAACCAGTAGTAGTTGAAAGTGTTTTTTTAGCTTTCAATTTGCTGCTTGGAACCATTTAAATTACAGAGTCATATTAATATGCCCTTCTTACATGCCATCTAACAGGAAGTCTGTCAGTGCTGCTGCTCATATATAGTAACATTTCTTTGTAGCCATCTCTAGATTTCTTACATATAATAGATAAATCCACAGTGTCTTTTCCTTTTCATTAGCTGTGCGTTTTTTTCTGATGGTAAAGATTGTTATTCTTATAAACACTGTACCTTGTAAAATAAAATGTAAAGACATCTCCACTTCCTTGTAAAGTTAATCTGATCTCAGAGGCAACACATTGCTTTACCTTATAGAACCACCAAAAGCAGACTTACTATTCCTCTCCCTCCCCCCAAAAAGGGCATCTCAGTGCATTCATGACATACTTGATGTTCACATCGATTCGATTCGAAGACTTGCCTCATGCTGCTTGCCTGGTGCCGCCGCCTTGCTCTTCTTAATTAAGGAAAAAAGTCATGAGAACAACTTTTATGTTTTTGGAGACAAGGAGTATTTGTGGATTAAATCTCTGTTGGCCAGTTAACTGAAGTCTTATTCTTGGCATCTCTTATGTTGTTCTCCTGACTTCTCCTTCCTCCTCTGCTCTCCCATTTTTCCCAATCTAATCGCAGTAATTCACATATCAAATCACACTCCTGATGCAGAAATTCTAGTCTTAGAAAGAGGCTATTTTAAAATTAAAATTGTTTCGAGTATCACTTGCTAGAAAGTGAAAGGAGGCTCTGAACTTGTGACTTCTATAATAATAACCAGACATCAGGAAATGAAGTGGAATATTGGTTTGATCTTAGAAATAAATTAACTTGGGCCCTACTAGTCATAATCAGAACATTTACAAGACAATATTTGTTGACAATTATGCCACAGGTGCTTTCAGATGCATTAGTCCTAGCTAAGGATGTAATACGGCAACATTTAAAAATTTTGCATGAATACCTCAGGTTTATTTTTCTAAAACTAGACGGAAGAAGAATTTTTGGAAGCTGTTAAGCTCTTCCTTTTTCCTGTTATGCCTCATCTGTCATCTCATTTATAGAAATCCTATTTTAAATTTCCCAAGACCAGGTAAGCTATCTGTTTGGATCATGCTAGAACTTCAGCTGTCAGTTTTGGTTGTGCATATCAAAATATTTTATGGCAAACTCACCTACATATAAATTTACTTAATATCCATTTATTTTAATATCTGCCTTATATTTCTCAGTGTTTTAGTATCAGTGGTTAGTTCTTCCTTAGGGAGGTATGTGTTGTTTTTTGTTTGTTTTGTTCTTTTTCTCCTGTGTGTTTTTTTTTTTCCTGTATTTTTTTACTTACCAAGCAACCATTGATCACTCACCTTGTGTCAGGCACTGTACTAGAGGCTTGGGATTATAATATAAAATGTTATAAGATTACACTTCACGGCATTTGATAAGAGAGTCTTGAAAACTTTTATCAGTGGTTCCAGTGTTGGGTCATATTTTGAGGGCATGCGCCTAAAGGAAGTCCCTGAAGACCAGTGTGTGGGTTTTCACTTAACATGCAAGCCTCTACTTTCAGGGTTTAAAAGTCTTTAGTAGTCAGAAGATTACTACAGTACATAATTCCCATGGGTCTGTTATAGAATTTGCCAGTTTGTCTCCGTTTCTTGTAGTTTAACTACTTCAAACCTGCTGCTTCTTTAAGACTATGAGTTCCCGAGGCAGGGATCATCTTTATGTCTCTGATACCTGGCCTAGAGTCTGGCATGTACTCTAAATAATTGATGTATAATAAATGATTCAATTTCATAAAGAGAAAGAAGATGAGGAAGAGCCAAGATCGAATAGAGGATTGAGCTAATTTTCCTCCCTTGTTGACTTTCTTTTTTTCCCCCTGTTGCTCCTTTTAAAGAAGTAGGCCATGTTGGCTGAAGTTGTCCGCACACCTGAAGAGGTTGGCCAGAGCTTTGCAAGCCCCACACTGATTTTATCACTCAGCATTGATCATGTTGTGGGGAGTAATTATCCTTAACCAAACATCTTAATTATTAAGAAGTGAGATTTAAGAACAAAGAGCCAGAGGAAGAGAAGTTTGATTCTCAATTCGACCTCTTACAAGCTGTGTGTCCTCAGGCAAATTAGTAATTTCTGTTAGCCTCCAAATCTATTAAATGGGAATAATAATGGTACCTAACACATGGGATTCTTTGACAAGATTAAATGACAATCCTAAATTCCTAACACTAAAGGAGTATTCAAATTAAAATTAATACCAGAGAGAAGGCCGATATAATGTAGAATTAAGCTTAGCACAGGGCCTTGCACACTGAAGGTCTCAGTAAGTAACAACTATAATTATTATGGTTTTCGTGGCTTTGTAACCATCAGCGCTAATTTATAGTAATACAGTCGACCCTTGAACAGCACAGGTTTGAACTGCTCAGATCCACTTATATGTGGCTTTTTGACTTCACTGAGGGTCAGTGCCCCTAATCTCTGTATTGTTCAAGGGTCAACTGTATATCATTACATATAGATGTGTATGTACACACATATGCATTAAATACACACATATATGTACATACTCAGGTCTCTATTTGTAGCAACTCATTTCTAACTACTCAGAAAGTTATTTAACCCTTAGAAGATCGTTTTGTGACTGTGTGATCGAAGGAAAAGGGTTAGGTTATCTTGAGGGATATTTCATCCGGAGCTTGGAAAATTAGGTCTTCCACAGTAGTACATGCTTTTCTAGCATCCAGATAACTCCTCTCTGCTAATTTTGTCAGTCAGTCTCTATCCTCTCCTCTGACTATCTGCCTCTTTTTCTCCCTCTTTTCTTACATGTAGACATGCATTGACTATATACATTCTGACAGATTTATACTTTTTAACTCTCTCATCTGTCATTAACATTAAATTTCAATATTTCATACAAGGCAATTCATTTTTTCTTCTTTTTAAGACATCCTGTATTTTGGAAATATGCTTTGGTCATTCAGTGTATTCAACTGATTTAGACTGAACAAATGTTAGTTAAGTACATACATTATTTTATTTAATCCTCAAATCATTTCTGTGGAGTTAAGTCATAACCGTTTGCCCAACAAAATAATGAGGCTACAGAGGAGTTAAATGAGTTGCCTGAAGTTACACAGGAAACAAGCACCACAGTTGGGAATCAGACATACAGTGTGATTTCCAGCCACCCTTTCCACAGCACCATAACAGCCTGAACAAAAAGGACCTAGAAATCTTCATCTATGAGTCAACTATCTCAGGGTAGATTACTTCCACAAATCTTATCCATTCTGTAGTGATTTTTAGTTGACTCAACTTCAGAATGACCGTTCCTGCCCTTGTAACCCTCCTTGTTAACTGGCAGAGTGGGAGAAAATAAAAGATTACAGGTCTTTGAGAAGAGAAAGAATAAGTGTTGAAGTTGGGAAGGTATCAAGTAAGTGGAGGGCTGGATAGTTTTAGCAAGGGAATGAGAAGGAAAGCTAAGGATGTATGTATAGAAATACAGATGAATTGAAAGATGGAGAAACTTGTACCTCAAGACTGGATCTTCTCCACTCAATGAGAAATAAAAGTGGTTTTTGGAGTGAGAAGAGAAAGGGATGGTCTGGGGAGATTTAGAGAAAGGAGGAGGTCTGGAACAGTCTCTGTGGGATTCAAGAAGAGAAAAATGTTTGAAGTTGTTGAGAGACTTGTGTCTTAGGAATGGATATTTTTGGGGCTTTCTAAAACATAGAACGTACCTTTTAGACCTTTTTTTAAAAAATTTTATTTTATTTATTTATTTTTGGCTGTGTTGGGTCTTCATTGCTGCACGTGGGCCCTCTCTAGCTGCGGCGAGCGGGGGCCACTCTTAGTTGCGGTGCGCGGGCTTCTCATTGTGGTGGCTTCTCTTGTTGCGGAACATGGGCTTTAGGTGCACGGGCTTCAGTAGTTGTGGCATGCAGGCTCAGTAGTTGTGGCTCGTGGTCTCTAGAGCACAGGCTCAGTAGTTGTGGCGCACGGGCTTAGTTGCTTCATGGCATGTGGGATCTTCCCGGACCAGGGATCAAACCTGTGTCCCCTGCACTGGCAGGCAGATTCTTATACACTGCGCCACCAGGGAAGCCCTAAACCATTTTTAAGTGTACAAATCCGTGACCTTAAGTACATTCCCAGTGTTGTGCAACCATAACTACTGTCAATTTCCAGAATTTTTTCATCATTTCAAACAGAAACTTTGTACCCATTAAACAATAACTCCCTGTTCCTGTCTCACCTTGGTCTCTGGTAACCGCTGTTCTACTTTCTGTCTTTTTGAATTTGACTTTGCTACATACCTCATATAAGTGGAATATATAATAGCTGTCCTTTTGTGACTGGCTTATTTCACTTAGCATAATGTTTTCAGAGTTCATCCATGTTGCAGCATGTCAGCATTCCATTCCTTTTTAAGACTGAATAATATTCCATAAACAAGATATATACCACATTATGTTTTTCAGTTGTTGATGGGCATATGGATTGTTTCTACCTTTTGGCTATTGTGAATAATGCTGCTATGACATTGGTGACAAGGAATGGGTTTTAAAACTACATCTTAAAAAAACCGTATGAAATAACTATGTGCTTATACTTCCACACTGCTTAATTCTTTCTGAAAGCCTGGTTAATTTATTTGAGGAAAAAGATAACATTGTTTGACTACCCCTCATGGATTTGCTGAGCATATTCTAAGGTTGTAATGACCATAACCCACTTCAAGAATTCACATCAGTCACTTAATAGAGTGGAAAAAATGAATGGAAAAGTATTGTGATTATTAGATAACCTCCATCTTGTGTTTTGGAAATAATTGAATTAGTTTCACTGTAAGGACGTGAGGGCGTGAGGGTCTTTCAGTCATTTATAAAATGTGGTCCTAGACAGCTTGGTAACATTTACTTTATATTCACGGCTTTAAGAAATGTTAAAATTATCATGCTTTATAGCATTGCCAGCACTATCCGGTGATGTCTTTCTTATGGATATCTCATGATTTCCTATTGTCAGCCCAGCATATGAGATTCTGGAACTTCGTCTTGAATATACTTAGACTAGATTATAGCTGTCACATTACTGAGGTTCAGCTGTCTCATGCATTATGTTAACTTTTGTTAATTGATCAAGGCATATGTCAAGGGTAAATATAATGATTTATAAGCAAAATAATTGATGTGCAATATGGTATTCTGGTCATTTTTAAATTTGAAGTAATTAAAAACAATTCTGCTACTATATCATTAGTTATCAGTGTGTTTTGAACAGATATCAAAATAAAGAATAAAATGAATTGTTACAGTTCAAATTCTTTTACATGAGCTATTCAGCTAGGTAAGAATTTCCTTCAAGGGCTTTGCTAACTAAACCAGTCAGTTTAAGTTACTCTGTTTGAACAAAAGAATATGCTGATTGAATTAAGGCAGGAATTGTCTGTTAACTCAAAATAGGCTCATTCATGTTTATAAGTAGAGTCATGAAAATGATAAAGCATTAACTACAGCAAGTCCTCTACATACGAACGAGTTCCGTTCCGAGAGTGCATTTTAAGTCCAATTTGTTCGTTAAGCCCAACAAAGTTAGCCTAGGTACCCAACTAACACAGTTGGCTATATAGTTCTGTACTGTAATAGGTTTATAATACTTTTCACCCGAATAATACATAAAAAACGACCAAACACAAAAAAATAAAGAAAACATTTTAAATCTTACAGTACAGTACCTTGAAAAGTACAGTAGTCCAGTACAACAGCTGACATCCAGGGGCTGGCATCGAGTGAACAGGCAAGAAGAGTTACCGACTGGAGGAGGGAGAGGAGGTGGGAGATGGTAGAGCTGAGAGATCGTCAGCAATAGGAGACAGAGGGCAAGCTGCAATTTCACTCATGCCTGACTTGATGGAATGCACATTCACATCTTTGAAAGTTTGCAACTTGAAGGTTCCTATGTAGGGGACTTAACCGTACTTTAAAAAATAAAGATAGCTAATATGTACCTAGCAATGAAAAAATACTAATTCAATACCTACCAAAATCTATATTTTTAAAAAAGGGATGCATATATAATATTTACTAGAGGAGTATTCAAATTAAAATTAATAGTGAAGAGAAGATCAATATAATGTATATTCTATCAGTGAGACACTTAGGCAGTTCTCTGTAGTTTTGGCAGTTCATGTGTCAGCAGTTTGTGGAGAGTTCTATGAAGCTGAAATTCAGATTTGAAGTAATTCTTTTCAGTGTGGAATATAACAGTCTCAGTCATTCTGGGGTCTGTGATTTAAAAAAACATTTCTCTCTTTGATTGATCATAGCTATTATTTAAATAGCTGGTAACGTGACATGGTGCTATAATTTAGACAGAAAAAAATGGAATTGTGAATTATATCCACTCAGCTTAAATTTCCCTCTTTCTTGTCTCCACAGTATCTTTTGTACTTTTTCTGCAGAAATGGCCCCATAGCATAATGTTCCTACATTTTCCCAGGGGAAAAGGAGGATGTCACAGAGTCTTGTCTGAAGTATACAAGGGGAACTTGTACAACAAAAATATAGGGAAAAAATAAAATAAGTTTCAGAATTTCCCAATACAGGAAATGAAAGTTTTATTCATTTATTTTATTTATTAATCTTTTAACAAATATGCTTTACATATACATCTTGGAGTCAATGAGGTGAAAATTTATGGATATGATGATGATTCACGTAATTTCAGATGTTTAGATTTGAGGCTAATCCCTACATAAATCATTCTCCCCTCTCTTCTTTTGTAGGTTAAAAGTAAGCTATAGAATAATTCTTATGACCAGTAGATAATAAACCAGGTGGGGAGCTATATGTGTTTGATGATTTCCCTGTCAAAAACCACTTTTCAGACTTTTTGCTTCATGTTTACACAGGCAGGTCTTAAAATAATAAACCAACTCTCCATTTAGAATGGTCAGGGTGGGTTGATTTAGAATTATTTGTAGGCCCAGTTTGTGATATGGCCTGTGAACATTCGTACTTTCCTTTTTTAATATATTTAGCAAAACTTTGAAGATGAAGTTTGTACATTATTTTTTACAGCTTTATTGGGAAGTATTTGATATATGATAACCTGCACTTAGTTAAAGTGTGCAATTTGATTTTTAAGTGTGAAATCACCACTCCCGGAATAAGATGATGACTGTGTCCATCAGCCGCCCCCCCCCCCCCCCCCCCCCCCCCCCCCCCCCCCGCCCCAAATTCCCTCCTGCTCCTTGTTAATCCCTCCCTCCCTCTCTCCTCCCACACCCTTCACTCCCTTTTCTGGCAACCACCGCTTTGGGGTATTCATTTTCTAGAATCTTATGTAGATGGAAACATACACTGTATGTGTCTGTGGTGGTCTTCCCCCGCCCCCCCTTCTTTCAACATTAGATTCATCCATGTTGTTACATGTATCAGTTCATTTCTTTTTATTGCTGAGCAGCCTGTTGTTGTATAGATATATCGCAATTTACTTATCCGTTCACCTGTGTATGGATGGACATTTGAGATGTCTTCAATCTTTGGCTATTATAAATAAAGCTGCTGTGAGACTTGGAAACAAGTCTTCTCGTAGACATATGCTTTCATTTGTCTTGAAATGGGACTGGCCATTTTTTTCTCCAAAGGATCAGATAGTAAATATGTTAGTCTTTATTGGCTCCAGGTGGTAGGCTGGGGTAGTGGTAGGACTTCATTTGTTTCCCTTCTCTCAGGTACCATCTTATCTTGGCTGGGGCTGGAAAATTTGTCTATACATTTTTAATGCACTTATGTTCCTTTTTTTGTTTTTTTTAATTTTACTGCCTTCCTATTTAAAACCATTATGCCCAGATATGTGAGTTCCGTGTTTTCATATTATATTTATGCCATAGAATTTGTAGCTCTAGGACTAAGAAGAGGATGAGTGACTTGTGGATTCCCTAGAAGCTCATCTCTTAAAATACTCATCTATTTTTACAGGAATATTAAAATATGTTAATATACCAATTAATACTGTATCCCTCATTTAGGAGTCACTCTTACTCTCTCACTGATTGCTTATGTTGGTTTTTTTCTTTGGACTTTTTATATTAAGACCTTTTATAGTATGAAGTATACATACAGAAAAGTACATAAAACATAAATGTACAGCTTACTGAAATTTCATGGAACCAACATACATTTAACTACTACTCAGAACAAAAAAAAATCATATTGCCAGCACCCTAGATGCCTCCAGCATGCTATTTCTCATTCACAAATTTCTCTCTCCCACCAAAGATAGCCATTATCTGTAAGTTTGTGATTTTTACTTCCTTGCTCTTTTTTATACTTTTATTACTTAGGTATGCAATTCTAAACACTAGGGTTTGGTTTTGCCTGGTTTTGAACCTTACATAAATTCAACCCTATGATCTTTTATATTTGGCTTCATGTCTCCTTTACACAATCTTAATATAATCTGGGACGGTACCTCACTTTCACTTTTCATGATCTTGACAATTTTTTTTTTTTTTTTTTGCGGTACGCGGGCCTCGCACTGTTGTGGCCTCTCCCGTTGCGGAGCACAGGCTCTGGACGCGCAGGCTCAGCGGCCATGGCTCACGGGCCCAGCCGGTCCGCGGCATGTGGGATCCTCCCGGACCGGGGCACGAACCCGTGTCCCCTGCATCGGCAGGCGGACTCTCAACCACTGCGACACCAGGGAAGCCCGATCTTGACACTTTTTCAAGTTATTATATAGAACGCCCCTTAGTGTGATCTTTTGGGGGGGTGTATTTTTGGGAAGGCACACCACGAAAGCAACAGTGTGCTCTTCTAGGTGCATTATGTCGGGGGTGGGAGCTCATGTTGGTAATTTTGATTATTTGGTTAAGTGAGTCTGCTGGATTTTAAAGTTGCTATGTTTATGATTAGTAAGTGTTTTCTGGGTTGAAATTTTGAGACTAGGCAGATGTCAGGTTTCTCATCCTACCTTCCTCTTGTAGTTTTAGTATTTTTCAATGGTTTTTGCCTGCAACAATCGGTACTGTGGTGTTTTTCAATTTCAATTCGGCAAATATTTCAAATATGGTGAATTTCAATTTCCTTCATTCTTTTCTTTTTTGGTACATGGAAATAATTTTATTTTCATACTGTAGCACAGGAGACATACAATCAATATTTTTTCCTAGCGTGTGCAATATATAAATTATTCACATTAAAAAATTTAAGAACAGAAAGCCTCGTATGCAGGAGGTATTTAAAAATGTATACCTAATTTTGAATTGGTGTTTTTGACAGTATACACTATTAGCTTTATAAATCTGAATGAAAATGACAATACACATTTGAACAAGTACACATAGGGGTCCACTCCAGATACTTAATTCAGTATATGGATAACTCGCTCTTCACTTTGGTCGCTGGGATTCCAGATGCTGAGGCATATGTGAATCTGAAAGATACTTCCAGAAGTATATTTATTACACTGGCGTTTTAAAGATTTCTCTTTCTTCTACTCTCCTTTATAACGAGGGGTCCTTTTCTCTTTAAAAGCAAGAAGACCTTCAAGTCTGTCTTTCGTTGGAATAGTCTGAGCATAACAAGCTTCTTCTATGGCTAATCCTGTTACTAAATCGACCTCCATCCCTTGCTTAATTGCTAATTTTGCCACTCTCATTGCAACAGGTCCCTGAGGTAAAAACTCTCTTGCTAGGTCCAAGGCCTTTCTATAGGCAGCATCCCCCTCCTGGTTCTGTTCCAGAACATGGCTGATCAAGCCCACTGCTTTGGCTGCTTGGCCATCGAGCACACGTGCAGAGAAGATGAGCTCTTTGGCCAGGGACATCCCAATGGCACGTGGCAGTCGCTGCATGCCCTCTGCACCAGGAATAATTGCCAACTTTGTTTCAACCAGGCCCATTTTTGCAGAAGAAGCTGCTACTCTTGTATCACATGCTAAAGCCAGTTCAAGTCCACCACCTAAAGCGAGTCCATCTATTGCTGCAGTGGTTGGCACTGGAAGATTAGCGATTTCATTAATCACTGCTCTTACTTTGGAGACAAAAGGACCAACTTCACTGGAATTCATTTTGACTCTTTCCTTAAGGTCAGCACCAGCACAGAATATCCCTGGGACTTCACTTCTTACTATTATGGTCCGTACTTTCTTATCAGATTTTAAAGCATCCACAGCTTTTGAAAGCATTTTTATAAGATTTGTACTCAATGAATTTTTGGCATAAGCTCTGTTTATTCCAAGCACCACAGTTCCTCGGTTCTCCTCCTCCAGATACCGCACCCGCAGCTCGTCCTCCGTCTTCACCTCAGAGCTGTAGCCCCTCCGCCAGGCCGCACCCCCGGCCGTGGGTGTCCAGCCCTGAGCCCAGGTTGCCGGGTCGACCCGCGGGACCGTCCAGGAGCCGGACAGCCTCCACCCAGGGCCGAGCCGCGCACAGCAAGCGGCCACCAAGTGAGCGCGGCCGGCCTGCAAGATACCCAAGGCCCCGGGTGCTGCTGCGGCCGCCGCCGCCATGTTGATTGTTTCTCCTTCATTCTTTTTCAGTGCATTAATAGGGATTGAAATGGAAAGAACCACTGTCCCCTCTTCCTCATATACTTATTTATATTATTAAGGATTTAGGAATATTTTACTCCATGGGTTATAATCCAGCACTATGATTTTATTTTACTGTTTTGGCTTCGGTCCTTGGGAACGCCTTCAGTTCAACATCTGTGTCTTTTTGGCATGCTCTCATCACTTTTCCATATCTCCTTACTTCCCAGTACCACAAGATGTTCCAGGCTCTTCTTATACTTTTCCCCCCTCAGTCCAGAAATCAGCCCTTTCTCCAAAGAGCCCAGGTGTTTTCGTTTTTTGGGTTTTTTTTTTGCGGTACGCGGGCCTCTCACTGCTGTGGCCTCTCCCGTTGCGGATGGCCTCTCCTGTTGCAGAGCACAGGCTCCGGACGCGCAGGCTCAGCGGCCATGGCTCACAGGCCCAGCCGCTCCGCGGCATGTGGGATCTTCCCGGACCGGGGCACGAACCCGCGTCCCCTGCATCGGCAGGCGGACTCTCAACCACTGCGCCACCAGGGAAGCCCTGTTTTTGTTTTTTAACTGGTGAAGATTGATGGTTGGAAACACGGATCTAGGTCCTCCGCACGGTTGTTGCTGCTGGGTGTCATTACAGACCCTCTCAGTTGTCAGAGCTAGGAATGTATTTATTTCTACCGGCACACAGATTCTTCATTTAACCATCCGATTGTTGTTGTTGGTGGTGGTGGTTTTTCATTTTTTTCATGAAAGTCTAGAGCATTTTGTTACTCCTATACCAGGTTTTAGAAAGCAAATCAGAAAAGTGTAGGCTATGAAAAGTCTGTAAGGATAATAATAAACTCACTCATTTGCTAATTCAAGTTTCATCTGGGGCTAATGGCATATGCTGCTTTTACCTACGTTCTACTAGAAGTCTCAAAGAATAATGTAGGCCTTCTCAGTAATGTGCATTTTCTCAAATTCAGAAGGGCCCTAGTGACCCCATATTAGATGCATTTACTTTCTCTTTTTTTCTAGTATGAAATATACTGGATGTAGTCTGCTCTTTGGAGAATTTGCTCATTGGCTTCGAAGTGGGATTTTATTTGTCAGTCAGTATTCATGATACTGAAAGTTTTTTCAAAGTATTTTTGCAGTTGAAAAGTGTATCAGTTAGTGGGTAATGTAATTAGGGCTTGTAGACAGAACAGTTAATTTTGAGTTATGTAGCTTATTTTTAGAAACATCCCCTTTGCCTTTTTTAACTTTTAATTTGAAATAATTATACACTCAATTTCCTTTTAAAGCAATTTTTTGTGAGCCTGATATATCGTCAGTGAATGATGGTGAATGAGGTTCTTTTAATTAATCTTTCTAATACCTGCCAAGTTTTAATTTTCCTTTATGTGAGAAAATTTTCTGGAAATAATTTTGCAGCTTTCTTTCCAGAATAGATATTTGTTAATATTTGTATTTGGGAAATTGAAGCAAAATGAACATTAGATTTGCCTATCTTTACTTTTGTCGAAAGGTCTAATAGATTTCCTTTCGTTTTTTCTTTTCCAGCAATGCCGCCATTTTTTTTCTAATATCTTTATTGGAGTATAATTGCTTTACAATGTTGTGTTAGCTTCTGCTGTATAACAAAGTGAATCAACTATAGGTATACATATATCCCCATATCTCCTCCCTCTTGCATCTCCCTCCCACCCTCCCTATGCCACCCCTCTAGGTGGTCACAAAGCACCGAGCTGATCTCCCTGTGCTATGCGGCTGCTTCCCACTAGCTATCTGTTTTACATTTGGTAGTGTATATAAGTCCATGCCACCCTCTCACTTCGTCCCAGCTTACCCGTCCCCCCTCCCTGTGTCCTCAAGTCCATTCTCTATGTCTGCCTCTTTATTCCTGTCCTGCCCCTAGGTTCTTCACAACCTTTTTTTTTTTAGATTCCATATATATATATTGGCATACGGTGTTTGTTTTACTCTTTCTGACTTACTTCACTCTGTATGACAGACTCTAGGTCCATCCACCTCACTACAAATAACTCAATTTCATTTCTTTTTATGGCTGAGTAATATTCCATTGTATATATGTGCCACATCTTCTTTATCCATTCATCTGTTGGTGGACAGTTAGGTTGCTTGCATGTCCTGGCAATTGTAAATAGTGCTGCAGTGAACATTGTGGTACATGGCTCTTTTTGAATTATGGTTTTCTCAGGGTATATGCCCAGTAGTGGGATTGCTGGGTCGAGTGGTAGTTCTATGTTTAGATTTTTAAGGAACCTCCATACTGTTCTCCATAGTGGCTGTATCAATTTACATTCCCACCAACAGTGCAAGAGGGTTCCCTTTTCTCCACAACCTCTCCAACATTTATTGTTTGTAGACTTTTTGATGATGGCCATTCTGACTGGTATGAGGTGATAACTCATTGTAGTTTAGTTTTGATTTGCATTTCTCTAATGATGAGTGATGTTGAGCATTCTTTCATGTGTTTGTTGGCAATCTGTATATCTTCTTTGGAGAAATGTCTATTTAGGTCTTCTGCCCATTTTTGGATTGGGTTGTTTGTTCTTTTGATATTGAGCTGCATGAGCTGCGTGTAAATTTTGGAGATTAATCCTTTGTCAGTTGCTTCATTTGCAAATATTTTCTCCCATTCTGAGCGTTGTCTTTTTGTCTTGTTTATGGTTTCCTTTGCTGTACAAAAGCTTTGAAGTTTCGTTAGGTTCCATTTGTTTATTTTTGTTTTTATTTCCATTTCTCTAGGAGGTGGGTCAAAAAGGATCTTGCTGTGATTTATGACATAGAGTGTTCTGCCTGTGTTTTCCTCTAAGAGTTTTATAGTGTCTGGCCTTACATTTAGGTCTTTAATCCATTTTGAGTTTATTTTTGTGTATGGTGTTAGGGAGTGTTCTAATTTCATTCTTTTACATGTAGCTGTCCAGTTTTCCCAGCACCACTTATTGAAGAGGCTGTCTTTTCTCCATTGTATATGCTTGCCTCCTTTATCAAAAATCAGGTGACCATATGTGCGTGAGTTTATCTCTGGGCTTCCTATCCTGTTCCATTGATCTATATTTTTGTTTTTGTGCCAGTACCATACTGCAGCTTTGTAGTATAGTCTGAAGTCCGGGAGCCTGATTCCTCCAGCTCCATTTTTCTTTCTCAAGATTGCTTTGGCTATTCGGGGTCTTTTGTGTTTCCATACAAATTGTGAAGTTTTTTGTCCTAGTTCTGTGAAAAATGCCATTGGTAGTTTGATAGGGATTGCGATGAATCTGTAGATTGCTTTGGGTAGTATAGTTATTTTCACAGTGTTGATTCTTCCAATCCAAGAACATGGTATATCTCTCCATCTGTTTGTATCATCTTAAATTTCTTTCATCAGTTTCTTATAGTTTTCTGCATATAGGTCTTTTGTCTCCTTAGGTAGGTTTATTCCTAGGTGTTTTATTCTTTTTGTTGTAGTGGTAAATGGGAGTGTTTCCTTAATTTCTCTTTCAGGTTTTTCATCATTAGTGTATAGGAATGCAAGAGATTTCTGTGCATTAATTTTGTATCCTGCTACTTTACCAAATTCATCGACTAGCTCTAGTAGTTTTCTGGTAGCATCTTTAGGATTCTCTATGTATAATATCATGTCATCTGCAAACAGTGACAGCTTTACTTCTTCTTTTCCTATTTGGATTCTTTTTATTTCTTTTTCTTCTCTGATTGCTGTGGCTAGGACTTCCAAAACTATGTTGAATAATAGTGATGAGAGTGGACATCCTTGTCTTGTTCCTGATCTTTCAGTTTTTCACCATTGAGAATGATGTTGGCTGTGGGTTTGTCATATATGGCCTTTATTATGTTAAGGTAATTTCCCTCTATGCCCACTTTCTGGAGGGTTTTTATCATAAATGGTGTTGAATTTGTAAAAAGCTTTTTCTGTATCTATTGAGATGATCATATGGTTTTTCTCCTTCAATTTGTTAATATGGTTTATCACATTGATCGATTGGCATATATTGAAGAATCCTTGCATTCCTGGGATAAACCCCACTTGATCATGGTGTATGATCCTTTTAATGTGCTGTTGGATTCTGTTTGCTAGTATTTTGTTGAGGATTTTTGTGTCTATGTTCATCAGTGATATTGGCCTGTAGTTTTCTTTCTTTGTGACATCTTTGTCTGGTTTTGGTATGAGGGTGATGGTGGCCTCGTAGAATGAGTTTGGGCGTGTTCCTTCCTCTGCAATTTTTTGGAAGAGTTTGAGAAGGATGGATGTTAGCTCTTCTCTAAATGTTTGATAGAATTCACCTGTGAATCCATCTGGTCCTGGGCTTTTGTTTGTTGCGAGATTTTTTTATTAGAGTCTAAATTTCAGGGCTTGTGACTGGTCTGTTTATATTTTCTATCTCTTCCTGGTTCAATCTTGGAAGGTTGTGATTTCCCAAGAATTTGTCCATTTTCTTCCAGGTTGTGCATTGTATTGGCATATGGTTGCTTGTAGTAGTCTCTCATGATCCTTTGTATTTCTGCAGTGTCAGTTGTTTCTTCTCCTTTTTCTTTCCTAATTCTATTGATTTGAGTCTTCTCCCTTTTTTTCTTGATGAGTCTGGCTAATGGTTTATCAATTTTGTTTATCTTCTCAAAGAACCAGCTTTTAGTTTTATTGATCTTTGCTATTGTTTTCTTCATTTATTTCTGATCTGATCTTTATGATTTCTTTCCTTCTGCTAACTTTGGGGTTTTTTTGTTCTTGTTTCTCCAATACCTTTAAGTGTAAGGTTAGGTTGTTTATTTGAGATGTTTCTTGTTTCTTGAGGTAGGATTGTACTGCTATAAACTTCCCTCTTAGAACTGCTTTCGCTGCATCCCATACGTTTTAGGTCGTCGTGTCTCCATTGTCATTTGTTTATAGGTATTTTTTTATTTCCTCTTTGATTTCTTCAGTGATCACTTCATCATTAAGTAGTGTATTGTTTAGCCTCCATGTGTTTGTATTTTTTACAGATCTTTTCCTGTAATTGATATCTAGTCTCATAGCATTGTGGTCGAAAAGATACTTGATACGATTTCTATTTTCTTAAATTTACCAAGGCTAGATTTGTAACCCAAGATATGATCTACCCTGGAGAATGTTCCATGAGCACTTGAGAAAAATGTGTATTCTGTTGTTTTTGGATGGAATGTCCTATAAATATCAATTAAGTCCATCTTGTTTAATGTATCATTTAAAGCTTGTGTTTCCTTATTTATTTCATTTTGGATGATCTGTCCATTGGTGAAAGTGGGGTGTTAAAGTCCCCTACTATGATTGTGTTACTGTGGATCTCCTCTTTTATGGCTGTTAGCATTTGCCTTATGTATTGAGGTGCTCCTATGTAGGGGGCGTAAATATTTACAATCCTTATATCATCTTCTTGGATTGATCCCTTGATCATTATGTAGTGTCCTTCTTTGTCTCTTGTAATAGTCTTTATTTTAAAGTCTATTTTGTCTGATATGAGAATTGCTACTCCAGCTTTCTTTTGATTTCCATTCGCATGGAATATCTTTTTCCATCCCCTCACTTTCAGTCTGTACGTGTCCCGAAATCTGAAGTGGGTCACTTGTAGACAGCATATATACGGGTCTTATTTTTGTATCCATTCAGCCAGTCTATGTCTTTTGGTTGGAGCATGTAATCCATTTACATTTAAGGTAGTTATCGATATGTATGTTCCTATCACCATTTACTTAATTGTTTTGGATTTGTTTTTGTAGGTCTTTTCCTTCTCTTGTGTTTCCTGCCTAGAGAAGTTCCTTTAGCAGTTGTTGTAACGCTGGTTTAGTGGTGCTGAATTCTCTTAGCTTTTTCTCAGCAATGCCTTCTTACCCTAAAAATGTCTTTGGTAGCCATAGAAGCATTTAGTTACAAGCAAATTTTTTGGAAGTTATTAGCATTTGTATAAAGGTTATATTAATGTTCACCTAATAGAAGGACAAAACAATTATCTGGTCCTAAATGTGTCATGGTTTTTATTTTAACATATGCTTTTTATTTTAACATATATTTATAATGCATCTGTAAATGCTGAATTAATGCCTTTACCCTGGGGATTTAAAGTGTGTGAATGCTATATTATATACAAATACCCTGTCATAATAAAATGGTGCCTATTGTTTGACAATAATTATGTATACAATTTGGCATAATAATTTTTTGAAAGGTAAAAGAATTTTAGGAAATGTTCCATCTTAGAAGTTGGAATTTATGTTCTCAAAGTATTAATTATTTTACACATAGCAAACGCTTAAGTTATGATACCTATTAAAACCCACTCAAACGAAGGTGGTAATCTAATTTATGTAAGGAATAATATGGACATGAATGAGAAAGAACAGTATTTAAAAAGCGAAATATATATATGCTGTGTAACTACCATATTTAAGATATTTCTTGTTTAGAAGGTAGTTATTAGATAGGCAAGTTGGAGGAAGGGGGGGACACACTGAATAGTATATTGGCAAGCTTCCTAAAATGCATATGCATAGTAATTAGAGGCATATTGATTTTTAAATGTCAGCCAGCTTTTATTCTCTTCCTTTTCTATCATGTATTTGTATGAACAGTGACTATTCTTCTAAAAGAGGTTTATGAAGCTTTTTGTCATCATTTGTTATATAGGAAATAAATTACCACTGCTATATAAAACTAACATTAAATTTGTAATATTAGCAATTTGTGAGAGATTTAAAGTTTTGTTGCTTTGATTAATTTCTTATTTGTCAAATGATGGTGAAGAAATTCTCCATTTCCTAGTTGAGATTTGGGGATATTTCTTATGCTTTCTACTTGCATCCAGTGAACAAATATCCCTTTAGTCATGTTTGTAACCTTCAACAACATGCTAAAAGGCATAACTGTAAGTATCACTCACATGCCGAACTTAAGTACTGTAGCTTTTTGCTAAATTGGTTTAATTTATTTTTGTGTTTGTCAGCTATTAGCTTTCCTTTAGTGGCCTTCAGTACTTTATAGGCCTTTAAAGAATGTAGGGAACAGAGGTGTTCCTAGGAGATGGAATATCTATCTGCCTTATTTCATAAAATCTAAGGTGCTTTAACAGTGAACTTTATTAGTCTTACTAGACCAAGTCAGTGGAAGGTTAAGTACGGGTAGAAAAATTTCCCCTTCTTTTCTTCTAGGTTCTTTGGTCTAATAATTAAATTGACATAGGACAGATTAACAGGAGAAAAACATATTTGAGTTAGTATGTACGGGATCCCCAAAGATACAAGACTCAAGGGTAGGTCGAGCAGTTGAGGCTTATGTGCCATCCTGTGCTAAGGAATGGGATAAGGGCCTGGGTCTTCAAAGGGGAGGAGGGTAACTCACAGGATGATGAGAAGAACAGATGTTTTGTATTTAGAAGTTTGCCCTGCCATGCAGATTGGTCTTTCAGATAAAAACGTTATCTATGGTAATAGCTCTCTTTCTGGGCCAGGCCCCCTATCTAAGTTCTTTTAGGCAGTTACAAGAGAGGTAAAAAGTTTTCCTGAGTCTCTTAGGTCTTGATTGCCTTCAGCTTAAAATAATCCACATGTCAAAGTGGTGTATTTTGGGTTGGTGTATTCTCCCCTTCAGTAATCATACAACCATCTCACACTGTCACCCGGTGACAGTGATTACAAGATACCGTAGAGTAATTAATTTAATTATGACCTTCTCATACCCAGCACGACTACATGCTCCGCAAGCATAGTTCTAATGATGGTATTTCCTTATTCACAGTGTTTCAATGTAGTCAAGAATGATAGCCCTCTTTAAATAGGAAGGAAGGAATGATGCAGGGAAGGTAACCATTTTACCTCCACCCTCTAGATGGTTTGATTTTTATTTTCATGTGCATTTATTGTCTGTACAAAAAAATAAATATTACTTATGAAATAAAGATAAGACATTTGGCGTTCTTCATGGCCCATTCCAAACCTTCTTCGGGTTTTCATCTCTGACTAACTTATCCCTTACTTCAGCCAGACTTCTTTACTTTTGGTTTCAAATCTTCTGCATTCTCAGGGTATAGTTTAAAATTTCTCCCTTTGCCTTACCAACCCTTTAAAAGTTAAGCCTAAATTCCTCTTCAGGCTTCTCCAGCTCCCTCCATAGAAGGTATCTCTCACTCCACTACTTTGCAATGGCAAATACCTCTAGAATAGCATTTATCAGAGGCCACCTTTTGTTAGGGTTAATTGTGTATCTGGTTTTCTTGTTAAATTTTGGAACTGAACCGTTTAGGTTTGTATTATCTCCATAGTGCATAATATAGACACACAGTGAGTGTTTCTTGAATTGAACTTTTATAGATTTTTAAATATATGCATTGCTTCTTTTAATTCTCCCCGATGTAGTAATTTTGCTAGAATTACTAGTATGTTAGACTGTTTTACATTTAAGTTGCCATTCTCAATATTTACCCATCATTTTCTGAAGTATAAGAATTATTCCTTTCCTGGTTACTATTCCATCGTGTGAAAAGACAAGAATAATTGCATAGATATTAATTTTTTCATAGTCAGGATCTATTATACAAATTTTGGTAATTATACAACCTCATATTTAAGGAAGAGTATTTTATAAATAATGCTTTTTTTTTCCTTTGTAGCTTACTTCCTCAGAATGTTGGCCTTCTCTATGTTGGAGGTTATGAAAGACCCTTTGCACAAATCAAGGTATGGTTGTTCATTTTCTAGTATATTTTCCCTAGATACAGTTCACTTGTCCAGAACCCACCAAAACCCTGCAAATAACTATCACAAAAATTTGGGAATGTGAATTATTAATTTCATTTGTTTTTGCATATCTCTGATGAAAAAGTAATTCAGTTTTTCAGTGAATCGATTAGTTTAATAATCTTGCCCTTAGTAGCGTTAATTTTGACCATTGCACTTCAGTGATTAGTTAAGAAGAGTATAATTTAGAGCCACATTACCCTTTTTACCAATAGAATTTTTTGACAGCTTTATTGAGGTATAATAGGCATACAGTAAAATATACATATTTAAACTGTACAATTTGACATACCCTTGTGAAACCATCACCACAGTCAAGGTAATGAACATATCCATCAACCCTAAAAGTTTCCTTGTGCCCCATTGAACTCCCCCGTCCTGCCCTTCCTTTTTCTTTTTCAGTCCCCAGGTGACCACTGATCTAATCATTATAGATTAATTTGCACTTTCCAGAATTTTATATAAATGGATCATACTGTATTTCTTTCTCTCTCTCTTTTAGCTTCTTTCATTCAGTGTTATTATTTTGAGATTCACCCATGTTGTTACACTTCAGTAGTTCATTCTTTTTTATTGCTGAGTAGTATTTCATTATATGGTTTTAGCACAGTTTCTTTATCCTTTCACACGTTGAGAGACATTTGGGTTGTTTCTGCTTTTTGACTATTATAAATAAAGCTGCTGTGAACGTTTGTGTACAAGTCTCTGTGTGGACATATATTTTCATTTCTCTTGGGTAAATACCTAAGACCAAAATGGCTGAGTTAAATGGCAGTTGTATGTTTTAACTTTTTAAGAAACTACCAAACTATTTCCCCACCAGCAGGGTGAGTGCCAGTTCCTCCATATCATCATCAACATTTGGTATGGTCAGTCTTTTTAAGTTTAGTCATTCTTATAGGTATATAGTATTTCATTGGAATTTTAATTTGCATTTCTGTAATGACTAATAATGTTGAGCATCTTCCCATGTACTTATTTGCCATCTGTACGTCTCTAGTGAAGTGTGTGTTCAAAACTTGCCATTTTTTAATTGGGTTTTTTGTTTTATTACCGTTGAGTTTTGAGCATTCTTTATATATCTTCTGGATGTAAGCCCTTTATCAGATATGGGATTTCTCTTAACAGGATCCTCAGAGAGCAAAAATTCTTCATGTTGGTGAAGTTCAGTTTATTAGTTTTTTTTCACGGTTCTTGCTTTTACTGTTGATCTAAGAAATATTTGCCTAGTCCAAAGGCTAAAAGATTATTCTCCTATGTATTCTTCTAGAATCTTTATAGTTCTAGGTTTTACATTTAAGTTTATTGTCCAGTGGAGTTAATTTTTGTATATGATGCAAGGTTCAAGGCATAGAGGAATGTTGTCCCCCTACACCCCAACCTTTCTTTGGCCCGTGGATATCCAGTTGTTCCTAAACCATTTGTTAAAAAGGGTATCCTTTCCACCATTGAAGTGCCTTTGCATCTTAGTTGAAAATCAATTCACCATATGTGTGTGAATCTATTTCTAAGCTCTTTATTCTGTTCCATTGACCTATGTATCTATCCCTCCACCAATATCGCACTGTCTTGATTTTTGTAGCTTTAGAATAAGTCATGAAGTCAGGTAGTGTAAATCCTGCAACTTTGTTCTTTTTCAGAGTTGTTTAGACTACTCTGGGTTCCTTTAATTTCCATGTGAATGTTAGAATCATCTTGTCAATTTCTGTAAAAATACCTGCTGGAATTTTGATTTGGATCACATTGAATCTGGAGATCAATTTGAAGAGAAATGACATCATAACAGTATTGAATCTTACTATTCATCAAAGCCACATATTTCTCCATTTATTTAGATCTTTAGTGTCTCTCAGCAGTATTCCATTGTTTCAGTGTGTTGGTCTTGCACATTTAAAAGTAAATTTATCTGTAAATATTTTATATTTGTGATGCTATTTTAAAAGTATTTTTTATTTCATTTTACGATTGTTTTGCTAGTACATAAAAAGACGATTAAATTTTGTGTGTTGACTTTAAATCCTGCAACATTACTATACTCAATTAGTAATTCTAGTAGCTTTTTTGTAGATTTCATAGGATTTTCTACATAAATGATTATGTCATCTACTAAGAGGCAGTTTTCTTTTTCCTTTCTGATCTTGATATTGATACCTTTTATTGCTTTTTCTTGCTTTAGTGCACTGGCTAAAACCTACAGTACAAAGTTGATTAGAAATGGTGAGAACAGACATCCTTGCCTTGTTCCTGATCTTAGAGGGAAAGCATTCAATTTTTTGTCAAAGATTGTTTTTATAGCAATATTAGTTGAGGGTTGAAGCACAGATTCCAATTAGGCTTTCTTGTAAAAAGTGGAATAGTATTATGAATGTTCAAGGCAGTAAATAAAAAGAAAGGTTTGCAGTCATCCTTTTCCTTTGTTATTTTAACTTTATTAATGTTTTCTGACAGACCTGTAAAATTTGATTTGTTTTTTTGGTTTAGTATTGGATTTTTCCTCACATTTGTTTCTTGGCTCTATGAGTTAATTATTTTTCTCACATTCATTTGTTGAATGTGATTTTGAATTCCTTTCCCCCTAAATATATGACATATTTTTATGCTTTGAAAAACAAAGAATTTTCAGAATAGACTGAGCCTGAATAGGACATATAAGATATTTAATAGTGAGGCGGTTTAGTCACATTATTGACATTTTAAAACGAAAAACCTTCTTTAGCTACCATAGCATCAGCACTTCTTTAAGTACCTTCCTTAATTTAACTTAAGACACTCTCAAAAGTCCACATTAGGGTCTTAAGTTGTGGACCCTCTTGAACGTTTCTGATTCCCTAAGTAATGACAAGCATTCAGGTACATTTTTTTAAATTCTATTTTTAACATCCCTGGAACACAAGTGGAGTTGGCAAGAGTCTCTTCATAAACCTCCCTCACTATCCTGTTCACCAAATTCTCCAGTAGAGGCAGGAATTCTAATAAGTTTCAGCAGAAACATTTCTAAAAGCCCAATTTTTTTTCTGTCCATTGGTTTGGAAAATCCTGTTTCTCTGTATTATAACTGAGATAATGAAAAAGTGAGAGGCTTATCTGATATATTTAAGGAAGGGTAGAATTTGTGTGTGTGTGTGTTACATGTTGTCTCAAAAACATAAGTGTATGTATGTATGAGGGTGATTCCTCCATCACTCACCTGATTCATTAACATATCATTTTCTTTATCCAAGCCCTTTCTAACAAGCCCAGTGACAGAGGTCAATCCTTTGTCAACCCTTTATGCCTAGATAATCAACTCAATAGAAAAAAGTCCATTATTTTAGGCCATCTTTTTCCTTTGATGTTGCTATGGGAAGGGTTTCTCTCATGTACTGTGAAAGGATTTCTTATCCTCATTAATTGTTGAAGTTCTTCTATAATTCCTGTGGTTCTTATGAAAATGCTGTATAGATCCCTACCTAATTAGAATGCTTGTAAGTTAATTGGAAAACAATTTTTAAAAATCATAGTTTAAATGCTTGAGATCAGGCTAGAAATTTAGGGTTCATCCCCTGCCCCTTTCCTTGCATCTGACTTCTTCTGGACATGAAATACCAGTATTCGTTTGCTGTTCAACTAAATGTAATGATAC
Organism: Monodon monoceros; assembly: GCF_005190385.1. Lineage (NCBI taxonomy): Eukaryota > Metazoa > Chordata > Mammalia > Artiodactyla > Monodontidae > Monodon > Monodon monoceros. The sequence continues at coordinate 21,534,491 of NW_021703771.1, read as the reverse complement.
TGTATTGTGTGGCATAGATATCAGATATGACCTTTAATAAATGGAAACTGTTTTGCTTTCTTAAGAGAGTATTGGTTGAATTTTTTTTTTTTTATAAATCAAGATAGAAAATTGTTCATTTGAATATTTAGGAAAAGGAATTCTCATTTATTAACATCACAGGACTAAGTGTGAGTGGCTTGGTGCTAGAGGCTACATTTGTTAAAGTGGCATTTTACATTTGTATTTCTAAAAAGGAGCTCCAATTTATAAAGATCAGAAAGAGAAAAAGGAAAACAAAAAGGATGGTGGATATTTGGGCTAGTGTTAAATGAGTTCAGAAAATTTGCTATAGCGTGACAATAGATGTATGTACTATTAGCATATAACATGAATTGTTACAACCACTCTTTCTCTCTCTCTCTGTCTCTCCCTCCCTCCCTCCCCCATGATTAATCTTTTAGTTTTCTGTCCAAGCCCTAGGTAAAGATACCAGTGTGTACAAACATGGGACTTCATTACGGTCTTAGACCAGTACACCTTCATGCTAGTTTCAGGTTTCATTATTTTTAGAGGAAGTTATCCCAACTTTACCTTTTATATCTCTTAACATCTTCTGAAAGTCATCAGAATAAGTTTTCATGGGAAATTTGTCATCTTGATTTTAAACATACATGATTATTTTGTTATTTTAAACTAAAACATGATAAACTAAATAAAACACTGATCCTTTTTTTTTTTTGCGGTATGGGGGCCTCTCACTACTGTGGCCTCTCCTGTTGCGGAGCACAGGCTCTGGACGCGCAGGCCCAGCGGCCATGGCTCACGGGCCCAGCCGCTCCGCGGCACGTGGGATCCTCCCGGACCGGGGCACGAACCTGCGTCCCCTGCATCGGCAGGCGGACTCTCAACCGCTGTGCCACCAGGGAAGCCCAACACTGATCATTTTATAATGAGTTGTAATACAGAGTAAGAAAAGAATTGCCTCACATATCCACAGCTATTGTTTAGTGCTGTAAATGAAGTAGATTTCACCCTCATCCAAGACTAACTTCTTTCAACTTTATTGAGATTAAGATAAGTTTCTAGATGTACTGGGCTGTGTGTGACTTAGGGTTTTCTTAAGTAAGAGATATGTTTCATTATATCTTTATATGTAGTCTTTGAAATTTAAAAGGGAAGTTTTGAAAAAAGTAAAATTTTACTTAATTCTTATTTGTATGCTTTCAAGTTGTCAGAAGCTTTTTTGGGGTGGAGGGGTGGTTATTTCTGTATATCTTTGCATAATACCTTTATCTTAATTCAGTGCGAATATAATTCTATTGTTCATAGTTTAGTTTTATAGGCATGGTCAAGTTTAAATAATAGTTTACATTTTATTTATTTTAAAATTTATTTATTTTTGGCTGCATTGGGTCTTCGTTGCTGCGCGTGGTCTTTCTCTAGTTGGGGAGAGCGGGGGCTACTCTTCATTGCGGTGCGAGGGCTTCTCATTGTGGTGGCTTCTCTTGTTGCGGAGCGTGGGCTCTAGGCACGTGGGCTTCGGTAGTTGTGGCGTGTGGGCTCAGTAGTTGTGGCTCGCGGGCTCTAGAGCGCAGGCTCAGTAGTTGTGGCGCGTGGGCTTAGTTGCTCCACGGCATGTGGGATCTTCCCGGACCAGTGATCGAACCCGTGTCCCCTGCATTGGCAGGCGGATTCTTAACCACTGAGCCACCAGGGAAGTCCCAATAGTTTACATTTTATACCTATTATTCTGTGTTGTTTTCTAAAGCATTTTATGGTGCAGTAAAAATCTCAGTGCTATTCTCATAGGGTTCTAGTCCTGGAGGCTCCACTTACCAGCCATAATCCATAAAACCAAGAAGGATTGAAGCTTGTCAACATCACTTTTAATCAACTCAAGGATTGTTATGGAAAGTCTCAGAGCCACAGGGCTGTCCCTCTCCACCGGGCTTGCTATTAGTTGCCTCTTGCAGTTCAGACAGCCCAAGAAGTGTGTGAAGCTGTGAGGCTGAGTCACATACAGTTTTCACTTTGACACTGCGGAATGGCTGAAAAATGTCTTTTGTATTTTAACTCTGAATTCCATGCAGCAGCCATATGTGAAATGTAAGGAATATAACCGTTATTCTGAGGCAGTTATTTTATAGTCAGTGCAGCTGGGTTATTCTCTGCCTCAGAACTTGGTTCCATCCCTGCTGAGGGACTGGGTGCCATTAGTCACAGTCTCATACTCTAGGCTTTCTGAGCTTCAATTTTTAAGTCTCTTTACAGCCCAGGAAATATAAAATTGGTGTAAAATTGGTGTTTGTATTCATATACATATTCCGTTAGTGCAAAGAAATAGTGATCTCTTCATTTTTGAAATATTTGAAAATCCATCAAATCATTCCCTCAGACTTTTTTAAATTAAAAAAAGTAGAATACTTTTCCTTTTTAGGTATATTGAGCTTGGATTGTTATTTGTTACTTAAAAATATCTTTGAAATGCCTAGTAATGTGTCAATTTTAATTTTTAGGGTATATTAAATTTAAAGATAAAGTATTTATTTGGGGTCTCTTAGGAAATACTGAGAAAACTAGGAAAACTGATTTGTTTTGTTCACTGACTGATGATGTTTTAGAAAATGTGTGGCTCATTAGATCAACACTTCTTACTAAAGGAAATTATTTAACATCCTTATTTTAAATCTCTAAAATATCTGAAGTATTACATCAGATATAGATGCAGGCCTAGAACTGAGTATTGTAGTTTAGTGGCTTCCAAACTTACTACCATGATCTGTAGGAATGTAGGAAGTGTACTTTCATTGAGTTCCAGCACACATACACATATGTGTATTTATACACGCACAACATAAACCAAAGTTTCAAAATAAGTATGATTTTCCATTCTGTTCAGTTTATTTTTCCGTTGATTTAGTTTTTAAATGTGGGTCTCAACCCACTAAATTAACTTCTCTGTTTGGAAAATGGGTCACGACTCATAGTTTGGCAGACACTGCTGCAGGGTAGGACTTGTCCAGCTAATGCTGCCATTTGCCACATTGATGCAGTGCAGGCAATGGTGAGGAAGCTTACCTGCCCCTGAGTTGATGGTAGTCCTCGGAGTGGCTTTGGAGGGGAAGAAAGTGATGTGATGTCATAGTTGCTGGGGAGAAGGAGGAAGAGAGTATAAGAAAAGATAAATGAGAAGTGACTTAAGATGTTTCATGGAGCCAAGCAAAGCTATTTTCTATTTCAAAAGGACCCTAATTCTCATAAACAGAAGAGAAACTTCTGTGCCTACTCTGTCTTCTAAGTGATTTCATGTATTTTGAGGCTAGAAAGACAAATAAAGTTTAGATCCCCATAGACGAATAAAACAGAAAGAAATGGAGATGAGTGAGAAATTGAGAGAAAGCAGTGCAAGCAGATCTAGATTAGTGTGCCATATTCATTGAATAATTGCTCAGTTTTCTGTAGTACTGTGAGTGGAGAGGCAAATTTTCAGTGTCTCATGTTGCAGTAATCAGAGCGGACATGGGTATTTCTTTGTTGAAAGCAGATTCAAAAAGTGAAAAAAAAACTTAAAAAAAAAAAAACACCTCACAAACTATCATGGAAGCCAAAAGTCTCTTTACTTATATGCAAAAACTATTAAGTTGCTGACAGCATTTTATCCTGCACACTTGCTGACAGAGTGCTTCAGGACCACTGCTGGGCTCTCTAGTGAGCCCATCTAGTAACTTTCTGGATGTTAAAAATCATGCATTGTTACCAACAAATCACATCGAAACTGCAGACTTAGGGTTCCAGAAAGTATTCAATAGCAGTAGTTTTCCTGCCATTTTTACCAAGGTGCTTTTGGCCGTGTTATTGCCAAAACTGAGTAACACTTAAGGCCTGTGGTCATACATGTTTCAGTTTCAGTATTCTTACTTTCATGTCCTTAAAAAACTTATCTGTTTACAAAAATATGAGTCCCATAGGGCTGGGCTGTGTCTTGTGTACTTCTGTATCCTCAGCAATTAGCCTAGTGCCTGAGACATAAAAACACTAAATAAATATTTAACATTATTATTGAAGAATGCCTAGAAAACCAAATATTGCTTTTTTTTTTTTAATTGAGGTATAGTTGATATATAGCATATTAGTTTCAGGTGTAAAACATAATGATCCAATATTGTACACATTGCAAAATGATCACCACAATAAGTCTACTTAACATCCATCCCCTTACATGGTTACAAAACAGTTTCTTCTTGTGATGAGAACTTTTAAGATCTACTCTTTTAGCAACTTCCAAATATACGATACACTATTATTAACTATAGTCACCCTACTGTTAACATTACATCTCCAGAACGTATCTACCTTATAATTGGAAGTTTGTACCTTTGTACCTTTTGACCCCCTTCTTCATCCATTTCTCCCACCCTCACCCACTGCTTGCGGCAACGACTAACCTGTTCTCTGTATCTATGAGCTTGTTGTTGTTTTTTTAAACCATCAAGTATTTACCATGAAGTTCATCAAAGTATTTAACACTCTGGTTCTAATTACATACATATTTACTGCATTAAAACTTTATTTTCTCATCTCTTGAGCTGGGATTATCTTTGAGGCAATATAAATTAATTTTACTTTCTAATGTAAGATTGTGGTTGTAAATTGTTATTAACATCAGTAAGTTTATTTGAAATGTAGATTGTGCGAATTATTCTGAGAACATTTTAAATCTAGCCCTCAAATTATTTTCCAATTAAGAAAGATTTTCTTAGCTGGATATTCCAATTACTTTCCATCTCTCTTGAGCTAGCCACTTTATAGAAAAATATTAGAAATCATTTTAGCATATTCTAGTTTTTTTGAAAACCAGATCTGTCATATCAAGCTGTCTTCTTGTTACATGTGATTTGGAGAGAAAAAGACTAAACAATTCCTTTTTGTAATTTTGAAATGTTCTCAAGAAAGGAGATGGTATCATGCTTACTTACATATTTATAATGCAATGGACATCCTATTTTGGTGAAAGGAAATAACATGGTGTTTCTTATCCTGTTGGGTTTTTTCCCTACCAATGTTTTACTTCTAAAAAGAATTTCAAACGCACTGACAACCACGTAAATAGAAAAGATAATATCTAAAATGACTCTTGTAGAAGTCATATTTCTGACAAATGCCATGGTTTCTGATCTAGATTGTACATTAGACATCTAGAAGTTATATATTTCACTTTTTTCCCACAAAAGGAGAAAAATAATTTCTCCAGTAAATAGTTAGGAAGGAATATTACTTGTCCGCTTGCCTAATAAAATTTGAAAAAGCAACCCCGCCCCCCTCTCCCCTCCCCAAGGCAGAGGTGGCAATAAAGACCCATTTCAAGTGTATCATGGCCATGATTCAGGCAGCTAGGGAAGCTCCAGACCGGTGTTCTCTTTGTTAACCCTTCGAGAACAATAACAAACTATGAAACTCTGAGACTAGATAATACAAATCCATTAATGTTGCCAGTGATTTGTAATGGGCACTATTAAAGTTGGTACCTTGAGCACCTTCAGAAGTTTCAGACTACTGCAGTAAGTGATATTCCATCATAAGTAGATACAGTAATTGTAAGTTATGGGTAGGAGGGATCCTTCTTTTTTTTTTTTCTTTGAATTTTATTTTAGTTTTTTATACAGCACGTTCTTATTAGTTATCCACTTTATACATATTAGTGTATATATGTCAATCCCAATCTCCCAGATCATCACAGGACCACCACCACCCCCTGCTGCTTTCCCCCTTTGGTGTCCATACATTTGTTCTCTACATCTCTGTCTCAGTTTCTTCCCTGCACACCGGTTCATGTATACCATTTTTCTAGGTTCCACATATATGTGTTAATATATGATAATTCTTTTTCTCTTTCTGACTTACTTCACTCTGTATGACAGTCTCTAGATCCATCCATGTCTCTACAGATGACCCAGTTTCGTTCCTTTTTATGGCCGAGTAATATTCCATTGTAGATATGTACCACATCTTCTTCTTTTTTTTTTTTTGCGATACGCAGGCCTCTCACTGTTGTGGCCCCTCCCGTTGCGGGGCACAGGCTCCGGACGCGCAGACTCAGCGGCCATGGCTCACGGGCCCAGCTGCTCCACGGCACATGGGGTCCTCCCGAACCAGGGCATGAACCCGTGTCCCCTGCATCGGCAGGCGGACTCCCAACCACTGCGCCACCAGGGAAGCCCTGTACTACATCTTCTTTATCCATTTGTCTGTCGATGGGCATCTAGGTTGCTTCCATGACCTGGCTATTGTAAACAGTGCTGCAATGAACATTGGGGTGCATGTGTCTTTTTCAATTATGGTTTTCTCAGGGTATATGCCCAGTAGTGGGATTCCTGGGTCATATGGTAATTCTATTTTTACTTTTTTAAGGAACCTCCATACTGTTCTCCATAGTGGCTGTATCAGTTTACATTCCCACCAACAGTGAAAGAGGGTTCCCTTTTCTCCACACCCTTTCCAGCATTTGTTGTTTGTAGATTTTCTGATGAAGCCCATTCTAACTGGTGTGAGGTGATACCTCACTGTAGTTTTGATTAGCATTTCTCTAATAATTAGTGATGTTGAGCAGCTTTTCATGTGCTTCTTGGCCATCTGTATGTCTTCTTTGGAGAAATGTCTATTAAGGTCTTCTGCCCACTTTTGGATTGGGTTGTTTGTTTTTTTGATATTGAGCTGCATGACCTGTTTATATATTTTGGAGATTAATCTTTGGTCCGTTGTTTCATTTGTAAGTATTTTCTCCCATTCTGAGGGTTGTCTTTTCGTCTTGTTTGTAGTTTCCTTTGCTTTGCAAAAGCTTTTAAGTTTCATTAGGTCCAATTCGTTTATTTTTGTTTTTATTTCCATCACTCTAGGAGGTGGATCAAAAAAGATCTTGCTGTGATTTATGTCAAAGAGTGTTCTTCCTGTGTTTTACTCTAAGAGTTTTATAGTGTCTGGTCTTACATTTAGGTCTCTAATCCATTTTGAGTTTATTTTTGTGTATGGTGTTAGGGAGTGTTCTAATTTCATTCTTTTACATGTAGCTCTCCAGTTTTCCCAGCACACTTACTGAAGAGACTGTCTTTTCTCCATTGTATATCCTTGCCTCCTTTGTCATAGAATAGTTGACCATAGGTGCATGGTTTTATCTCTGGGCTTTCTCTCCTGTTCCATTGATCTATATTTCTGTTTTTGTGCCAGCACCATTCTGTCTTGATTACTGTAGCTTTGTAGTGTAGTCTGAAGTTTGGGAGCCTGATTCCTGCAGCTCTGTTTTTCGTTCTCAAGATTGCTTTGGCTATTCAGGGTCTTTCGTGTTTCCATACAAATTGTAAAATTTTTTGTTCTAGCTCTGTGAAAAATGCCATTGGGAGTTTGATAGGGATTGCATTGAATCTGTAGTTTGCTTTGGGTAGTATAGTCATTTTCACAATATTGATTCTTCCAAATCAAGAACATGGTATATCTTCCCATCTGTTTGTATCATCTTTAATTTTTTTCATCAGTGTCTTATAGTTTCCTGCATACAGGTCTTTTGTCTCCCTAGGTAGGTTTATTCCTAGGTATTTTATTCTTTTTCTTGCAGTGGTAAATGGGAGTGTTTCCTTAATTTCTCCTTCAGATTTCTCATCATTAGTGTATAGGATGCAAGAGATTTCTGTGCCTTAATTTTGTGTCCTACAGCTTTACCAAATTCATTGATTAGCTCTAGTAGTTTTCTGGTGGCATCTTCAGGATTCTCTATGTATAGTATCATGTCATCTGAAAACAGTGACAGTTTTACTTCTTCTCTTCCAATTTGGATTCCTTTTATTTCTTTTGCTTCTCTGATTGCTGTGGCTCTGACTTCCAAAACTGTGTTGAATAATAGTGGTGAGAGTGGACATCCTTGTCTTGTTCCTGATCTTAGAGGAAATGCTTTCAGTTTTTCACCATTGAGAATGATGTTTGCTGTGGGTTTGTTGCATATGGCCTTTATTATGTTGAGGGTAGGTTCCCTCTATGCCCACTTTCTGGAGAGTTTTTATCATAAATGGGTGTTGAATTTTGTCAAAAGCTTTTTCTGTATCTATTGAGATGATCATATGATTTTTCTTCTTCAGTTTGTTAATATGGTATATCACATTGAGTGATTTGCGTATATTGAAGAATCCTTGCATTCTTGGACTAAATCCCACTTGATCATGGTGTACGATCCTTTTAATGTATTGTTGGATTCTGTTTGCTAGTATTTTGTTGAGGATTTTTGCATCTATATTCATCAGAGATATTGGTCTGTAATTTTCTTTTTTTGTAGTATCTTTGTCTGGTTTTGGTATCAGGGTGATGGTGGCCTCGTAGAATGAGTTTGGGCATGTTCCTTCCTCTGCAATTTTTTGGAAGAGTTTGAGAAGGTTGGGTTTTAGCTCTTCTCTAAATGTTTGATAGAATTCACCTGTGAAGCCATCTGGTCCTGGACTTTTCTTTGTTGGAAAATTTTTAATCACAGTTTCAATTTCATTACTTATGATTGGTCTGTTCATATTTTCTCTTTCTTCCTGGTTCAGTCTTGGAAGGTTATACCTTTCTAAGAATTTGTCCATTTCTTGCCAGTTGGCATTTTATTGGCATAGAGTTGCTTGTAGTAGCCTGTTAGGATGCTTTGTATTTCTGCAGTGTCTGTTGTAACTTCTCCTTTTTCATTTCTAATTTTATTGATTTGAGTCCTCTCCCTCTTTTTCTTGATAAGTCTGGCTAATGGTTTTTCAATTTTGTTTATCTTTGAAAGAGCCAGCTTTTAGTTTTATTGATCTTTGCTATTGTTTTCTTTGTTTCTATTTCATTTATTTCTGCTCTGATCTTTATGATTTCTTTCCTTCTACTAACTTTGGATTTTGTTTGTTCTTCTTTCTCTAGTTCCTTTAGGTGTAAGGTTAGATTGTTTATTTGAGATTTTTCTTGTTTCTTGAGTTAGGATTGTATTGCTATAAACTTCCCTCCTAGAACTGCTTTTGCTGCATCCCATAGGTTTCGGATCGTTGTGTTTTCATTGTCATTTGTCTCTAGGTAGTTTTTGATTTCCTCTTTGATTTCCTCAATGATCTTTTGGTTATTTAGTAACGTATCATTTAGCCTCCATGTGTTTGTGTTTTTTACGTTTTTTCTCTGTAATTGATTTCTAACCTCATAGCGTTATGGTCAGGAAAGATGCTTGATATGATTTCAATTTTCTTAAATTTACTGAGGCTTCATTTGTGACCCAAGATGTGATCTATCCTGGAGAATGTTCCATGCGCACTTGAGAAGAAAGTGTAATCTGCTGTTTTGGAATGGAATGTCCTATTAATATCAATTAAATCTACCTGGTCTATTGTGTCATTTAAAGCTTCTGTTTCCTTATTTTCAGTTTGGATGATCTGTCCATTGGTGTAAGTGAGGTGTTAAAGTCCTCCACTATTATTGTGTTACTGTCAATTTCCTCTTTTATAGCTGTTAGCAGTTGCTTTATGTATTGAGGTGCTCCTTTGTTGGGTGCATATATATTTACAATTGTTATATCTTCTTCTTGGATTGATCCCTTGATCATTATGTAGTGTCCTTCCTTGTCTCTTGTAACATTCTTTATTTTAAAGTCTATTTTATCTGATATGAGTATTGGTACTCCAGCTTTCTTTTGATTTCCATTTGCATGGAATATCTTTTTCCATCCCCTCACTTTCAGTCTGTATGTGTCCCTAGGTCTGAAGTGGGTCTCTTGTAGACAGTATATATATGGGTCTTGTTTTTGTATCCATTCAGCGAGCCTGTGTCTTTTGGTTGGAGCATTTAATCCATTCACGTTTAAGGTAATTATCGATATGTATGTTCCTATGACCATTTTCTTAACTGTTTTGGGTTTGTTTTTGTAGGTCCTTTTCTTCTCTTGTGTTTCCCAGTTGGAGAAGTTCCTTTAGCATTTGTTGGAGAGCTGGTTTGGTGGTGCTGAATTCTCTTAGCTTTTGCTTGTCTGTAAAGCTTTTGATTTCTCCATCGAATCTGAATGAGATCCTTCTGGATAGAGTAATCTTGGTTGTCGGTTCTTCATTTTCATCACTTTAAGTATATCATGCCACTCCCTTCTGGCTTGTAGAGTTTCTGCTGAGAAATCAACTGTTAACCTTATGGGAGTTCCCTTGTATGTTACTTGTTGTTTTTCCCATGCTGCTTTCAGTAATTTTTCTTTGTCTTTAATTTCTGCGAATTTCATTACTACCTGTCTCGGAGTGTTTCTCCTTGGGTTTATCCTGCCTGGGGCTCTCTGGGCTTCCTCTACTTGGGTAGCTATTTCCTTTCCCATGTTAGGGAAGTTTTCGACTATAATCTCTTCAAATATTTTCTCGCGTCCTTTCTCTCTGTCTTCTACTTCTGGGACCCCTATAATTCGAATGTTGTTGTGTTTAATGTTGTCCCAGAGGTCTCTTAGTCTGTCTTCATTTCTTTTCATTCTTTTTCTTTATTCTGTTCTGCAGCAGTGAATTCCACCATTCTGTGTTCCAGGTCACTTACCCGTTCTTCTTCCTCAGTCATTCTGCTGTTGATCCCTTCTAGTGTATTTTTCATTTCAGTTCTTGTATTGTTCACCTCTGTTTGTTCATTAATTCTTCTTCATCTCTGTTTATTTGTTCTTTAATTCTTCCACGTCTTGTTAAACATTTCTTGCATCTTCTCGATCTTTGCCTCCATTCTTTTTCTGAGGTCCTGGATCATCTTCCTTATAATTATTCTGAATTCTTTTTCTGGACGTTTGCCTATCTCCACTTCGTTTGGTTTTTTTCCTGGGGCTTTATCTTGTTCCTTCTTCTGATACATAGACCTCTGCCTTTTCATCTTGTCTGTCTTTCTATGAATGTGCTTTTTGTTCCACAAGCTGCAGGATTGTAGTTCTTCTTGCTTCTGCTGTCTGCCCTCTGGTGGAAGAGGCTATCTAAGAGGCTTGAGCAAGTTTCCTGATGCGAGGGACTGGTGGTGGGTAGAGCTGGGTGTTGCTCTGGTGGGCAGAGCTCAGTAAAACTTTAATCTACTTGTCTGCTGATGGGTGGGGCTGGGTTCCTCCCTATTGGTTGTTTGGCCTGAGGCGACCCAACATTGGAGACTACCTGGGCTCTTTGCTAGGGCTAATGGTGGAGTCTGGGAGGGCTCCCGCCAAGGAGTACTTCCCAGAATTTCTGCTGCCAGTGTCCTTGTCCTCACGATGAGACACAGCCACCCCCCGCCTCTGCAGGAGACCCTCCAACACTAGCAGGTAGGTCTGGTTCAGTCTCCTATGGGGTCACTGCTCCTTCCACTGGGTCCTGATGCACACACTACTTTGTGTGTGCCCTCCAAGAGTGGAGTCTGTTTTTCCCAGTCCTGTCATAGTCCTGCAATCAAATCCCACCAGGCTTCAAAGTCTGATTATCTAGGAATTCCTCCTCCTGTTGCCAGACCCCCAGGTTGGAAAGCCTGACGTGGGGCTCAGAACCTTCACTCCAGTGGGTGGACTTCTGTGGTATAAGTGTTCTCCAGTTTGTGAGTCACCCACCCAGCAGTTATGGGATTTTATTATATTGTGGCTGCGCCCCTCCTACCATCTCATTGTGTCTTCTCCTTTGTCTTTGGATGTGGGGTATCTTTTTTGGTGAGTTCCAGTGACTTCCTGTCGATGATTGTTCAACAGTTAGTTGTCATCCCCGGTGCTTTTGCAAGAGGGAGTGAGAGCACGTCCTACTCTGCCATCTTGAACCAATCTCTCTAAATTAAGAAGGATCTTTGATTGTCTTAAAACAGGAATTTAAAAATATAGTCAAATAAATCTATCTCTTAAAACAGTTTTTTTCTAAATAGTGAGCTGGTTATTTGTTTTCTTCATATCCCAAAGTTCCATTTTCTATAGAATTATTTGCCAGTAAGTAAAAATGATAAGCTTGTCGTTCAGGAAATTCACAAACTGTACTAAATGCAATGAAGTGTAAGATTTGGAGAAACTGTTGTAAATTTAATATTGCAAATACAAGTCAGCATTAAGGTACCATTTGGATATTTACAGTTTTACTAAAATATTTTAAATATTAATATTTAAGTTCTTTCTACAGTGTGACCAGATCAGAAGTTGTGATACCCAGGAAATAGCTTCACAAGTGGTCATTCATCTGCTAAAATAATATGTTCTTTCTAGTGTTAAAGTAGTTTTAATTGTTTTCTGCTAAGATTTAGTCTGGTAATAGTCAAAATATTAACAGTGAACACACATTATATATCTTTTTAAAAAAATTAGTCTATCCAGAATCTATATAGATAATCTAGACACATAAAATGACATTTTAGGTTGTTTGACTATACAAAATTTCTTCTCAATAGATTGTAATATTTTAGAGTCAGATTCTACTTACTAAGTCTTAATAAAAGCAGTTATCTAGTCGGAAATTCATTTCGTATAAAACTTTTTTCTTTTTGCGGGGGTCAAAGGACGCTGAGACTTTGAGAAACAAATAGTATAAAAGAATATTTAAATTAAATGTACCCCTAATGTGTATATATATATATATATATATATCTTACATTTTATCAAATGTTAAAACCATATTGATATCTCTTCGGATATCTCATCTTTTTCTTTTTTTCTTATTTGTCAGTATTTGAAAACTTTCTAACACAAAAAAGGAAAGCAGGATAATATGCTTGTTTAAAACCAAAAGCATGAATGGTTAGTACAGTTATTAAGCAAACAAATATTATAGCCAACATTTATTGAGCACCAAGTGCCAGGCACTGCTCTAATTAATTCTCAGACAACCTGTAAAGTGTAGGTACTTGTAGCATTTTCAGTTTTACAGATCAGGAAGACATAGAAGGCTTAGTGACACACTGAAGGTTACAGTGCCAACAGGTAGTTTACATTATATTGCCTCCTATGGAGTATTATTTTAGTATATAGTGTTTAGTGTACTAATTACTATTTATGTTGCATTACCATATATAGTATATTATTGTAATTCTTGAAGCCCTTCTGAGTTTTGATTTTATAGCAGGCCAAAATTATCTCTGTAATTGGTATAATACTAGTTAAGACACGGATTGTACTAAATGGCTTGACCAAAGGAAATGTGGTTCCACCACAAGGATCAAGGTAGAGTCATTGTGGTTTATTTACATACAAAGAGATGGGAGTATAAAGAGCTCAAAATTTTAATCTTACTTCTACTACTTATTTAGTCATTGTTGAGTGTTTATGTTCATTAGTTGTTAATTGTAAGAGCTGAGAGTTCTTGTATTGAGAACATTTGTGAACTGCTGAAATATTACAAGGCTTCTAATTAAAATATCTTCTGATATAGTTATGGAGTGTTTTCCTTTTGTTCCCAAAGCATCTAGTTTGGAATTTATAGTGTCATATGTTTCTCCTCAGCCATGATTTTTTAGAAGGCCCAACCCTCCTAGTTGTTTTCCTTTTGAATTAAATGCTTTTTACTTTGCCTTTATTACTTTTTAATATCCAAGAGATTTGGGTGAAAGTATTATATGGTTATTAATTTGAAATAGTCTCTAGAAATCTATTTCTTCAAGAACCAGCTGGGAAGAAATCAGGTATATAAATTTTTTTTTTTTTTTGCGTTACGCGGGCCTCTCACTGTTGTGGCGTCTCCCGTTGCAGAGCACAGGCTCCGGATGCGCAGGCTCAGCGGCCATGGCTCACGGGCCCAGCCGCTCTGGGGCATGCGAGATCTTCCCGGACCGGGGCACGAACCCATGTCCCCTGCATTGGCAGGCGGACTCTCAACCACTGCGCCGCCAGGGAAGCCCGCAATAGTTTTTTTTTTTTTCAACCAGGTGTGGCAGTTTTGCTAGATACAGTGAAAAACAGTCTCTCACTTTTTGACTCAAAGTTGTGTGTGCTTTGTGAGCATAGATGGAATTAAAGCATTTTAATGTTTTTCAAGATCAGTGTATCTTGGACACATTTTGATGACTCAGGGCTGATTTTAGCTGCAGAAGGAACTAGAGCAGAGTTGCACTGAGAAGGAACAGATGTTTTCTAAGTTTCAGGATGAGTAGGTTGGTTGCATAGCACAAGAGTAATGGGACGATGTAAAAGGCAGTGACAGTGAAAATAAGCAAGGAGATGTTCTCAGGGTGGTGATGGTTTAGCAAAAGGATGAATGAAATAAGGCCACATGCATATGATGAAGGTCATTAGATGTCACAAAGTGGAGATTTCTGGAGTGAAATGGAGCCACACAAGGCAAAGGTAGAAATTGTACTGGTGAGGGTAAGTTACTACCAGTGATGAACTATTCCGTTCTGTTGTATCCTATTAAAAGATACAGACTTCCATGCTCTATAGGGCTCAGTCTTATCCATAATAAGTAAAATCTTAAGCCTGTTGAGGATTTTCAAATGCCTTTACTGGCCTGAATGATTTATTAAATCAATACAATTATGAAAAATTATAGTTTGGGAGAGAAAAGTGAAGACAAGTCCGTTCTTTTGAATTCTTCTTATTCTTGGTGGAGTGCCAAATGTCCTTAATAGATTGACTTCCCTTGAGCCCAGGCCTCTTCTTCACTCAGTCCTGTTGGCTGTTAACTAATGGCCACCTCTTCTGAGGGACTTGAGGTAGAGCCACATCGCTTTCTTCCTTCAAACCTTCTACTCCTTGATAGTTTCTATTTTAGGCATCTTGACACTCTCTAGCATAAATTCAGTCTCTGTTTCTGGCCTTCAGAACCTTTCTTAAGTTTATCCCACACTAGTTTGATTTTTTTTTTTCTTTTTTTTGCGGTATGTGGGCCTCTCACTGTTGTGGCCTCTCCCGTTGCGGAGCACAGGCTCCGGACGCGCAGGCTCAGCAGCCATGGCTCACAGGCCCAGCCGCTCCGCAGCATGTGGGATCTTCCCGGACCAGGGCATGAACCCGTGTCCCCTGCATTGGCAGGCGGACTCTCAACCACTGCGTCACCAGGGAAGCCCTTTTTTTCATTTTTAAATCATCACCAAGAGTGGCTTCCTGTTGCCCACTGTAGCAAATATAAATTCCTTCCATCGGGCTTTCCTGTGCTCTTGTCCCCTCATTTTCCCTAACTCCCACTCCCCTCTAATGGTGACAATTCCCTATTCCTTTGACTATATGTACTAGTCTCTTGGCAATTTTTTATCTCAAAACTTACCTGCTAGTCAAAAAGAAACATTGATTAGGTATATATGTACAAAGTATTTTGGTGAAGACAGGGATCTAAAGATTAATAAACTATTTTCTCAATGTTTTGTAATAGCCTGTATGGGAAAAGAGTCTGAAAATATATATATACATATGACTGAATCACACTGCTGTACACCTGAAACTACCCCAACGTTGTAAATCAACTATATTTCAATAAAAAATACCATAAAATAAAAAAATTATTTTATATGCCCCTAGCTTATTTATAGTCTGACTGGTGAGATGGAAAGAATCTCTTTGTAAAAAGGCAATTAACAACAGAAGGTAGGATGTGATGTGTCAGATGCTTGGAATTAGCTATAAATGTCCAAAGCTGAGGAAAAACTCTGGGCTGGGGCAGTTGAAGTGGGATTCACAAAGGAAATAAGAACTGTGTTTTCTTACCAATTAGGTGAATAGTAGGGTGTGTGTGTGTGTGTGTGTGAGAACTGTGTTGTCCTACCAATTAGGTGAATAGTAGGGTGTGTGTGTGTGTTTAAGAAAGACTTTGTCTTTCTCTGTTTACTCCTTGCAGGAATAGGAGAATGACAGGTGTTTTAGGGAAGTAGAAAATGCAAAGTGTGGAGTGGAACTATAAAGTCTTGCCTTGAGTATAAAAGCAAAAGTTTATGTAAGGAAGTAATACGAGATATGGTTGAAGAGGTAAATTGGTGTTAGAGAGTTAAAAAGAAAAAAAACACACTAACAGCAAAACTATACAGACCGCTTTAAGAATTTGTAATTTGGAACTGGGCAGGGACTAATACCTTTTTAGAGAAACACCAGAATTTTAGCTGAGAACCAAACTCACCATCAAAAACTGACATTTTCTTGCTGATTTGTATCAGTATTTCAGATGGCTTCTTTAGACCCAGCTAAAGTAACTAATAATAATGCTCACTGCCATGGACAATGACAAAAGGGTCCTGGATTCCTAAAGTCATAACTGTCAGGTAGTAAAATATTTTTATATCTTCTTCATATTGTTTGAAGTAGAGCTAATATAAAAATAGTTCAAATTAATGTTTCTATTTGTTTTTTTCTGATATTCTCTTGCTGTTCAAGTGGAACTATTATTTGTGACAGGAAATGAATGCCCTAGAGAACCTTTCTTAATGTGACTAGTTATACTTTTGAATCTGACAGTTCAAGTCATGGCCTTTCCATAGTTGTTATTTCAGTTATTTTCATCTCTTTTTGTGTGTCTTGAGAAGTTAAGATTAAGCCCAAGTCTGTTAGACATAGTTTTCACAGGAGATTTGTATCCTGGGAAAAGACAACAGATTGATTGGTTCAGGTTTGTTCAGTGCAGATTTTTATTGTGAGAAAGAAATCAGTTCATTATACCTTTCTCCCCATTGAAGGTGATAATTGACCCTTTATTGTTGCATTCACAGCTTCTTTAGAGAATTACTGTCAAAATTGTGACTTTAAAAATATAGCATCAAGACTATTATTGACTTAAAAATAAATAATAATTATTTATAAATAATACATAAATAGGTCTAAAAATCTAGCTCTTCTAGTGTACCATTTTCATTAAACATTTCCTTCAGTGTTTCTGCGTGGTAATCTGGAAGCAGAAACCTGAACTCTAGTGATATACTACACAGTAATAGAATTTGCATCTTTTTGGTTTGATATGTATTCTTTCTTTTGGAAATAACAACCTTTGACATTTTTAAAGTTAGATGTTTTTGTTAAGATCAATAATCATTTACAGAAACATCTATGGCATAAATGGAATGGTAACATATGACTTTAATTGTACTAGGAATAGAAAAAAATAAGGTATTTTTATAAAGAGCAAAGAAATCATTTTTATTTAGCACGTATTATATGCCCAGGACATATTATACCTTCTAATATTTATAAAGTCTTATAAAGTAAATATTATTTCTACTTACAGATGAGAAAGTTGAGATACAGAGAGGTTAAAGAACTTGCCCGTGGTCATGCAAACCAGTAAATGATATAATTGGATCTGAACGCAGGTTTGCTTGACTCCCTAAGCCCACTCCCATTGTTCTTTACAACACTGTTTTTGTGTAAATATTGCTGACTTAAATTTTCCATTGGAGACGTTGATCAAGTATTCCAAGGGGGCTTCCCTGGTGGTGCAGTGGGTGAGAGTCTGCCTGCCGAGGCAGGGGACACAGGTTCGTGCCCCGGTCCGGGAAGATCCCACATGCCATGGAGCGGCTGGGCCCGTGAGCCATGGCCGCTGAGCCCGCGCATCCGGAGCCTGTGCTCCGCAACGGGAGAGGCCACAACAGTGAGAAGCCCGCGTACTGCAAAAAAAAAAAAAAAAGTATTCCAAGGGAGTCAGCACATACAACAACAGTGCACTGAACAGAGCAAGCTCTATAGAAACGCAAGACGGTAGAGAGATCAGTGACCCAACAACATCATCATTTAATGAAAATTTTCCCATGTACCTTTTCTAAGCAAGCATTTATGTTTATTTTTTCATTTGATAAATTGGAAGTATCCCTACCTTCTTAAAGTATCCTATAATTTATAGAACTTTTATTTTGAGTATTGTCTTGGACTATTTGCCTGTACTTTAATAAAGTGATGGCTTCAGGAATTGTTAGTATCTCTTAAGCCAGTTACTGCCTCAGAAAGTGGCCCAAGATTACTGTGCTTCAGGGTTGGTGATTTGCTGTCAGCTATTATTTCTCAAAGTCACATTCTGGCAGTTCCTTTCTTGCTTCTTTTTTTTTTTTTTTTTTCCTGTGAGTAACTTAAAAAGTGCCAAAATTTCTAGGGAAAATTAGGCGACTAAACTTGTTAAATCAATAACCTTAATTTGCACCTGATTATATGCATCCATAAGCTTTGACCAGTGGGCCTAAAGGTGTCTCCACATCCTCCTGGAAAAGTGTAGTACTTTCACTCCCTGACATTGTGTTCCTATTTTTTCTTTTTTTAATAAGGAGGTGTTAATTCTGCCATATTTGCCTTAAGACAGTACTGCACTACTGGTACTGTTTTGTTTGCTGGAAGGACCTACAGACTTACCCTTTATTTCTCTTAATTACGTACGCTGCTCTCGTGGTCCTAAATATTTGAATGTGGTTCTGCTTACTGGCTGTATAAGTGTAAATACGGTCAAGAAGGCAAAAAGCATTAGCAGCTCTGCTCAGAAATGATGTTCTTTCACTTGCGGTGGTTTCTTTTCTTCAGTGAGCCTGCTGCTGCCTTTCCTCACCATCTCCCTTTCTTCACGGTGCCAGTAGTTGATGTCTCTGTCACTGCTACTCACAGCTGCACCAAGTGATGTAAAACAGGTTTGAAACTTACAATACTTTTCCCGTAACAAAGGTGTATCTTCAAGTTTGTCAAGCAGAGTGACTGAACCACTTCTGCTTTCTATTCTCTTGTCAGCCAGTGCCTTGCCGGAGTTTTCACATTTGTTGTCACAGTAGCGGTGCAGTGTGATTTATAATCCATATGCCTCTTTTAGGTACATCTGCAGGTTTAAACGCTTTGCTTGTCCCTACAACACAGGACTCATCTCTACTGCTTGAGTGCTTCTGGTGTATAATCACGGTAGCAGTGTATTTCAGCTTCACCATGGTCATCTTAAAGAAAACACACAGGGGCTTCCCTGGTGGCGCAGTGGTTGAGAGTCCACCTGCCAATGCAGGGGACACGGGTTCGTGCCCCGGTCCGGGAAGATCCTACATGTCACAGAGCGGCTGGGCTCGTGAGCCACGGCCGCTGAGCCTGCGCGTCCAGAGCCTGTGCTCCGCAACGGGAGAGGCCACGACAGTGAGAGGCCCGCGTACCGCAAAAAACAAAAAACAAACAAAAGAAAACACACAGGAGCTTTAATATAAGCTGGAAGCTTTTCTACCAAACTAGAAATATGCTAATGGCAGATTCCAGGCACTCTCATAAAGGCACTATACTGTTATTAAGAGGAACCTCTTTGGCTTCCCTGGTGGCGCAGTGGTTGAGAGTCCGTCTGCCGATGCAGGGGACACGGGTTCGTGCCCTGGTCCGGGAAGATCCCACATGCCGCGGAGCAGCTGGGCCCCGTGAGCCATGGCCACTGAGCCTGCGCGTCCAGAGCCCGTGCTCCACAACGGGAGAGGCCACAACAGTGAGAGGCCCGTGTACCGCAAAAAAAAAAAAAAAAAAAGGAACCTCTTAAAGAATGGTTTCATCTTAATTAATTTTACTATTTAATAAGGCCCCTTTTGGAATTTTTCTTTTGGGGGCTTACAACAGAAACATAAGATGTTGGGTTCTCCTTAATATACAAATAATATGTATTCAGAAATGGGTCAACCATAGTGTCACAGTTTTGTTGTGATCATTTATAGCCATGGAATAATAGCCTGAAGATGCCTCTCAAATCTTTACCTCATTCTTCTCTTAAACCATAGTTTTGAATCTTCAGATGCCTACTGGGCAGTTATATTGACTCTTTCAGATCACCTCAGATTTGCTCATGTTTGTTACTTATTCTTTAAATGAAAATGTAATGGCTACCTGCATCACTCAGTCATGAAGCTTAAGTTTATTAGGTACCCATTATGTGCCAAGCACTTTGATAGGCACTGGAGTTAGAGCAGTGAATAAGACTGACATGGTCCCTGCCTTTATGGAGCTCACTGTGTAATGTACAAGACTGCTGATTAAATCAGTTCTTCAGGAGTGACGACTGTAATGATAGGGAAGATAAAGGGGTTGTTTGGATGGAGGGCAAGGGTCTGTAGCTTTGTCTCATGGGTTGGGAGGACCTCCCTAAAGAAGTCACCTTTAAGCCCAGAATTGAAGGGCATGAAGGAGTTAGATGAGTCGGGGCAAGCTGGTCCCTCTGTGCCTCAGTGTCCTCATTTGTAAAGTACCAAGAGAAAACTAACAGTAAATTAGTTAATGCATGCGAAGCACCTAGGACATCACCTGACCCTGAGTGTGGCTGCTGTCTTCATCACCTTTATCATCGTCACCAGTCATTCATTTATTCAGGTATTCAAGTAAACATTGATTGAGCATGTACCAAGTGCTGGGTATTTTTCAGTACCGTGGTGGGATTCAGAAATGAAAAATTTTTAATCTGCCTATTCTAGGCTCTTAAGGTATGTATACAAATAGCTTAATAGCAAAAAGAATAATACAGTAAGAACTGTACGGGAGATATGAGCCAATATCTGGGAAGGAGCCATCCTTTCTTTCTGGGAGTGGTATATGATTTGTGTCACTTACTTGGCAAATAATATATACTGCCTGTGAAATCTAATATTTTCCTGAATTCTGATTAACTTTTAAGATTTTACACGCGTAGGTCTTTACTTGCCACTGAAACTTTCCATGTTTGAATCGAGAAAGTATATATCACACAGACTGAAGCAGGTGAATAGTAGGCTCTCTGTATGTTGATGAGTGGTCTTGGAAACCCATTAAACTTTTTAGGGTCACTTATACAAAAGCCTCATAACTGCTGGAGACCTTTATTATGGTAGTAGCACATGCTTTAGAGGGACTCAATATAGATTAGAAGTAGATGTCGCCTCCTCTAAAATAAAAAAAGTTCCCCATATTGTTCTTCAGGGGTGCAGCAAATGTTGATAACACCAAATGTCTGTTTTAATACTTTGCTATAGTAAAGTGGCATCCCTGACATTTTTTGAAATGTATTACCATATGCAGCTGAAAAAAATTAGAGCAAGAATCAAAATTGGTAATCATTTAAATGTTTTTTGTTTGACAGTAGCAAAAGTAGCATATTTCACTTTTGCTGGTACAAAATAAGAAGCTCAGCAGACGGGAATATATTTCAACAAAATGAAGTTTGCAAAATGTTACTTACATCTCTCTCTTGAGAGAAAACAGTTAATTGTGTAGTAAATAGCATATTGTAGCTTTTGGTATATAAAATTAGTGAGCTTCTTATTTGCTGGAATCTTTTGTTTTTATGTCTTAATGCAGTACATTTATGATTAAGATGCAAGCTTTCTTTCTTTTTTTTTGGTCTGAACTTTAAAGCAAAAAGCTGTTATTTCTAATAAACAGGTATTTCCCTCACAATTAGGTAGAACATTGAGCTGACCATAACAAACAGGCTCGTAGATTATATCATCCAAAAAGAAATAGATTAATGTATTTTTAAATTAAGGGTAGTCTTCAGAAATTCCCTGGTAATAAGTCTTTGCAGTGGCTTTTAATCTCTTAAAACATAAGGCTTGCATGGGATAAGACATGAATTAATTTCCCAGCTTTTGACAAAATTGAATCCAAAACCATCCACATACATATGACAGTCACTTCTAGAGAGTAATTAGCTTGCTATAAATACAAGAGATTTCCTGTGAGAAAATTGCTCATGCTATGTAACCAATAGAGAAATCTGGCAGATTAAAGAAAAAGTATATCTTATCCAAAAAAATAGAACCCTTCAGTTTTTTAGTTTGTTTTGGCTCTTGTGCTTTTTTGCTGAAATTTAGTTGTGAGAAATGTGGCAGGCTGGTGTTTAAGACATGTTTATGCCCTTTATGGGGTGTGGGATTAACTTCATAATTAGCTTTTAGAGATCTTTATGGAAATTTTTTCATGAATCTATTAAACTGCACAAGGATGATTTGCCATTCAGTTGAAAAGCAAACCAATCCCTGAACCTTAGGATAGACTTTAGAACTAGACGAATCTGGTGGGATTCTCATCCAATGTATGTACCTTGGTTTTATATCTATAAAATGGAAATGACAGCATCTACTTCTTAAAATCATGATGTGAATTCTATAGAATAGTGTGGATAAACCATCTAGCACAAATCTAGGCTTATAAAAGTCATTTTAAAAAATGGTGTTTCCTTCTACCCCCCCATCACTTCTTCTCTAAGGCATTTAATGAGCCATTACAAATAGGGACCTTGTTCTTTTATCACCTTGGGATCCAGAACATTAGGATCTTCTGATCTTTTTACATTTTTCTTTCATATGAGGAATTGTGACATGAGAAACTGAGTACATAACTAACACCACAGGTATGCTTCTTGGATATTTGTTGTAGGGAACCTGGGCTGCCGAAAACTTGATACACCTCTTCTAAAAAAGTAGAGCTGTGCTTGAGAGTTTCTGTCTGTGCTGCAGGGTTCTAACTTAAGGAGGCATTTTGATTTTGAGTTCAAGGTATTGTTTCAAAGCCAGGTATCACTTTGGTTTTAATTTATAAATAACCTCGTGGAATAGCCACTTTTCCAATTCAGGTTAACAAAGAATAGAATGAAAATAAACCAAACAGTCAGTTGTTTGCCTTCCTCTACTACCATTAATAGTTTTAGGCTATATAAAAGCATATAAATATGCTCTATAAAGCATATTCAGTAAAGCATATATTGAATAAGTCAAGGTGAACTGCATGGGCTTTAGTTTCTTCAGTTTTATTGTCATTTAAAATGGAAGTTAACAGAAATAGAATAAGAATTCTTCTGTTTGTAATACATGATCATATTTTCCTAACATAAATTGAGTGCAGAATAAACCCCAGGAAATAACAGGAAAGCAGGCTAACAGAATTGCAGCCCCCTATGTCTACCAAAAGGTTTACATAGGTTAACTCATGCAGACCCAATAGGAACCATCTGGCATTGTGCTCCAGGTTACATGGCTTAAAAATTGAACAGCATAGAGTGGCGTAGCATAGAGCCTAAGGCTTGTACAGCATGGAGCACACCACAAATGTGTCAAAAGCACTGGAATCAAGATTTTAATCTAGTTCTACCTACTCCACAGTTCCTTATATTCTTTTGTAGCACTCTCTTTTCTAAATTGTCTCAGTAATCTAGCAAGGTGAGGAAAATACTGAATTGTCCTTAAATTGCACTCTGTGTGGTTATTTGAAGAACTTAAAAGGAAGCAGTCTGGTATGTTGGAAGGAGCTCAGGACTGGGTATGAGATTTGGGGTTCTCGTCTTTGTCTTAAAAGAGTTTTTTTTTTTTTTAATTAGAAATACGGTTTTTCAGTAAATCATGTCTAGCATCCTTTTTAAACTAAAATACAGTCATTTATGATTATTTGACTTTAAGGATTTATAAAAGAAAGTGAACACATTCAAAGTCAAACAAAATAAATGCCTTGAGAATTCTATTCAGATCACATGGTTAAGAGCTTTGGAGTCAGGGGAAAGTAAGCTTGAAACCTTCTGTCACTAGCTGTCTGAATTTTGTAAACACAGCCTGTGACCTCATGGTAACATATGTCTGCTCTTCCTTATAAATTTGGTCTGGTTTACCAAAGGGCGATATATTAATTAGTAATAATAAATTGGAATTACTCTAAAACAGTCTTCCTTATAGAGCAGAATTCAGAATAAGTTAGGTCTACAAGATGTCACAACCATGCTGGCTTTCCTAAAAGAACTGGATCTACTCCAAGGAGCTCAGCAGTACACATGTCAGAGATAGCAGTCGGGAGAGGCCTTCCTGCTCATTCTGCAGGGCGGGTGCTAGAAGATGGCCATGGAGGAATTGTGGTTGGTCTCTTTCTGATACAAATGTCCTCCCACCTCCCTCCCTCCCCTCAGGTGGTGGTAGGGGAAGCTCTTTGGACTCATCAGAATATGACTGTACAATAATACAAGCTGAAGAAGTATTTGTTGTGCAAATGACCTGTATCTGTTAAAAAGGAGAAAGTACCCCTATTCCCATTCCAAAGAGCAGGAGAGTGTTGTACCTGTGATACACCTTCAGGTAGAGTAAATACTAGAAACCACAAGTTCTATATCTGCAGACCTGGAGGCTATAAATAAAAATAATCACACACATCCAAATGATGAAATTAAATTGTATGTTGGCCAGTGTGGTATAGGGAAGAGGAAAGATTACAGGGCTGATTATCAAGAATGTAGAATCTCCTCCTGAATCTGTCATTTTCTGATTGCACAGGCAGTTGTATATGTGTGTTTGAGGGCTGGGATTTGTTCATCTTTAGGCCTTGGAAGGTTAAAAAATGACAGAGGTGCTTTCTGTTTCTATCTGAGCCTCAATTGCAGGGTTTGATTTATTACTCTGTCTCCATTTAAGAAATTTTTTTGTGTCCAAATATCACCTACAGGCTTTCTAAAAGCTCTGCATTTGTTATTTAAAATTGAAAAAAATATGTATACATCATAAACATACATATCATACACACACCCACACGTGCGTGCACACACACACACACACACACACACACCCCAAACACAGAAAAAAAAAATGCAAAGGAATGAATGCCTCTGTGTTTATTTCTTCCCTGTTACTTTATACAGGCATTTTGTAGTTTTCTGGGTGAATATAGAGAGAAGAATGGAAAAAAGAGCCTAGCAACCTACTCAAACTTAAGCCCAGTTCTTCATCCATCAGTGGGATATTTCTTCTTCCTTCAAGAAAGTCTTTCCTCCAAACTTCTGACTCCTGCTACAGTAATATGACTCTTTCTGTCAAAGGGGGTGAGAACTGTTAATAATAACAATAGTATATAAAAATAGTGGAATGTCTTATTTTAAATCTTTTTCTGATAATCTGTCTACTATCATTTCTTTCTCCACAGTGATGACAGCCTTTCCATTTTCCCTTACATACTAAATATTTACCAGGACTTCATCTTTTGTATTTTTTCCAAGTTACATTTTATTTTCTGCAAAAATACCTTCTCTAAAATTTTCATTATATTACTTTTCCTAATGGATATTCAGAAGATGCTTCGAATTTGAATTTAGATCCTATTAGTAGGCTATTCATTAAGTCCTCTGTTAGATCATTAATAAAGTGATCAATTATTAGAGACTCGAAACCAACGTTTTATATCCTCAAGGCAGACTCTCAGTGTCTTGTCATATGTCTTTTCTTGGTCTGTAGCCTTTCAGCTTGTGTCCTATTGAATATTTTTATTGAACTAACTTGGCAAATCATATTTCTTGAGACAGTTTGCTGACCCTACTATTTGCAGATTTTGTAGGAAATTTTGATGGAGATCTTTCTTAAGATTTATTATGGAAAATTATTTTAAGAAGGAAATGTAGATTCATTTTAGAGTGGCAGACAGGAAGGCAGAAACTATTTTGAATTTATCCTTATTTACATGGGTCCTAAGTCACTGTTTAAAATAGGAATCTTGCAAAACTAGCTCACGAGAATGTGAAGGGTTAATGTTAACAAAGGTGTTTGAGTTCCTGTGAGTGGAGCTATGTAAATGAATTACTTAGTTAAAATTTGCATATTTACACTGTGTATTTTTCTGGTGCTTCTCCTATTTGTATACTTGATACAAAAAGGAATGATACATTTATCTTTTTTCCTACTGTGAACAATATTGATAAATACTGGGTGGATGGATGCATCATTATCTTTAATATTTTAGGAAGCAGAAAATTCCTGGTTTATAATGAATATGATGCAATGGGATGCCTAAACTTTTGTGTGTTTGTTTTCCATCTGACATAGAAATGCATGGTGGATGGTGTTTGCTTACTTTCTCCTCCCTGTTTCCCCCTTCAGTTCTCCCCAGTAGCTGACATCCTATTTCCTCTTTCACTAGAAGTCATACCCACATCCACAAAGGAAAAGCCTAATTTTATGTGGCAGTATGGTTTACAAGGACTTCTACTCAGAAAGCTGTGATTGAGTCAACTACTAATTACCCATATAACCAGGTCAACTACTAATTACCCATATAACCAGGTCATTAGGTTGAATTTATTCTATTTTGGTTTGGTTTGGTTTTTCAGGCCAGAAGTACAT
The DNA here is from genome assembly GCF_005190385.1 of Monodon monoceros. Classification (NCBI taxonomy): domain Eukaryota; kingdom Metazoa; phylum Chordata; class Mammalia; order Artiodactyla; family Monodontidae; genus Monodon; species Monodon monoceros. The sequence continues at coordinate 21,508,565 of NW_021703771.1, read as the reverse complement.
AACTTTTCATGCATGTTTGCATGTAAAATTTTTAATGGAGGATGTACTGTGTGCAAGGCACTGTATTAAAGCTCCATCCTGATGGAGCTTATTGTCAAGTCGAAGACGTAGAGAATTCACTAGGCCGTTTTTCTAAGATAAGGGAAGAATAAGGTACTGTGAGAGCACATCAATGAAGCAGAGAGTCTGTGGAGTCAGAGCAGGTTTCCCAGAGAAGGTGATCCTGACAAAAGAGAGGTGGTTAGCCAGAGGGGAAGAGAGGATGATGTGAGAGCCTGACCAGTCCAGGGGGTGAAAATCATTTAATAGTGGCTGGAGTGTTTCAAAATCTGATGTCACTTCTATAATTTCTTTGTATAATGCTCATCAAGGTTTTTTTTTAAACACGTATTTATTGAACACCTCTTTTGTGTTCAGTGGGATCTGGCAGTGAGCAAAACAAGGGTCCTTGTTTTGTTTGCTCAAGGAGCTTACCATCTAATGAGGGAGAATGTAAACAGAAGGAAGAAATTATACTCTGAAATAATATATCACGTGGTATTTCAGGAGCTGACAAAACAGACCCAATTCTCTAGAGAAAAGTGTCTGAAATTATTAAAGTCAAGTATCAGCTCTTCTTGTTGTGCCAGAGAGGGACAACTGGAGAAACGGCTGAGCGTGTTTGCCTGGCCCAGGGAAGCCTTAGCACAGTGTATCATTCTGGGAAGGACGAGGGTGTGGGGAAGGGTGGAGGAGCCAGCCGGTGGGGTCTGGCTTGCTGTCCTGAGGGTTGTCTGCCTCCATTTTTTATGCAGTTCCCGCTAGAAAAGGTAAAATGCCTCCCCTACTTCCTTGTTAGTTGTTTGAAATTATTATTCTTAGAATCCTCTGTGAGGTTTTTTTTTTTCTAACTTTGGTGGTTGGTCTTGAAAGCAGTTTAGTGGATCTCAACCAGTTTTGTTTGTTTTTGTTTTCATGAAATGAAATAGAAGGAAAAAAATAGCGAAGTGCACCAAGTTGGAATATAAATTGTTTAATGAAACGTGTATGTGTGTGTGTCCATAGTAGGTTGGGATATAAACTATTTTTAATACATTAGATAAACTGGGTCAAACCTTTTTCTCCTCTTTGGTGAAACTTGCAAGACTACAAGTAAGAATTTGGCCTGCAGAGTTACCCATTTTGCTGGTGAAAGATAGTCTTGTAGACCACAGGGTCAGTGTGCGGAACTGAAATGCTGGGTGTCTGGACCCTCATTCTGACTCTGCCCCTACAGAGCCATATGCTTTGGACAAATTGTAGGCTTTCTGTGAACCTGAGTTTTCAGTCTAAAAAGAGAGGTGGCCTAGGTGAGCTCCTGTGCTCTCTTTTCAGCCAGGATTCTGGGCTTGGTGCTCTTTCTAAAACAGTGAGGTGTAAAAAGTGAATTGTCTTAAGGTTGTTTGAGCATTTGCACAGACCTGTTATCCATTCAGAGAGGCGGTCCTAGGAGGAGAAACAAACGAGTGAAGCAAAAAATAATGTACGGCTCACTCCCACATGATCCTGGTTCCCTCCCTCTAAAAAGTAGATGGTCCACTGCATGCGGATAGATCTTATGAAGGAAATAATGAGCGTAAAAACGCTTGGCCTGGTACCTGCGTAATAGAGCCTCAAAAAATGCTGAGTTGGGAAAATGTTGCTTGAGGTCTCAACTCCAACAACTAGGCAGTTACATGGGCTACTCGTCACGAAAGCGAGAAAGGCATGAGTGTGTGGAGAAGCCAATATTGGAGAGGGAGGGGCACCTCTAGACCCATTTTCTGTTTCCAGTTATTGGATCTGCATATATTACATGTTCCCTTACTCCTTTGTGAGATGCCGGGGTGACAGAAGGTATCTTCCAGGTACCTTATTATCACTGTGTGCAGTAGGGGGACATCAAGTACAGAAGAATTCTCCAGTCTCATCCCCTCTGGTATTGGAAGACTATCCAAAAAGAGTCTCCAACCATACAATAAAATAACAGAACCCATTTATCCCAGTCACGTTTCGGTATGTAGGGTCGGTTTTCTTGTAGGAGCTCAACTCTGTTCTGAGATCATAGTAATTAAACTGAGCTAAGTGTAGCAAAAGAGTACATGTTACAAACTCAGTTAAAATTCTCCAGTGAAGAGCTCTCTGCTTGTAGCGGTTACCCTGCGTCCAGTGCTGCGAACAACCCCGTTTGGGGCATTGTTAGGCAGTGCTGTTGACACAGGAATACATTTCATATGATTATCATAAAATTGTGGCCTGGAAATTGAGCAGCCATGGCGCTGCATCTCAGACTCATGTTTATAATAAGCTGTAATAAAGTAAACATTTTAAATGGATTTAAGAACAGGCATTACTTGCGATCACAAATGTAAGTTCAGTTGAAGTGCTTTTGAAGCCCAATATAACAAAGCAAACAGATTTCCTGGCGTTATTAACATAATTGTTCTCTGTTGGATTTCGATTTCTAAAGAGTTATTTAAGCCAAAAAAAAAAACCCAGCAAAAAGAAATGTAAGAATGAGCTACTTTTCCTTTTATTATGTCAGATTAAAAAAAAGAAAATCCCAGATGTTCACTCTGCCACTTCCCCTAACTTACCAAATCATTGCCAACCTCTTTAACTGGGAGTTGATATTTCATGATTAATTAGGGGTTAAATTCAGCTGTTTGCTGTGCCATCAGCAGGCTCTGGAGTGGGGCTACCCAGCATTCATCTGCTGGTGAAACTCCAGGCTGTACTGTGTGATGGTTAAAACAGGGACTTAGCCCCCACCCTTTCCTAAGGACAGACAATGACTAGAATGTCCACTGAACACGGTAGTGGGGGGGACATGACTGTATGTAAATTTGGCACCAATTAGATGGGTAGGATTCAGTTGTTCCTGGAATGTTTCAAAAGCAAAAATGGAAACGAGAGTGGTAACATCTGAAGTGTGGTAGCAAGTTAAAGCGGTGACGATTTGGAGCCCTCGGGCACAGAACAGTACCAGGAGGTGATCGCCCTGTCTTCTGTGGCAGCCAGCAGCTGGCTGTGAGTGTTTGCACCTTGTTACTTTCCAACACTCCAATTCTGAATAAACCCCCCAAAGAAACATCCTTCCTGTATTGTCATTTGGTCAGAGCAGACCCTCAAGCAGTGAGCCAGATGCACAACATCCACCACCGCGGAAGCCATGGGAGCTCAGGGTGGCAGGTGTCCTGGCCTAAAAGTTGGCATAGGTTGGCACTGGTGGGAGGAGCATCGTCGGAGACTCACTCAGTGCTTTCTGTAGTCGTGGGGCTGAGCTGACTTAGACAAAATTCGAGGGAGGCGCACTAGGATGAGAATATCCTGTAACATGCGATTTAAAAGCGTTCCTGCCAAGCATGCCACTTACCTGATATGTTATTTTTATTAAGCATCAGGATTGTGCTAGGTACTTTTTAGAGGAAAGGTGAAAAGCCACCCACCTTATTTTAATCTTCAGACTTAATTCCATGTAGTTTAGCACTACAGTCCAGAGAATAATTTCCTTCCTCATAGGCGACCACGGCTACCTTATTCAGAATATACTCTCTGGAGGCTTGATAAGAGCAGTTGAGTGGTAAGATATGTGTGGGAGGGGGGGAGTAAGGGGAGGATTGCCCATGTACTTTTTGCTCTTTATTCCCACTAGGACACATTGCCATATATCCTCACCAGGACTGGGCTAGAACGAAAACCTAACAGAGTGTGGGCGTGGGGGAGGGAGGGAGCTAAGTGAGAGATTTAATCTGGTTCCAAATGTGAGTTCTCATCTCTCAAAAATTGGGCAATCACATACTTCTAAATGTAGATATCTTTACATAATAGTATTTTTGTGCATTTTACATACATGAATAATTCTTTGCAAAGATCCCCCCCCCCCGCCCCCAAGTTTGAAAATAAAAGCAGACAAACCGGTTGCCCGGACAGAAAAGACTGTTTTAAATCAGTGGAGCCTACTAAAAATTTAAATAGCTCTAATCATCACTGAAATCATCCTCTGTTGTGTATTACTCAGCTGAAAGCACTTTAATTTCACAGACGTGACTTAGGACACTGAGAACTTCCTTTGTCTACTCCCGCATCTTTTCCCTCCCCACTATAGAGATTTCCTCCTAACTTCTTTCCAGGCCTCTTTTCTCCACGCCAGTATTAGCCAACCCATGGCACTGGAGGCTGGTGAGTTTTTTGTCTGTTTGCTCATTTTTGTTTGTTTTGTTTGTTTGTCTCTTATGCAGCCCGTGTTTCTTACCGTTTCTGTTTTAGAAGATTATATCACATTAAACTTAACATGACCTAAAGGAATCCGCACATCGCCTGTAGTTTATGGTGACTGCAAAGGATACTCCATTAGCATTTAGTTATTTAGTAATTTCTTGATTAGGAGTGAACAACAATAAAAGTTTCCTTTTCCTCTAGCATTAAGGATAATAAAGTATATAAAGTGCCCTGCACAGTGCTGGCTACAAAGCAGGTATTCAAAAACTGTTCATTCCCTCCCTTTCCCTTCCCCAAGAAGGAAAAAAATCTCAGTCAATAATTTTAAAAGTAAATATCTCTGAAGGAAAATAAATCTCTTAGTTGCTGTACAGAAGAAACTAACACAACATTGGAAAGCAACTATACTCCAATAAAAATTAATTCAAAAAAATAAGTATCTTAGCTAAAAACATTAAGTTAGTTTTGAGTACAAGTTACCAAAGTAATGAATTTGCTATTTCATCTGGTTTTATAATCTCCTCAATGCATGAATGTTCACACCCATAAAGATACACTAATTCATAGAGATAATGCAGGATGCACTTTAGTACTTAGATATTTCAGAATAAAAGTGTTTGATTTGATGACCTCCAAGTTTCCTATCAACTCCAGAATATTGGATTTTATGAAAGATATTTGTAGTGTGTTTGGGGAAAAAAAGATCTTTTTTTTTGAGGAAGGGACTGTGACAGCTGATACAGATAATTTATTGTAACCATTTTAAAACTTTCAACCTCTTCTGAGTGGTTTTTGATATCCCCAATACCTGGAGCTAAGGAGGCAGATATAAATAAATCCATTGTGAATGTCATTCAGAAGGTACATAAAGATACAAAACAGAACTCCAGGGTTCTGAGCAGTGTACTGTCACTCTGTGTTTGTGTAATGCTTTTGTCAATAATTCCAGAATTTCTTTCTCAAAGAAGAAGAAATATAGTTGTTGAGAAAGCATATATAAAAATAGAAGGCAGTGTGCATGGCAAAGTTACAGCTACTGTAGTCCAAGTATCTCAGTGAGAGTCTGCACTGACCCGAGGTGCTGAATTGTGAGAAAGGAATCCTGGAAAGCTTTGTTTGCTCAGATGGGTCCCAGTCACACAGAGCATTATCACTAAACTAAGGAGTTCTGTGTCCCTAAGCTAATGATTCAAAGGTGTTGTGGGTCTGTGCCCATTAATGCTGATAGGGCAAATCAAGTCATTTTAAAGACCAAGTTTACTCTGGAAGATGATCAAAAGGGAAGAGTGTCAACCTTTTTTTTTTTTTCCCTCTAAATAGTAGGCAGAACAGGAAGGAAATCTTTACTTATTATGGTAGCATTTTGGTTTATTGACACATTGATCTAGCTGGAGGACAGTTCTCTTGAGGTCTCTACTCTATAAGATTAGACGGGTTTTAAATGGGTCAGTGGAAAGAGATAAAGTTATATGTAACCAGCGTGTATTGCTAAAGGAATAAACAAATGAACATTATTGGACCCAAATTGTTAGCAAGTCCTTGGAGAGTAAATGAAGGACTCGTTGAAGTAAATTTGAACTATGCATTGACATTTTAGTGACCTGCCTAGCTCAAACATTAGATCCAGTGTATTGTGAACTTTGTTAAGCATGGATATTTAATGACCGGTAACACGATTTTAAGTTAGGTGTTTGTTACTGCCAATAGACAGACCATTTATCAAACTCAATCTGACAGATATACTTTATGAATTACTTGCTTTGGCTGTGAGACAGACATCTTAAAAAACAAGCAACATCAGTCAAGTCTGTCATGGTACTTATAACTATTTAGAAAGAAAAAAGTATTAGGCATGCATATTGCATTTTAGCCTCCTCCCCACATTAATGGTACAGGCAGACCTTGTAGATATTTCGGGTTTGGTTCCAGACCACTGAAATAAAGCAAATATCGCAATAAAGCAAGTCACCTGAATTTTTTGGTTTCTCAGTGTATATAAAAGTAATGTTTACACCAAACTGTAGTCTATTAAGTGTGCAATAACAGCATTATGTCTAAAAAAATCTACATACCTTAATTTAAAAATACTCTATTGCTAAAAAATGCTAACCATCATCAGACAGAGCAGGGTTGCTACAAACCTTCAATTTGTAAAAAACAACAACAACAACAAAAAACACAAAATCTGTGAAGTGAAATCGAAGTGCAGTAAAACGAGGTATGCCTATAGATTGTAAAGCTTTCCTTGGTTGTGTATCGTTTTTATTATCCCACGCGTGCACTGAACCCGTGATCTACTTATAAATTCTCATCATGCTTGGTACTAAACAGTGCGATACATTTTGCCATAGAGTTTGGCAGTCTGTTTAGTGAGCTGTTAACCATTACCTCACCTTACCTGGCAGAGCTGCCTGTTCTGCCCACACAACCTTTTTCTTTTGCTTGTCATTGCCCATGGAAAGGTCTTCAATCCAATAATGGCTTCTCATTTGGTCGAGAAATCAGACAAAAGCTTTGCAGCTGTGAAGTGCAGCCCATTTTAAAATTAACCTATTGTAAATCCTTAATGATTGAGAAATTCTGCAATTTGCCATGATGTGTGGTTCATGCGCACGCAACCAGAATAGCAAACAGCAGAGATGGTGCAGGTCAACATGGTGGGCGTTTGAAAAGTAAAGGAAAAGAAACTTGATAAGACATCATGCTTGGTTCAAACCAGCATGTTATGTTCTCCCGCCCTTCGTCTGTCACACATCACTTCGCCTCCCACCCACAGGCTCTCCCAAGTGGAATATAATCCTTGGAAATACTTACTTAAATTACAGTTTATTACACAAGAAGTAAAAGCTTCCACAAGTGTAGTTTACCTTTGCCTCCTGTAATACTTTTTCAACCTAGAGCCTAAATTCTTAGGGAAAAGGAGGGCACAGGTTTTTGACTCACAAAGACCTAGAATTTGAATTTTGATACCAAAACAAATTAGCTCTGTATCCTTATGCATGTTACTTAAATTCTCTGGGCTTGAGTGTCCACATCTGGAAATCTCACTGGATTCATATACAGATTAAATCAGATTATAAAACCTAATAGGGATGCAGTATATTTCTCAGCCTCTTACTGGCTGTGAGACTCTTAATCAAATTCCTTAACTCCTCAGTGCCTTGGCTTCTCTATCTGTAAAAACGGGGATACTTCCTAGAGCTGTTGCGAGGATTAAATAAATGAATCCACATAAAGTACTTAGAACAGTGCTCAGCATCTAGTAAGTATTCAATAATTATTAACCATTCTGGCTGACAGATATTAAACAGATAATCAACAAAAAAATTATATTTACAAATAATGGTAAACAAGGTAGAGGAAAAGTTGTACAACGTATACGAGCTAGAAAAATAAGCAGGGGCTATGTCATTTAGTGCTGTGTCATGAGAAGCCACTGATAAGGGGATGACATAATTTGATTTACTTTTTTTTTTAATTGACATTTTTCTTGTTTCTTTTTTGTTTTAATTCATCTTTCAAAATTTACATACAATAAATTCACTCCTTTTGAGGTACAGTTCTGTGAGTTTAGGCAAATGCATACAGGTGTATAGCCACCACTAGAATCAAGCTATAGTACAGTTCCATCACTTCCCCCCAAAATCCCACATGACACCCCGGTATAAGCGATCATTTCTCCCACTCCCAAACTCTGCAACCACTGTTCTGTTTTCTGTTCCTATAATTTTGCCTTTTCCTAGGGTATCCATCATGTACATGGAATCACATAGTCTATGTAGCTTTTAAAATCTAGCTTCTTTAACGTAGCATACTGTATTTGAAATTCATCCATGGTATTCCATTTATCAATAGTTTATCAATAGTTCTTATTGCTGGGTAGTATTCCATTGCAAGGCTGTACCAACATTTGTTTTATCTCTTTACCAGTTGAAGGGCATTTGAGTTATTTCCAATTTGGGGTGATTATGAGCGAAACTACTGCAAACATTTGTATTCAGGTTTTTATGCAAACGTATGTTTTCATTTCTCTTGGGTAAATACTTAGGAGTGGGGTCGCTGGCTCTTTTGGTAAGTGTATGTTTAACTTTGGAAGACAGTTAAGAAACGGCTAAACTGTCTTCCAAAGCGGTTATAGTATTTTGCATTCCCACCAGCAATGTGTAAGAGTTCAGTTGCTTGGCATTGTTGTCAGCATTTGATACTTATTTTAGACACGCTAACAGGTGCATAGTAGTGTCTTACTGTGATTTCAATTTGCATTTTCCTAATGACTAATGATGTGTTGAGCATATTTTCATGTGCTTATTTGCCATTCATATATCTTCTTTGGTGAAGTATCTGTTCAGATTGTCCATTTTTAAATTGTGTTGTTTGTTTTCTTATTATTGAGTTTTAAGAGTTCTTTATGTAGTCTGGATACAAGTCTTTTGTCAGAAATGTTATTTACAAATATTTTATCCTAATCTCTGTCTTGTCTTTTCATTCTTTTAACAGCATCTTTAGATGCAGAGCAGAATTTTATAGCTTTAGGTTTTATGTTTAAGTGTACTTTCTGTTTTGAGTTAATTGTGTGTAAGGTGAAAGATACGGGTTGAGGTCCATCATTTTGCATGTGAATATCCAATTGTTCCAGCACCTTCTGGTGAGAAGACTCTTCTTTCTCCATTGTATTGCCTTTGTTCCTTTGTCAAATGTCAATTGACCTTATAATTGTGGATCTCTTTCTGGGCTGTCTGTTCTGTTCCACTGATGTATGTGTCTCTCTAATCACCAGGTACCATACTGTCTTGATTTCTGTAGCTTTATATACTAAGCCTTGAAATCAGTTAGTGTCAGTTCTCCAACTTTGTTCTTTTTGTTTTGGCTGTTCTAGTGTCTTGGGCGTTCCCTATGAATATTAGAATTAGGTTGTCGATATATATAAAAATCCTTTGGGGATTTTGCTTATGATTACGTTGAATCTGTATAGTTAACATCTTAGCAGTATTGAATCTTCCAGTTTGTGAGCATGATATATCTTTCCATTCATTTAGGTCCTCTTTGATACCTTTCTTTCATTGGTGTTTTGTAGTTGTCAGAATACAGATTCTGCATGTTTTTTTTTTAAGTACCTATTTCATGTTTTTGAATGTTACTATAAATGATACTCCTTAAATTTTAAATTTCCAACTATTCTTTGCTAATATATAGAAATACAATTGGTTTTAGTATATTAACCTTGCAACCTTGTTAAACTTACTAGTTCTAGGAGCATCTTCATAGATTCCATTTATGTAAGTGATCGTGTCTTATGCGAATATAGTCTTTTTTTCTCCCTTTCCAACCGGCGTGTCTTTTATTTGTTTTTCTCTTAAGCAAAGGAATGATTGGATTGGATTTACCTTTGTCAAAGACCAATCTGGCTGCACTGTAAAGAATTGATTGGGGCTTCCCTGGTGGCACAGTGGTTGAGAGTCCGCCTGCCGATGCAGGGGACACGGGTTCGTGCCCTGGTCTGGGAAGATCCCACATGCCGCGGAGCGGCTGGGCCCGTGAGCCACGGCCGCTGAGCCTGTGCGTCCGGAGCCTGTGCTCTGCAGTTGGAGAGGCCACAACAGTGAGAGGCCCACGTACCGCAAAAAAAAAAATTGATTGGATGGGGAAAATGTAGAAGAAGAAACCAGTGTGGAAGCTGTTGCAGGAATCTGACAGACAGTGAGGGCTTGGGCTGTGATGATGGTAGTAAGAAGGTAGACAAATACTCAATGTATTTTGGAGATAGAACTGGTAATGCAGTGAATAGGAGGGAAGATAAAAGGGGAAGGGAGCAGAGGACACTAAAGCTTCTGTCACGAGGAACTGGGTGAACGGAGTTAATCATTTATTGAGATAGAGAAGATGAATGAGGAATATATATGTTAGTGATCTAAGTCAACGAATGAACTTAACTTGATAGAAATTCTCCTCTGTACCCATCATCTAGTTTTTGTACCTCAAGCAAAGTTTTTCACTGCTCTGATTGGTTTCCACTAAGCGCTAGATATAAGCCTACATATGGGTTTAGAGACTAGGATCTGGGGAAGGATGAATGAAAACGCTATAGGGCAGAGATTATCAAACTTTCTTGGTTCATGTTCCCTCATAGACATTTCTAATCCAAAAGAAATACCTAACAATTCCATTTATTAAGTGGATTGATCCAAACTACTTAATAAATGTTTATGTCCTAACAGCTTAGCATGTGTTATGGACTGCATAATTTCTTCTTTCTTTTCTTAGTTTAATCTGTCATTATATTAAATACTATACTCACAGAATTTTTTTAAACTCCACTTTATATCGTCACATCACACATCTTCTCAGTTCCAATATTTAAGGCAGACGGGGGCGTGGAACTCCTCCTACTTGAGCCACTACCCTCTGGCCCCCATAAAACTTGTAGCAGTCTGCTATGCACACTGGCACAGTGGTCATCCTAAAACGGCCTTAGGATGGGAATTGCCTTTGTTTCTCTCCTGAGCTGGATGAACTCCCTTGATTCCACTTCTTCCTCTTTGTTTTCATTGTTGCCCTCATGTTGATGAAATAAAATTTTGGTAATCTCCTAGAAAAGAAAGTATGAAATGCTAAAATTTTAAGAATTTGCATGCATGAAAATGTTCTGCTGTCACTCTTGTTTCATATTTTGTCATGATATAGAATTTAAAGTTGGAATTTTTTAAAAAGAAACTTGAAAATGTAATTCCATTTAAGGACTGCGTAATTTCTTAAACCTCGGAATCAGATTATACACCACCAACCTCATTTACTTTCCTCATTGATTTTGGTGATACTTGGTTTTTATCAATGACAATAACCACTGAATACTCAGCTTTGCAGAGATGTTACCCAAAGGAATCTCATGTTGAAAATGTGAACTCCTGCCAACTAATAGTTTGCATGGTGTCCAACACGTGCCACTGTGTTTCCCGGGAAATTTAAAGTACCCCACAGTGCCTCTCTGTAAGGTTGTCTCATTGCACAGTTTGGGAACTGTGGACTTAGGACCTTATTCCAAGACTTTTTGTTTTCTGTTTAAAGGTTTATCTCTTCCTATTGTTTTTGTATCTCTACATTAAAAACCAATCTCATGTTTATCATCTTTTATGAAACATAGTTTATTTTAGGAATTTTTTATTATTAAAAATTATGAAAGTTAAGCATGTATTATATAGAAAGTTTGGACAATACAGCAAAACACAGAAGAAACTAAGTCATTCCTAACTCCACCATCTACCAATAACCAGTACTAACATGTTGTTGCTTTATCTGCCCAGTTATTTTATATGAAGATGTATTATATTTTGAATAATAACTATAACTAACCCTGATTTTATAAAAAGGTAATAATCTGTAGTTTAGTGGGGATTTCATACCCTGGAATTGTGACTCGTCTGTAATGACCTTTGGGATAAATGAGACCAAGTTCTAGCTGCTTTCTTTTTTTTTTTTTTTTTTTTTTTTTGCGGTACGCGGGCCTCTCACCGTTGTGGCCTCTCCCGTCGCAGAGCACAGGCCCCGGACGTGCTGGCTCAGCAGCCATGGTTCATGGGCCTAGCCACTCCGCGGCATGTGGGGTCTTCCCGGACCGGGGCATGAACCCATGTCCCCTGCATCGGCAGGCAGACTCTCAACCATTGCGCCACCAGGGGAACCCAAGCTGCTTTCTTTTTATTGGCAACTTTCATTAGTTGAACTCAGGATTGGAGGGCTTGAAGACCCCACCATTCATGAGAGAGAGGCTTCCTGCTACTGTTTCTAACCTAGCAAATGTGAAGTGTGTTATTTACACAGTAGTTCTTCATTATAAAGGTGCAAAAAACACAAATGGATTTTAGTGAAGGAACGTTTTTTGAAGTGATTAAGTCTAGCATATTTTTTAAAAGGGTAGCTTGTCAAGGGTTTTATTTTCTCCAGTAGATGGATGCGCTTGCTAAAAATAATATATTAAGGCCCTACTATAAGGTAGTAGTTCTAAAAGATTGTCTAATAATTCAGGTTTAAGCTATTTGTATTGTCCTGACACCACAAGGAAAACTTTTATAATTCCATTTCATTTCTGATTTATTTGTTGTTTTATTTTCTCTGCCTCATTCATAAGTACTAGACTTTGAAGTTGCATACGTGGAAACAAGATTTTTGTTTGAGTTCATCTACTTGAAATACGTTTTAAAAATTCACCTTCTGTCACACTGCAGAGTTAGAGCTTGAGTAGAATTTTAAATTCAGAAAAGAAAAAATGGTCAATGTAGTTTAGTTCCAGAAAGCAGTTCACAAAAGATGGGGTGGAAACTTCCAAGTATATATATATACACATATATTCATATTTAGAGTCTCATTGTTACTCTTTATCTGTCTCACACTCACTCCTCTTTCCCCCTCCCTCTCTTTTTTCTCAATAATTGAAAATTCTGACCAAAACAAGTGGTGTGTGTTAGTACTTTTTTAGCATAGTCTGGACTGTCGAAGAGTAATATTTTTCTTGTAAAATCCTGGTAGAGGACCCCATGGCTGACTCTAGAGCTGAGGCAGAGAAAATACAAGATGAGCCTAGAGTAGTAGCTTGTATTGCCAGGGACTAAATGCTAAAAATGCATAAGTAAGTAAAAGTGGAAGCAAGTTAAAAGGACACAGGAGCCAACCTGAGAGAGTTCCCGGTGGCTGAAACTAGAACAATTTGAGCAAGAAAATAAATGACAATACTACTTTATCATAAGCCAAAGAATAAAATAAATATCCATGAGTTCTTACTGATACAAGTAAGCAAATAAATAAATGAGGGAGAAAGGCAAATCTTCCTTACAGAAGAAATCCAGATAATAAATGTAGAAGGAATGGAGAAAATAGAAAATTCCATTAGAACGCCACAGTAATAATTGCTGCAGGCAAGAGTCATGGATGAATGCTAAAATTAATGAGCGAAACTTTAAGAAGAAAAGGGATGTTTGTCTAGCCTCAAAATCTCTCTCCCAGGAAATGTATTGATCTCTGTGGTGCTTTTAATAAATGTCCACAAATTCTTTGATACCCTTCCTTCCAGCAAGTGGCTTAATTCCCTTATCTTTGAGCAGGGCTAGACATAGTGCCTGGAACTAAGAGTATGGTAGCTTCACAGTAGAGAAACCTGGCAGGTACCATCTTCGCCAAGTGATCAGGGTTTGTTTACACCACCAGGAAGAAATCACGTTGATCTCATCTACCCCCTAGACATTACGCAATGAGAAGGGCGCTTTACCTCTCTGGCGTTCTTTTCCAAAATTCATAACCTCAGTCTAATCATGAGAAGACATCAGGAAATCCCAATTTGAGGAACATTCTATAAAATATCTCACTAGCACTCTTCAGGAGTGTCAAGGAAGGTCTGAGTAACTGTCACAGGTTGGAAGAGACTAAGCAGACATGACAACTAAGGAATGCAGTTTCCTAGATTGGATCCTGGAGCAGATAAAGACACTAGTGGAAAAACTGATGAAGCCTGAATCAAGTCTGTAGTTTAGCTGATTGTATTGTACCAATGTTAACTTCTCGCTCGGAGTTGATAAATGTAACATGATATGCGAAATATGAACATTAGAGAAAGTTGGGTAATGGGAATCCTGGAACTCTCTGTACTATCTTTACAACTTTTCTGTAGAGCTAAAATTGTTTCAAAATTAAAAGTTAAAAACTCCCAGCTTACTGGTGTCTTTCTCAATCCAAGGATATTCGTTATTTTAAAGTGTCTCTAGAGCACCTTAGTTCAGAGAAATCCCCCTCCGCTTCGTACAGTCTCTCTAGAAAAGAAAGATGAGCTCTTGATAACAAAACAGCTCTCACAGAGCAGGGACAATAAATTCTAGGGGCTTGTGCTCCACCATTAGAGACGGAAGCGCATCTCTGCCTGCTCTGAGAGGCATGGTTCAGCCAGCGCTGATGGTTCGCCTTTTGTGACTTGGTAGTGTGTCCAGCATTTAGGTTCCAAAAAGTATTCCTTTAAAAAAGTGCAGAGAGGAGCAACTGTGGTTCTGCCTGCCTCTGTCTTGGGCCCTTCGTTCCAAGTATTACCATTGACCTGCTAATCTAAAATCTTCAGAGGTACTAGATCTGGTTTCATCTGACTGTCTCTTAACATCGGATTATTGGTAGACTCAAATGGTATCCGAGGTGTGGTACTCAGAAAGATGGATACATGAAAAGAATTTTTTCTTCAATATAAAATACACTGTATTTTCTTTTCTTTTTCTTTTCTTCCTTTCCCCCCCCCCCAAACAGTAGAATCTCATTAATCCAATGTAATTATGGGTACAGACGTGAAATCTTGATTTATAGATATTTTATTCTTATTACCTTCAAGCTCTCATTAGCTCACAATAGGATAACAGAGCTGAGTGTAAAAGGCCTAACCAGATCCTATTTCAGTAAATAATAATATGTGATGGCTGAGGATGATTATTGTCCTAGTAACAAATCAGAATTTGGATACTAAAGTTAAACTCCTTCCCTGTATGCTAATCGTTCTCTTCATCTGACCATTAGTGAAAACTGTCTTTAGTTTGTATACATATGGAAGATATTGTTTTATATCTTAAATCTATTTTATTACCTAAATACATTTATTAAAAGTTAAACATATTTTATTACCTACCGAAATTGAGTACCTTGCACTGTGTCTATCTTGGGAATATAACTGGTGTGATCAGTGAAGAACAATGTACTGTTCTTGAACATGGAAGTACGTTTAGGTTAGTGGTAGGTGCATGCATTTTCTGGAAAGCCCTATTTCCCAGATTGTTAATGCGTACCCAGGTAGATACACAGATACTTAATAATACTGCCTAATCGCTGTAGTCAGATGGAGCAACACATAATTTATAACAATTCTGAGACTAGAAACAGAAGAATGGTAAATATGTGATAAAGATGTACTACGACTGGTAGTCAGTAGAAGTGCAGACTGCACATTATTGATAGCAAGCCATTCTTGTAGATGTGTGTGATATAATTTTCTTGACAGGTATTTTCAAAGTGTACCTTTCCATGTCATCTTGGTATCTTTAGTAAACTTATTTGTACACTTAAAAAAAAAAAGCAATGTTTCATTTCCTAATTTTATATTCAATTAAGAATTTTAGTGGTTGTCTGCTATGTGCCAGACACTTTCATTTATTGTTGCTCCAATGTCCCAGTGTATTAGAAACTCCTTTGCCCATTTTAGAAATTAGAAAATGGAGAATCTGAAAGGTTTAGAAACTTATCTGTTAGACCCTACTTATGGTATAACATAAGTGGTTACCTTACCTGAATAAGTTGCCTAACACTTGGATATAGATAATGTATCAGAAATAAAAGGAGGTAGATCCCTAGGAAGGGAGGGAGGGGAGTTGAGACTAGAATAATGAATATTTGAGAATAAATTTAGCAAGTTTGCTAAGTAAGTAGAGCATCACTTTCTTGGGCAGGTCTGATTCCAATACACTGAATGTATTGGTCCTGTCAGATTTGTTGAAAATGCAAATAGTCCAATCAAGTGTAATACTCATTAAGGGAAAAGGACTACAATTTGAAAGTTTTTATGGAGATATGCACTGCCTAATCTGTGAATTGAAAGCATCTTTTAAAAATTTGCTTCCCTTCATATTCCTAGGTGGTAGTGAATATGTGGGTAGAAAAAGGAGAGCATTTCAAATAATCCTAATGAAGTTAACTGATTGCAATCTTCCGTATTGTGAGGAAAAGTTGTTAGCTGTGAAAGACGAGGACAGAATTAAAATATTACCATGACTGGCATTTGATTTGAAACTGCGAAGATAAGCTTAGGTTCCTATTTATGAAAACCATCCTCACAGCCCAATGAAATATCTTTTCAAAGGTTCTATAGTTGCCATGGATACTTGTTAGCGTTGATAGACTAAGTTGTAATCCATATTCAATCATCTGAGGTGAAGTAACCAAAAAACCTACCAGCTAATATCAAAGGTAGCTTCATCTCTAAATTCATACCGGTTTGGAGATGAAAAGGGTAAGTAGCCTAAAGATTAGATTTTTAGTTAATTATCACTGCTTGAAAAGCAAAATAGTTAGGATGCACATTGCCTGAATCAGATCCTAATGTTTACTCTTTATGCGTAACTTTTTATCTTAACCAGTAAAGGGGATTTCTTAGATTCCGACATAGGAATTTAGGTGGTGTGGTCTTTCTAAAAGTTGTTGAAACCTTCACAGATACTCAGTTTCTGAAAGCCAGAGGGACACAGACAATATCGAAGGCATTGGTCCCTATGGTAACGTATTTGCATTTGGCCCAGAAGTGGCTGGTTTCTCCTTAGCTTCTTTTAATTGCTATATATTGACAACCGTTTTCACGACTATTTATAAGGTGTCAGATTGATGAGCAAGTGTACAAGGGAGTGCGCACCACATCCTTGGGCTTGATTAGATGCTTCGGATGACAAAAGAGCTCTGTGTGAAGAGGCACCGAGGTGTTTTTGGCATTTCCCTAATGCGTCTGTCAAGTAGTGCAGGCAAGAAGCCTGTCAGATGATTTAAATATTTTCCTCAATTCTCTTTTAAAACAGGTGACAAAAGAGCTAAAACAGTATGACAACAAAATTATAGAATGCAAATTCGAGAACAACAGCTGGGTCTTTATGAGACAGAGAACAGACAAAAGTTTCCCTAATGCCTACAACACTGCCATGGGTGAGTGTGACACCCTCCCAGTGGAGGTTACATGAACCACCCCCCCCAAAAAAACAAAAAAACCCACAACAACACACAAAAGCTAAAGTGTTAGAACCAAACTGTGCTGCCTTTTGTGGTTCAGCTTTGGGGGCTGAAGGCCGCGTGGACCGCGGCGGGCTCGTGGCAGGCCTGTGCCCCGCGTGGCTCCTGTCCTCCCTCACCTGTGGGCTGCTGCGGGCACCCAGGAGAGGGGTTAAAGGGCAGGAAATCGGGCTGCGGACAGGATGAATTTGTTGAATGACAGCCACAACAAAAGCCATGGTAATTGCAGATCCATTCAAAACGCTGAAGCCATCGTCTCCCAGATGGCAAAAGATGGCATGAGCAGGGGAAATGTAATTTCCAGCTCCTAAGATAGTTTTACAAACAATGAAGAACAAAGTCAATGAAAACCTTAAAAAACATAAAATAAAAAAAAAAGAAACGTAAAACCTGCTATGCTGTCCTTCGGGGTGTGCTCTGGGTACAATGTGAGTGCTTTGGGAATTCAGAGTAGTGAGGGTCTTTCATGGGAAACAGCACGTATTAATTAGGTCTCTAAGGTAAACTACTACTGGCAGCAATTCTGGGTTGCTGTTTTTAGTGGAACTGAAAGAAAAAGGCAGATAAGAACCAAGAATAAAGGTTAGTAGGATTATGCACTTTGAGTGCTCAGTCAGTGATGATGATGATCGTATGGTAAGCTTGTGAGATAATATAGAAATTGCACTTTGAGTTTTGTGGCTTAAAAGTTACTGTTGTACATTCGAAGGTTCTTGTTGGAGCTAACGTCTGTGTTCAGACAGGATGCGTTAATTTGGAAAAGAGGAGTAATTAAGCCCGTGTTGTTTTCCTAAAACCAAGTGGGTAAATACAATTTTGATCACATAGGGAAAGGTGCTTTCTTTAATAGTCATTTTGTTGTAATACCTTATTTCAAGCAAGTTACTAAAATAAAGAATAATACGCTCTGCCAGCTACACTGCAGCCTCCCCGTTCAGCGGGCACGGTGGCTGGTGCCGTGTTTATATGCCTCAGTGTGCGCTTCTCTCTGAGGGAGAGAAAGGCTGGAGGACTAGAGCGCGCACTTCCTTTAGAAGCTGTGCTTGAATGTGGACCATAGTGTGACGCACTGGGCGAGATCAATATCCTATACAAACTGTTTGGAGGGATCAAAAACTGTAGTGAAGACAGGCTTAAACCCAAATACTTAAAGTTTGGGTCTAGAATTAATAGTAAAGAGCAGCCACCAGAAATGCACTCATTTCGGGGGCGGGGGAGGGAGGAGCACAGTTGAAGCCACAGCAAGTCGCCCACTTTGGGAAGATGGAAAGTTTGTTGGGACGGAAACGTCTCCCCGTGTCCTCATCTCCCTGGGGCGAGCCAGCCGCCTCCATGAACCCTCACACGAGACTCACGTCTCCCTTTGTCCACAGCCGTGTGCAACAGCATCTCAAACCCTGTCACCAAGGAGATGCTGTTTGAGTTCATCAACAGATGTGCGGCAGCTTCTCAAGGACAGAAGCGAAAGCATCATCACCTGGACCCGGACACGGAGTTCATGCCTCCACCACCTCCCAAAAGACGTTTGACTTAAAGACCTGCCTCTGACTTCAGGATTGAGAGGAAAGATGAGTGAGGAAAAGTGCTGTTGCCCCATTTTCTTTGCGACCAGAGAAATTCAAAACAGAGTGTGGCTTGATGTTGATACACATTTGACTTTAAAAAAAAGAAGAAGAAAGTATTGTAGCCAGCCTGTAAATATTTGATGCATTTGTTTCCTCAGTGCTACAGTACATCATGGACTTAAACATTTTGTTTATATCTGGTAAACTCAGCCTTACCTTGTGGAATCTGAAGACTGCAATATCCAAAGGTTTAAGTGAGATCGAAATCAGTGAAAAAGAGGCCTTGTTTATATACGGATAACTTCCACTTTAATTTATAAAGTTAGCAATCTAGAACTGTGAGCGCCTAGAACACTGTATTTTTTAGAAGTTGTATTTCAACTATGATAGATTTTCCTTTTAAAACATTTAGACAATGGCATTAAATATTCTTGCTATTATTTATCATGGATTTCCTACATTTCTGAAATTCTTGTATTCAAAACCAAATGACAAAGTTGTTAAATATTGTGCTATATTAAAGAACTTGGTCTGGCTTATATCATTTTAAGAAGTTGTTTTGGAAATGGAAAAGTAAAAAAGTAAAGCTCCAATTTTGTTAATTTCATCCTTTCTAAAGGAGGTATATTGAATCTTTTCATCGTCTCTTTCTGTTGTTTGAACTGCAGTATCAGCTATCCAATGTATCCACTCTGGCAGTGGTCCCGAGTTACTTCATAGAACTTAGAGACACACCACCCGGTCCTGTGTGTGTTGTTCTCCTGGGAGACTTTTGTTCTCTTTCTTTTTTTTGGTTTTAACGCCAGGGCTACTTCTGCTGTACCTCAGTGGTAGCACATTGTAAATTACGTTAAAACACACAACTCACTGTGATGATGGGAGTGATATCAGATACAGACAGTGTTGTATTTGTTCCCTTGCACCAAACAGCAAAGGAAATGCCAGCTGACTCCTTTAATTAGAAGGTAATGTCAGTGGAAGAGAATGCTGTCACTAGAAAATGCTCTCCCACTGCTTGATAAATGCAGAGGCAAAGACTAGACATCTGTAGGAACTAAACATCAAGGAAGCCAAGACATTTATTTTCAAAGCCAGAATTCTCTCATCTTCTATTCTGGGAATGCTATTTCAGTTGTACATCTGAATTTAAAAAAACAAAAAACAAAAAACACATTTACTGATAGATAATGGATTTAAAGAGTGGCTAATTGGTCACATGCCATTGTTGGGAAACTGTGTTCTGATTGGTTTGTGAAGGAACTCTTGAAAATTAGCCTACTAGAAGCTAATGTATTTATTTTTAGAGGTACAGCTTTTAAGTATGTGTATTTAAACAAATTTTCATGATCTGAATTTTATATATGTATATGCATATATATGTGAGTATATGCAGCAGTGTATATTCTTCTGCTAATACAGTGAGAAACCCAAACAGGTCACGTAGTAGATTGAGTATCTGATAGGATTTCTATATCAAATAGCACAGATGAACCAAACACGTATTTATATTCACCCGAGTTTTAATGTTTTTAAACAAAGTTTCTTCCTGCAGTGCTTTTCTATATGAAATACTAGAGTCATGCTTGGGCTTCTTCCTTTATTGTTCCCAAGTTACGTAATGTATAGTGAATTTATTCAAAATGCCATTTTAGTGTTTCTTTCCTAGAGTACTTTTGTGCGTTTGAGCACAACAGGGATTAAAACATCTGACTGCCGCACTAACTGTTGAAAAATGGAAATTGGTCAAGGTTTCATGGTATCTTGTACAAAGCAGATCTAAAAAAAAATGCCTATGCAACTCCAAATAGTCCGACGCCTGCTCCACCAGGATTGGTGGCTCTTTTCACAAGGTGCATTGCTTTCTTCCAAACCCGTGTAAACGCAGAAGGCCCTTGCAGATGTAAGAGCAAGCTTTTGTCAGCAGTCTTTAATGGAGTTAAAATGTTTATGGTAATTGTAACCTTTTAAATGAGTTACATGAAAAGAGCATCTCATTTTTAATACACCCAGATATTTTCTCCTTGCCTTTGTGCATTTTCCAGGACTTAATTTTCTTAATTTATCTTTTCCTTTCAATGGTAGTGAAGTATAATAAGTAGATCCCATTTAGCCCCTGAACACATTACCATCTGCAGTGTCATAAAAAGTCATCTGGGAAGTCGGGGTGGGGGGTGGTGGTGGAAGTCTGGAGTCAGGATTTGGGACGTCATGAAGGAAACACTTTCTTTCTCAGCCCACTTCATAATAACTGTTTTCTGACACTGAAGTTTTGTAGATGAGAATAAGAAAACTTTACTTTCCTGAGCTACGACATATAACTTTGCTTTGTGTTTGGAAAAGATGTGGAAGACTCGGCTGCCTGGCTGGTTACATTTGCTTTCCATGAAATGCTCAGAAAATGTCAGGACATTCCTTCTCTAATAATTGTGTGTCAGTGCAGTATTGTAATAAAACTACTGATTTAAAATAATAGAAAGTGTATCTACTTTGTTTTCCTGGTGATGCCTTTGTGTCCCTTTATATAACCAACGCACTCGTGTCCCTTTTATTGCTGGCATCAGATCCTGCTGCTGTCCACCATACCCATCAAAATCCACCTGGTTTTGTTGCATTCTAGAGATTAGCATGAAGACTTGGAAAATCTTCTGTTTTCCTTCCTGAGAAACCGAGAAACTTGGAAGTTAAGAATCAAATACTTCCAGATGGAGAAAACTAATGTGGTAGAGAAAACCCCGGGGCTCAACCCAAAGACCAAGTCTAGGCTCTGCCTCTCGTTGCTTCTCTGTCCTCTCTAGAACTTGTTTCTCCCCGCCCCCATCTATAAGATGCCAAGATTGGATCAGATGATCAAAAAGAAGCTTTTCAGATCTGACATGATTCTTGTGTAAAAACCAGTGCTTTTTAAACATCCTGTATTCACAGTAATAGCAATATGACCATTATGGAATAGTCTCCAAGCCCAAAGATGCCCTAAAGACAACCACTCTGTGCAGGGAGGTACCATCATCTCAGCCTCATTTGTAGCTGAGGAAGCTCTGACCCAAGGTAACATAGCTAGTTAGTTGTGAGCTGAGACCCAAACACAGGTCTTTCTACTCCAGGTCCTAATTTACTGTGCAGTCAGTACTCCCTGAAAGGCTCTGGTACAGCCTCTGTGAGGAGGGCTGCTTCTGTGCCAGGGTCCCAAACTATTTAAGCTGTTTCTTTGGTGCTAATAGGCAATAGGCCCCAAGCACCTCTCTCCAAAATAAGATGAAGTTGGGAGCAGGAAAGTAAACACATTTTTAGGACCTTATTTAACAATATTTAAATGTGAGTGACGCAGAGGCCGTGAAAAGAAGTTTAATAATTCTCATAAAGATGCTAAGTTCCAAAGATGCAGTTAGCAAGAAATAAGTGATTAAATCACACACTGGGCCAGCATTTCCTGATTGTCACATAGTTTGCTGTCAACTCTGATGCTTTGGCAGGTTATCGTCAGCCTTGGTCAATTCCAGATGTGTCCATCCCCTCCCTGGACTCAGCTGTTAGGTGACCTCCCAAGCTTCTAAGACGATTTCACATTTCAAAAAAATCAGTGCACAGATCTGGGGTAGCCAACTGTTTTGCCATGAAAGGTCATTTACAAAAAACTGGGTTGCCATCGTTTCATAAAATAAAGGGAATCTTAATACCCGAAAAGGAAGTAAGGCATAATTTAGAAGAAAAGACATGCATTTACGCAGACCAAATTTTGTTTTATGAAAGTCTCACTACACCATCCTTTGCTTCTACATTTAACCCCAAACTGGTGAAAACTTTTTCATAGGCCAGTGTTGGGAATCACTGCATAGGTGAAATTCCAGATCGGGGCTTGTAAGTGGGGAGAGGGCATGAAAACCCCAGGGAAGAAGCAGCCCCTGGTTCCATAGCTGAAGGTCGTTTTCATAGTAACTATCGTCCAGCTACCTCACAATGGTTGATTGCATTGTGCTCTTGTGATCGAAGATATATAGGTGAACAATGAAATTATCTGAATGTTTAAAAATACACAAATAGAATGAAACCCTCACCCCTTAGAGGTACAAAAATAAGCATAACCGAATATAACACAGAAAAACAGAATTTGGCTTTGACAGCAAGTCACACCAACAAGAGTCACCAGTTTTCACAATTTCGAAGTCGGCACATGGTCTATTTTCCCTTTTTTTTTTTTTTTTTTTTTTTTTTTGCGGTACGCGAGCCTCTCACTGTTGTGGCCTCTCCCGTTGCGGAGCACAGGCTCCGGATGCGCAGGCTCAGCGGCCATGACTCATGGGCCCAGCCGCTCCACGGCATGTGGGATCTTCCCGGACCGGGGCACGAACCCGTGTCCCCTGCATTGGCAGGTGGACTCTCAACCACTGTGCCACTGCGGAAGCCCTATTTTCCCTTTAGATTGCCGCCACCGGAATGATCTTTCAAAACTGCGAAGCTGCTCTTGTTTTCCTCTCCAGTCAGAGCTCCCTGGCCCATGACATCAGAGGCCCTGTGTGACCCGGTCTCCACCTGTATATCCAGGTTTGGGTCTCACCACAGTGTGACTCCTGGCTGTCCCAAATCTCCATGCTCTCTGCACTCAGGAACCTTTGGTGCTTCTGCTGCTTCTGTCAGAAAGCTCCAAGCTCCCTTACCCCCAGGATCAGGGAGGCCTTCCCGCCACAGGTAGCCTCCTGGCTGTCACGCTGTGTCGTGATGGTCTCCCCTGGGCACCGTGAGCGGAGGGACTCTGTCATACACAGCACAGGGCTCGGCAACAGTGGGCACCCGGCAGTAATTAGGGCGGGAGGTTCACGTGCCTTTTTGTACTTGCTATTGAGACTCAGTCAAGATGTGGGAACTATACTCGATATTTTCTTTTTTTGTTTTCTTTTGGCCTCATGCAAGATCTTAGTTCCCTGACCAGGGCTCGAACCCATGCCCCCTGCAGTGGAAGCATGGAATCTTAACCACTGGACTGTCAGGGAAGTCCCTATACTCAATATTTTGTAATAACCTATAAGGGAAAAGAATCTAAAAAAGTATATATATACATACAATGTTGTGTTAGTTTCAGGTGTACAGCACAGTGATTCAGTTATAAATGTATCACTGTGCTGTACACCTGAAACTAACACAACATTGTAAACCAACTGTACTTCAATTTAAAAAAAAAAAAGATGTGTTTGCTCTTGTCTCCCTCAGTTTAGCTATATAGGAACAGAAAATTTTTTTGTCCCTCTAGCCTTCTCATCATAGAAGCACTGATAACATCTCTCGTTTCTTGAGAATTTCTTCACAGCCCATCTCTGATGCATCTTGTATTTAATCCTGATTAGAAGTGTCTTGTCTGTTCTTGCCTTTTGCACTGAAAATGAATGCTTCTGAGGGAAACTTCTCCGCAGGAAGAATCTTAAGACAGTGCCCTGGTCTCCTCGCTGTTATATACTCTGAGGGAGGTGTGAAGGAAGCAGTGTTTTCCATCACATCTTACTTTTCAGGGCAGTTTCACGGAGCTGAAACTAGAAGGCTGCTTCTCCCCACCCACCTGCTCCCGCCCGACTTCTGATGTTTCCAAAGAGAAGTCCTTTGGTAGCAGCTGAGGCTTTTCAGTTAGTTTTAAAAATAAATAGCAGTCCGTGATCCCTTAGCGTGAATTGGTGCTTCTAGCCTTGTCTTTTAGAGTGGGAAAGGCAAGTGAAAGATACTCTTCTCGTTGCTACTATCGAATGCTATCTTCCAAGATCTAAAGGAATAAGAAACTTTACTGTTTCTGTAGAAGTTCTGCTTCCCCTCCGAAGGCCGTCAGGGGAGCATTGTATAGCTTTCATCTACAGCATAAACACACACTGGAGGTGAGAGCCACAGAGACCCCAACCGAACAGCACCACAACCAAAACTTTCATATAATAAATTTTCTTGAAAATTCTGCATGTGGGTAGAAACCAGACACCTGGACACATCACATACAGTTGGGATGATGCAGGAGGTGGAACGTGGTCTAGGCCTTGGTGGATGGGTGGGATGAATGGGGAGGGGCAGGTGTGGACAGAGAACGTGGGGAGAGGATGCTTTCCGGGGCTGTGTCTAGAGCTTGTGTGCAGGGCAGTGGTAGGAAATATGGCTGTCCTCAGCCCATCCTAAGCTCACCAACCACCTACCCACCGCTGGCCCCTTGATCTCCTTCCAGCTGTTGACCCATTTCTCTCTGTTCCCCTTTCCTTCGGAATTCCTAGAAGGAGGTGATCGCACTCACTTGCTCCTTTTTTCCTCATCTCCCTTGAAGCCACTGCCAACAGACTCTCGTCCCTGCTGAGACTGCTCGTCACCACCACCAGTGCCTCTACAGGTCACATCCACTCTCTGAATTGACCCGTCAGCACCATCAGTGTTTCAGTTTCTCTGTTTTACTTTGTTACTTTTTTTTTTGGCCACGCCAGTGCGTTATGCGGGATCTTAGTTCCCTGCCCAAGGATGGAACCCACACCCCCTGCAGTGGAAGCGAGGAGCCTTAACCACTGGACCGCCAGGGAAGTCCCTGTCACTTCTTTTTAATGGGAAATTTCCTACATATACACAAATAAGGAAAATGGTAAAATGAGCTCCCCCATCTTCCCAGATTCAGCAATGATCAATGTGGCAGTTCCTGTTTATTTTATATACCAACTAGCCCCCCACCCTCCATTACACACATGCGTGTACACACACAACATACACACACGATTATTTTTAAACAAATCACAAACGACTCCCTCCTTGTTGAACCCTTTCTGTTCTTGGTTTCCAGGCCACCATAGTTTCTTGGCTTTCTTTCCTTCCACCCACAGTTCTCTCTTGCTGAGCTCTCTTTATCTTCTCAACCTTTGCATGTGGTAGTGACCCAGGCTCAGTCCACTGGCCTCTGTGGACACTCTCTAAGAGATCTCTCCTACTCTCTGAACACTAATACCATCTACACACAATTTCCAAACCTATTTCTAGCCTGGATCTCTCTCGTGAATTCTAGACTCAACTATTCAACTGACAACTTGACATCTTCACTTGGATACTTCATGGTCACCTGAAGCTTAATATGCCCCAGACTGGACTTTCCTCCTCCTGTAGACTTCCTTCTCTTCCCACAGGCTTCTCAGAGAGGTCAGTTCATGGCAGTTGTGCTTTTCCAGTTGCTTGAGAATCATCCTTGATTCTTTTCTTCCTCTGACACTTCACATCCAATCAATCCACCAGCAGATGCCAGAGGCACTACCTTCAAACCGTAACCAGAATTCAACAACTTCTTACCCTCTTCAAACCGCTCATCTCGTCTCCTGCCTGGATTATTGCAATAGCCTTCTAACTGGTCTCCCAGTTTTCACTCTCCCTCATCACCTTCTCAATTCAGTCCCTCCACAGCTGTCTGTAGTATTTTTTAGAACATGTCACTCAACTACTCAAAACCTTCCAGGGCCTTCCACCTCATTCAGGATTAAATCCTAAATGCACATCGTCATCCATCCAGGACTACATAACCTGGCCTCCAGCCGACTCTCTCTCATCTCTTCCTTCTTGTTCACTCTGCTCATCGATTCTGGCCCCTTTGCAGTTTCTCCAACTTGCCAAGCATGCTCTGACTTGAAGGGCTTGGAACTTTCTTTTCCCTTTACCTGAAATGCCCTTCCCCTCGATATCCATAAGTCTCACCCTCATTTCATTCGAGTCTCTAGACAAATGCCACCTCATCAAAAAGGACTTCCTGACCATCCCATCTAATATGCCACTCCCATCACCGTCTACCTTCTTACCCGAATTTATTTTTCTACAAGCGTTATGATCTAACATATATGTTTGCCTCTTTTCTGACTCTCTTTAGAATGTTAATTCCATGGGAACTGAGAATTCGATTTCATTCATTGCTGTATCTCCAGTACCTAGGCCAGTCTGGCACAAAGTGTAGGAGCTCAGTAAATATTTCTAGAATCTATAAATGAACTTGGGTTACACAGATAGGCTGGGGACAGATTATGAAGGGATTTGAATGTCTGGCTAAGAAGTTAAGCTAAATTTGGTCAATAAAGAGCTATTGAAAGCTTTTTTTTTTTTTTTTTTTTTTTTGCTGCACTGCCCAGCTTGCAAGACCTTAGTTCCCTGACCAGGAATTGGACCCGGGCCCTGGGCAGTGAGAGCACGGAGTCCTAACCACTGGACCACCAGGGAATTCCCTGTTGAAAGCTTTTAAACAAGGGAGTTTTTGGGTGCAATAAACTGGTAATAATCTGTCGAAGGTGGCCAGTTGGGAGGCTATTGTAATAATCCAGGTGAGAGATAAAGAACCCAGGATAGGGTGGCATCTACCAAAATCGAGGAGATTGGATGTGACAGGCATTCAGGAGGGAGAATCATCAAGATTCGGCAATCAGTTGAGAAACCAAGTTTACCTGCAAGGGTTTGAGCTGAGGTGGGGTGACGGTGGTGCCCTTAACAAAGCAGAGAGGTGGCAAGGAAGAGCTGATTTGGGGTTGGGATGAAGAAGGGGCCTCTGGGCGTGATGAGCGAGAGGTGCTGTCAGGAGATTCAGATGGAATTGTCCAAAGAGAGGGCAGAAATTTAGAACTGGAGCTTGGACAGTCATACCACTCGCAGGATTTTAAATTCGTCCACACAATAGTGATGGTGAAAACAATGTGTGTAGAAGGTTTGGAGTACAAGAGGGTCAGAAACCCCATTGATAGTGGGTAGGAGAGGGAAAAAGAAAAACAAAACTAAGAAAGAAAGTAAGGCATCAAGAAGTAAGAAGAGGCTCAAGACGGTACAGCCCACAGTCGATAAGAGAGAAATGTTTCTTTTTTTTCCTTTGCCAAAAATAGTTTTATTGAGCATTCAAAGATGAAAAATGCTGAAAGCCAACGTAGTAGCCTTGACTTTTTAATGTCATTACAAATACTGCTTCTTTGAAACCTGGCACTCATCCATTTAGCCCCATCTATGAGTTTTTTTGGTTTTTTTCCGAGAGACTTCAGGGCTTTACACTCAAGTCTCCTTAACAAGTCACACAAAACCTCCTGGTCCTGGCCCGAGAGAGAGAAATGTCTCTTGCTAGAGAGGGCAGGAAATAGTTCTGGTTGCTCCAGAGAGGAGTCAAGGGCTGAGGAAAGGGCCTTGAATTGGGTTTCTAGGTGACCTTCAGAAAGATGATGCTGGTGGCTGAGGTGAAGGGAAAAACAAGAAAAAATAGGAGGAAGTGGAGGTGTTGGGGTTAGGGGCTTCATCTGTGTCAACAGGTGAATGGTTACGCAGGGCGCATTCACTTTGTGATGCTACGTCTAGTGGACGCGAGCGTCTGTTGTACATGAAGGCAGAGGCTTAGCGCCACCCGCTAAAGCCCTCACCGGCCTCCCAGGAGGCCCCTTCTGATCAGCCACAGCAGCCGTGTGCACAGCAGCTCCACGAGCTCTCTGTCCAGGCTGGGCGGAGTCATGCTGCACAGCTGGCTTCACCCAGTTTCCACGGTGGAGCATCTGTACATCATGGTCCTTGATGTTGGTCATTGCGCTTTTGCCTGCAGGAGCCCAGAGGCAGCTCTCGGCTGGAGGCCACAGTCTATGCCCCACCTGGCCACCCTGCGGGCCGGGACAGCAGGGTGTCTTGAAACAGTGACTGGGAAGCTCTCACCCATGGCTGATGAACTATTGTCATGGTCTTCATTTTAGGTATAAGGAGACTGTTTTAAAAATACACCTGCATTCTCCACATTAGGGCTTCCCATTATTTGGAAGTAGTTGACATAAAAATAATCAGATTGGATTCAAAGTCCATTTGTTTTATCATAAGAAACATCAGCAAGAAATCACATTTGTATGTAGAAATGAAAAAGAGAAGAGACTGTTGGTTCTTTAAATATAATTTCAGCTGTCGACATTCTGAAAGGTTCCCAAAGAATGGTTTTAATTTTTTTATTTCTAGCATGTGCAGTTTCTCGTTGATAGTGACTACCAAGAATTTGAAGAGATTATCATTAAAAAGTCTTCAAAAAGACACATGCACCCCACTGTTCATTACAGCACTATTTACAATAGCCAGGTCATGGAAGCAGCCTAAATACCCATCGACAGATGAATGGATAAAGAAGATGTGGTACATGTATACAATGGAATATTACTCAGCCGTAAAAAGGAACGAAATTGGGTCATTTGTAGAGACATGGATGGACCTAGAGACCTGTCATACAGAGTGAAGTAAGTCAGAAAGAGGAAAACAAATATCATATATTAATGTATATATGTGGAATCTAGAAAAATGGTACAGATGAACTGGTTTTCAGGGCAGAAGTAGAGACACAGATGTAGAGAACAAACGTATGGACACCAAGGGGGGAAAGCGGCGGGGGGCTAGTGGTGGTGGTGGTATGAATTGGGAGGTTGGGATTGACATATATACACTAATATGTATAAAATGGATAACTAATAACCTGCTGTATAAAAAAATAAAATTCAAAAAAATTTTTTAAAATATAAAATAAGTAAGCTTACTATTAATAAATGTTAAGAAAGCTACAAAGTACACTACAAAGATAAAAATATAGATAACTGGGCTTCCCTGGTGGCGCAGTGGTTGAGAGTCCGCCTGCCGATGCAGGGGACACGGGTTCGTGCCCCGGTCCGGGAAGATCCCACATGCCGCGGAGCGGCTGCGCCCGTGAGCCATGGCCGCTGAGCCTGCGCGTCCGGAGCCTGTGCTCCGCAACGGGAGGGGCCACAACAGTGAGAGGCCCTCGTACCAAAAAATATATAGATATAGATATAGATATAGATAGATAGATAACTAATAAGAACCTGCTGTATAAAAAATAATTTTAAAAATCTAAATAAATAAAAGGTCTTGATTAGGATTCGAGGACAGCATTTGAAGCATTTAAACTGATATTAAAAAAGTCATGTCCATAGAAGAAAGCTCAAATTTCTTGTTTAACATTTTGAAAAGATTTTATTTTGAAGTTTCATACAAAGCTGTATCTTCCCTGGGACTTTGTATTTTACTTTTTTTTAGATCAAAATTTCATAATATTAAAAAATATAATGGACTTCCCCCCCCCAAGACCCATAAAGACACCCTAAATCTCTAGTTTACCCCAGGGTACCCTTCAAAGAGTGTCATGTTTTGAGTTTGCCATGATGAGAAAAGGGCTGGGGAGTGTTGTTCTGATGACCCAGGATTGGAGATTGGCAAGGTGAAAACAGAAGAAGTTTGAAAATGTGAGGGATTTTACTCCTGACTGGGTAGGAAATCAAAAAACAAAGTCAGGAGGGGATGATGACCTGGGGAATGAGAAAGAGTAAGGAGACCAGATCCCAGGATCAAGTAGACCTGGCTCCAAAATGCTAAGAAAGAAGGGAACTGAGAATGACAGGGCACCGTCTTCCATCTCTCTTACTCCTGTATTTCCTTTGCTGCCTCATCCCCGTATCAGGACTTTTTTTTGTTAAAAAATGACAGAAAGACAAACTTGCCTACTCTAGATAACTGAATAGTGCAGAAGGCAGGCATGACTTCAGGAATGGCTTGATCTAGGAGCTTTCCCATCGATCAACTCCTAGCATCACTGGGCTTCATACGGTAGCCCATGGTTTCTCCAGAATCACATCGCAGTTCACATCCATCATAAAGAGTAAATATCCCTCTACCAACAGTCCCAGCAAAAGTTTTGTTACATCTCATTGCATCTGGTTGGGTCATTTGCCCATTCCTGAGCTGGTCCCTGTGACCAGGGAATGTAATGTCCTCTTATGGCTGGTGCCCATCACTCTAGTGGAGAATGGAACCAGCTCCCCCCATATTTCCTTTCTTTACTTACTTTTATTATTTCTTTTTGCCAGTTACGTGAGCTTTACTCATGAGTAAAGATAGTAGAGATAGTCCAAATATTAAGTAACTCATAGGCAAGGGTGCTGACCAATCAGAACAGCTCTGGAGCAGCATACCTGAGGTTCCCTGCCAAGCCAGGTGTTAACCCTCTCTGGTTGCTAGTTTTGGGGGAGGTCTGGGGGTGCCGAGGAAGAGGCAGGATAGCTGGGAGGAGAAAGATGCTTACAGGGTGTGGTTAGGGAAGTGTCTCTTTTCCAACTTGTATTCAACTGACACTGGCTTTCAATATTTACAAGCAGTGTTACTATATCATGAAGGTTAGCACTGCTTGTATTCCAACTATTCTTGTGTGCGTTTAATCCTTTCTGCCACCACAGACCATCCCCCTAAAGGCTGGGAAGAGGGCTTGTTTCTGAATCTCCTATAGCAACCAACAAGATACATTCATCCATTCACTTATTCACTCGACAAGCATTTCTTGAGCCCAACAAATAGTAGGTCCTGAATAATTTTACTTGAATGAATGCAATAGTTTCCTTTAAAAGGGTTGCATAGGAAGTGTTACGGTTGGAGAAAGATAATTTTGTTTAAGGAGAAGAGGTAAGTGGAACGTTTGAGGAAACTGATAACAGTTTATGATAATAAACAGAATCGACCTTCCTCGGAACAGTGACAGAGGTTTTCCCAAAGCTTGTCCTGGTTAAAAATATGTTACCCCAGATATCTTGTTGATGGGACCCAGGGAAGGGTGGGCAGAAGGGAAGACGCTGCCCCGGGGTGAGAACAGAGATGCTGTTCATGGGGCAGGAGAAAAGTGATGACATGCAGGAGCCTGGATGGATGACATTTGGGGAGAACGGAGTGATCACCTGGACCCTGATCACCTCCTGGGATCTTCCTGGAGAAAAGAAAAGCAAGAGCCTGAGTTTGAGCTGGAAGTTGCCTTTGAAAGCATCTGGTCCCGTTTTAGAGATGAGCAAAGTGAGACCCAAAATCCGAGGTGTCTCTCATTTTTTAAAATTAATTTATTGATTTGTTTTTATTTTTGGCTGCGTTGGGTCTTCGTTGCTGCGCGCGGGGTTTCTCTAGTTGCGGTGAGCGGGGGCTGCTCTTCATTGCGGCACGAGGGCTTCTCATTGTCATGGCTTCTCTTGTTGTGGAGCATGGGCTCTAGGCGCATGGGCTTCAGTAGTTGTGGCTCGCAGGCTCTAGAGCGTAGGCTCAGTAGTTGTGGTGCACGGGCTTAGTTGTTCCATTGCATGTGGGATCTTCCCGGACCAGGGCTCGAACCCGTGTCCCCTGCATTGGCAGGAAGATTCTTAACCACCGCACCACCAGGGAAGCCCCCTGAGGTGTCTTTAACGAGGCTGCTCAGCTGGCCCCTGACTTCCTTAATTCTCAGCTCACTTGGCATTTCTCCCCGAGGAGATAAAAATGGGCATGAAAGAAAGTTGCCTCCAATTAGGCAGACGATGTGACCTTTCACAAAGCCCGTAAGTAGCCCAGAGGTGACTGCCCTTTACCCTCTTATCATCCTGGAGCCTGAGCGACCTGGGGCGCCCGTGTGCATGTGGGCAGCACTGATGCACACACCCGCCTCCAAGGCTTAGATGTTCATCCAAGGTCAAGCGAAGACCGCAGGCACCGCTGACAGCAGTTGCGTAACCCACGAGCACACGTCTACTTAGAAAAGTTTGATTTTGATTGCCGTA
This sequence comes from Monodon monoceros, assembly GCF_005190385.1. NCBI lineage: Eukaryota > Metazoa > Chordata > Mammalia > Artiodactyla > Monodontidae > Monodon > Monodon monoceros. Next base: position 21,476,449 of record NW_021703771.1, on the reverse strand, counting down.
GAAGGCAAAACATCTTAAAATGAAGTTGAGCTATCTTTGGGTAGGATGCAAAACCGCCCATGGGTATATCACATCAGAAACGATGTGTGATTTCTTCCAGTCCCTCAACTCAAAAAAGATGAACAGATTTAACCGATGCGTCCTAAAAATAAATAAATAAATAAGATCTGCTTTGAGCTTGAAACCAAGTATAAGAGTTTCGGGGTCTCTTTTTTGGGGAGAGGGCGGGGGGCATTTGGGGGATTGTGAGGTGAAGGACAGTGGGGAAAATTTTTTTTCAGTGTAAAGACTAAATTATGACGAGACTATTTTAGCTCTGAGCATTTTCTGCTGGGAATAACAAGATTACTAAAGGTCACAGAAACAAGGTTGGCTTGGAAAAAATTATGAATGGTGCTTAGATCATCACACATATGCCCGAGGAGATTTCTTCTTCTGAGTTGGGAACCAACACTCCTTTTCTAAACCTGTAATTTCAATAACAAAACAAGTCAAACGCAGAGCTGACCTGACCCTCAGGACTCAGAGTTGGAGGCACAGTGTCTGCCTTGGGGGGTGACTGCATGCAAACCCAGGTGGGCTTGGACCCGGGCAGACGGTTTCAAGTCTCCCCCACCAGCCTCCAAGTTCCAGAGCCTCCGGTGGAGGAGGTGGCCCTGTGGCCTGTGTCACACAGTGTCCCTCTGGTGGCCAGTGACACATCAACTCCCCCCTTCTTTGGGGGGACAGCTGAGCTTTCATTTATTACATAACAGTATATTCTGGATAGAAGCAAAATGTCCTTCTCAGGTCATCCACTATAAAGATTGGCAAATTGCTAAATTAATTTTTTTGTATAAGTACCTCCTTACGCCCACCCTTTGGACTGAAAGTTTATTCTTTTAGTTCTCTTTCGTCTTTTTCTGAAAAGAGATTTAATGTGTTACTGTGGTGCAGAAAATCAATGCTTTGAAATCAATGGTGATTTTTCAGGCTGTTTGAAATTATTCACATGAATGGCTAAGCTTGCTGCTGATAGAAAAACAGTTTTGTTGCAGAGGAAATCTTCAGGTTTGAAACATCGCTGTGTGATTCGGTGTGACTTTCTTTTTAGAACTTGAATATTTATTCCATAGCAGTAAATGGTTCAATCCGGGCAGCGGTCCTTTAATCCTCATATGCGCTGGAGGCTCTGGTGTGTGTAAATATGAACTAGCTGTCAACTTGGCCCTTAGAAGCTTACAAAAGTGCATGTGTACGGCGAGGATGTGGAGAAAGAGAAACCTTGTGCACTGTTGGTGGGAATGTAAATCGGTGTGGTCAAGGTGGAAAACAGTATGGAGGTTCCTCACAAAAACTAAAAATACAGCTACCATATGACCCAGCAATCCCACTACCGTACCGGGCATATACCCTAAGAAAACCATAATTCAAAAAGAGACATGTACCACAATGTTCATTGCAGCACTGTTTACAATAGCCAGGACATGGAAGCAACCTAAGTGTCCATCGACAGATGAATGGATAAAGAAGATGTGGCACATATATACAATGGAATATTACTCGGCCGTAAAAAAGAAAGAAATAATGCCATTTGCAGCAACATGGATGGACTTGGAGGGTATTATGCTAAGTGAAATAAGTCAGCAGAGAAAGACAAATACTGTATGTTATCACTTATATGTGAAATCTTAAAAATAAATCAAATTAGTGAATGTGATGAAAAAGAAACAGACTCACAGATATAGAGAACTAGTGGTTACCAGTGGAGAGAGAGAAGGAGGGTAGGGAATTAAGAGGTACAAACTACTATGTATAAAATAAATTAGCTACAAATATATATTGTACAACATGGGGAATATAACCGATATTTTATAATGACTATAAATGGAGTACATCCTTTAAAAATTGTGAATCGCTCTGTTGTACACCTGAAACTTATATAATATTGTAAATCAACTATACCTCAATAAAGAAAATAATAAATATTATTTAAACAGTGAATGTGTGGGACTTCCCTTATGGTCCAGTAGGTAAGACTCCACACTCCCAGTGCAGGGGGGCCCAGGTTCAATCCCTGATCGGGGAACTAGATCCCACATGTGGCAACGAAGAAGCCTGCATGCTGCAACTAAAAGATCCTGCATGCCACAACTAAGACCTGGTGCAGCCAAAGTCAATAAAATAAAATAAATAAATAAACATCGAACGTGTGTGAGGGCTGAGGGTCAGGGTGAGGATAGACAGCTAATACATATTGCACAGCTGAGTGATCATACCAGGCAGAAGAAGCGTGAGATATGAGGGTACAAGTTGCTATGGAGGTTTGAGAGAGGCTGAAGAGGGTCTCTGGTTGGCTTTGGGAAACTGCTTCCTGGGAGAAAGGCCATACACCAGAGCAAACACTGGTGAGAAATTTCTAGTGAGAGCAAACCGCATCCAACCTGTGACTGAACCCCGACAGCAGCTCTGGGAGCATCATCGTCACTCGCGTTGCTCAGGGAAGTAGACTGGGGCTCAGAGAAATGGAGTGACTTGCCCAAGGTCATGTGATCTGGAGCAGGGCCAGCTGGGCCTCGAGCCCTCATTCTCTTTCTCCACAAGGCCTTGTGGTGCCATTCGACGTGGGTCTTCACGGTGGGGCATCTTCTGGTCACTTCAGATTTTGCTGGTGAACAGAGACACATTTTAGGGGGACTCAGGACTGCGTGAGCAAAGGCACGTGGCCGGAGACACTGAATTCCACAAATTCAGGGCCAGGCTTGGAGCCAAGGGTGGACCTTAAAAAATAAAAGACACAGTTCTTTTCCTGGAACTTACCCCACGGTTGAGATGATAAGGTACCCAGTAGGAAAACCCTGGAAAATGATTTGTGGCAACTTGTAAACAGAAAGAGGATTGATTCACATCTGTCACCAGCTCACCTAGTCCGTCCTGGCAGGAAGCAGTGCCTTCCCCCGAGAGGCCTGAGTTCTTCTGATGCTACAGCAAACCCCTGTCCCAAATACTAATGCCGAGCAGATGGCTGGGCCCTGTCCTGTCTGTCCTTACAGAGGAGCCTCAGTCCGGCCAGCTGTCAGGCAGGGACCCACTCCCAGGAGCCTCCCCCACCTCTGCCCTGGGCCCACATCATACCCACCATTTCCAGGGCCCTGCTCACCCCTCCGGTGCCGCTGTGGGCATTAGAGAAACTGCCTTCCGGTAGAGCTTCTTAAGCCGAGAGTGTGCCGGCTCTCAGCCCCGGCAGGCCACCAACAGCCCACAATCGGGCTGGCCTGGTTCCCCCTACTCTCAGCTCTCCCTGGAGCCAGCCAGTACCCTGCAAACTGGCTCACTGTTTCAGCTGTCCTGGGAGAAGTGTTTCCCCAACACCCAGCCCTTCAACATCCCAGCTAAGAATTTGGATTGGACTGTGATTCCTAAAACTTCTAGCTCTGGTGACCACTGTGGAGAGAGCCTCTGGGGTGTTGGGGAAGGAAAGGTGGCCACCAAATAGATGGAAACCAGGAGCCAGCCCCCATTCACCTGCAGCCTTGTTTCAGCTGCACCAAATCACAGTTCAGCCAGTCGGCCATAAGTCACCCCCCGGGTGAACGAACCTGCACAAAATCCATCCCCAACGTTGTCACTCAACACACCCTCGACGAACGCTGCTCAGATAAATTATCAGAAGCAGACGAGATGCCCAAGAAAATATCAGGGATATGCTCCAAGTCAGACAATCTCTTGGGGCAACCGGGACTGTGGGTGATGTGTGTTCTAGAGAAAAGCAGTTCCTTCTCAGCCTTCACCCCAGAGACCGCCTTTCTCCTTCACGCCACAGGTACATTTTGCTTTATCGGCAGAGACATTCCTGAGAAGTCAACAATTTGAATTTTGATAAAAACCGATCATTTATAGTATGTTTATAACGTGTTCAGAGAGAACTCAATATTTAGCCCATCACAGTGAAGAACCTTCTCCTTGGAGGGACTTTTTTGTCAACTCCTAAACCGGGATCTTAACCAGGAGGCTATAAATGAGCTCCAAAGATCCCTGCTTTCCAGGGAAATTATAGGCAAAATTTGTGTAGCTGTACATTATTTTCTGGAATGAGGGTCCAGAGATCCTGCCTAATTAATTCTCAAAGAGTTCTACAATCCCAAAAGCTCAGGGACCAGAAGCAGTCTGGGGACAAGTTTGGAGTTGGGGTGTTTGTGTGCACCAGTCCCAGCAGTCAGAACTGCCCCTTCCATGGACTACTGCCATGAAATAGTTCCGCACAGGTGACTCCCTTATTCTGGGCACGTAGCAAGTTGTCAGACCTGTTTGTGTGCATTTGTAAAGACGACAGAGAAGGAATCCTGGATACAAAGCTGACTTTGTCTCCTGTTTCCAAATGGAACGACCGAGCCACATGCATCACATAGGGTTACACCACGCAGCGCCCCTCTTGGATGTGAAGCTGATGTGTCTGTCAATACAAAGCTATAGCACGGCTAGTTTTACACTGCTGCCCCAGAGCCAGCCCGTGATATGGGCTTCCTAGAAGGGCCCAGTCCAGGGTCGCGCTGTCCTGAGGAGTCTGTTTCGGGCTCCAGCTGCCCTGCCCACCTTGGCCCATCCTCTGAGGTTGGAGGTGCAGGGCCCCAGCCGTTTTTCTCCCTCCTTTTTTGCCTCTTCCATACAAGGATAGCATATTCAGCAAGGCTGGTCAGCATCTTTGCTGGACGTTGTCATTAAGTGCCGGTGGGTTGCTAGATTTTGGCATCACACTGGCTCCTAAAGGACTATTAACTGGGCAGCAAATGTTGAGGCCGATACTTTGATGGGCGGTAATGCGAAGAATGGGGGAAGTAGGTGATTTATTTATAGGTGTCCAAACACCTCCTCACTGGGATTTCAGAGTTATTGTTTCTTTGCCTTCCAGGCCAAGTGCTGGTTCATGAGCTTTGCCCAGTAAGTCACCACCCCAAGGGGCCAGGGGGTCCTAGATTCTTAGGGGTGAGCTATGGGGCCACAGCTGGCCTCCAACACCCAACCGTGAACGTTGGGTTCAGTGTCGTCCTGCACCTTGAAGATTTCCATTGCTGTCCCTTCCCATCCATCCCAAGCGGGAAGAGGTGAGCCTGACACACTGGCCACCGTGTCTGCAGTGACTTGTAAGGAAGTGCTCAGTCCTTACCACCCCACCTTCTACATGATGCGGATGCTGCCCAGGAAACTATCCTCAGAGAACAGTCTTGACAGAGATACCCAGGCTCCGCTGGTGTCTTTTAGACAACCCCACAACATAAAGCCTTTCCCTTGCCAACGCACATGCTATGATGTTTTTTGGTTTTGTTTTTTTCGTGATTTCGGAGATTTAAAAATGTCAAAGAGATTCTGGCTGTAAATGTCCCCACAGTGATTTTGTCATTTTGTAGAGAAAAGAAAGCAAGCTTCCCGGCTCCCCCGTTCAGAATAGAGCAAGCTGCAGGACCCAGCCCCTCCTTTCACAAACCCTTCTTACCGCACCCCCATCCTATTCATATTCTGATCTTCCACACACTTGAAAAGATGTTATTTCGAATGTTCCTACCAAAGAGAATATCTTCCTCGTGTTTTCAGAGCCTGCCTTCAAAGGACTTAATCTGCATCGGGGCCGCTGGCTGTAGATGTGAGTGATGGAAGCGACAGAGTCATACACAATGTGGCGGAGCTGGGGGTGGGAGAGTGGGGAGAGGCGGGCTCAGGCTTCATCGGCCGGCCCCCTGCCTGCAACTCCAAAGCCACCAGGCCAGCCAGGGAGGCCGGCTGGTCCAAGGTGTCACAGCCCAGAGAGTGGAGGATCCCACCCTCCTGACTCGGGGCAGGGCCCTGGCCCCTGTACCACCCAGCCTCCCACAGCGGACTGTGCATTTACCTGGGCGGAGGGGCACAATAACCCCGGGTACAAGAGCTCACTCAGGCCTTCCTAATTCAGTGCTCAAGGTCAAGCAATCAAGGTTAAGACAAAGGTTTCCCTTGCACGCAGCGGGTAGGAGTCGGTTTGCTGGCAAATTAATCAAATAACAAGAATTGATGGAGAACTTTAAAAAGTAATCTGAGAGGGCTTCCCTGGTGGCGCAGTGGTTGAGAGTCCGCCTGCCGATGCAGGGGACACGGGTTCGTGCCCCGGTCCGGGAAGATCCCACATGCCGCGGAGCGGCTGGGCCTGTGAGCCGTGGCCACTGAGCCTGTGCGTCCGGAGCCTGTGCTCCGCAATGGGAGAGGCCACAACAGTGAGAGGCCCGCGTACCGCAAAAAAAAAAAAAAAATCTGAGAAGCCTAACACAGTCATTCTTTTGAAAGCATTTGTTGGTCTACTGTGTGTCAGTTGATGAGGTTAGCGACACACATCCCTGTCCTTAAGGAGGGAAGCAAACAAATGAACAGGCAAACACCATATGAGTGCTTAAATGCTACACGCGATAGTTAGGGCTGCCGAGGGAGGAGGTGGGTAGGGCACTAACATCGGACTTGGGGAGCCGGGGATCTTCGCCGTCTTCCCAGGGGACACTGTGTCGAAGCTGAGACCTGAAAGACGGAAGTGAAGAGGTGCTTTGGAAAAATCATGCTTAGCTGCAACATGGGAAGTGGATGGGGCTGCCAGGAAAGGAGGTGGGGAGACCGTGGGAAGGCACAGCAGACTCCCCCCTCCAACCTTCCACCCCTGCAGTGCTGATGAGGCCTGACCCAGGGAGGGGGCGGGCGTGGAAGAAGAGGCAGCTGCCTTGGACATGAGTGGGATGGCCAGAGGAGACGAGAGAGGTCATGAGGTGGCGTGGGTTTCTGGGTCAGGGGACTGCCTGGGTGGTGTATTTTTCCCCGAGGAGGTGAGCCTGCTGGGAAGGAGGAAGGAGGGCAAGGGAAAGACAAGGGCCATGACCCAGGACTGGGCTTCTTAGAAGGGGCTGCAAGTGTAGGGAGGGAATAGAACTTGAGTCCAGTGTTAGACTAGTTCAAGATGCCTCTGGAATACAGAGAGGAGGGTCTGGCAGGCAGCTGGACACCTGGGAGGGGAGCACAGAGGGGGAGGCTAGGCTGGAGGTGAGGTCTGGGAGGTCCTCAAGTGGCTGGAGACTTTGAGGATTACAGACTTTCCTATTTTGGCAGCATCCTTAACCATCAAGAATTTGGTGCTAATTACAGATACCAGCAGGCCTCCTTTGCATATTAATAACTAAAGGTACTAATTACAGATGAGCTTTATCTATTCATTAAAACAAGCCCAGGAGGCCTTTTTACCTAGAGAGGTTATGATAGCATTCAGTTTAACTACTGTGTGTGCACCTGGAAAAATTACCAGCTGTGTGTCTTGCATGCCTTTGTAGGAATCAGACCCGCAGAGCAAGGGCTTTAGTGCATTTAAAACCAAAGAGGGGATTTGATTTTGCACCCTCAGAAAGCCAAGGCCTGTGTGTGGTTAAGAGTCATTTCCAGTGTACTTAAAGGGGGAAGCCAAAATTATCCTAGTTTTTAGAAAAGTTTTGTATAGCTTCTTCTACCTGAGGAAGCATCCCCAAATGGTCCCCAGGTGTTCTGAAGGCCAAGGGATTTTTCAGGCTGAGAGTGAGAAGAAGCCCCTATGTGCCAGCTAGGCAGCCGCCTGGAGAGAAGTGTCTCCCACCTGAGCAGGAGAGGGAAGGTCCAGGAGGAAAGGCTCAGCAGAAAGGATCCTGCAGAAGGCTTGCTTTGCTCTAAGGTATGAAAGGAGGTTGGGGTTCAGCTGAAGGGGCTGGGGGTGAGTCAGTTTGTTTGGGAAAACCAAACAAACTGGCAATGACTAACTCCAGGAAACCAAAAAGCAAAACTAAAGAAAACGTTGCTCTAGTTTACCAGGTGGCTCGGCTGTGCTGGAAACACTATGCTAGCCCCTGATTTAGCTAAAAGTGTGACGTCGCTGTATTGAGGAAATGAGGACATGGAGAGGAGGCAAGAGTATGTAAATGGGAGGGATGGTGTTACCGACCAGGGTTCTTAATCAACAGAAATTGATAAGAGGCCAGACAAGAAATTCAGGCAAGGCTTTACTGGGGTTCCTGCTGCAGCAGGGGTGTGAGCTGTTTCCTTATATGGGGTGAGGGCAGGGGTGTGTCCAGGGATCAGGCCAGAGGGGTGTCTTAGGTGGTTTGCCCACCCCTTAGGTGGTGTTGTGTGCGGGGGGCATGCGCAGTGTCCTGCTTTTGCTCCCAACCCCCTGCTTTTGCTCCCAGCTCTTCAGAAGTAGCAGTTGGGCTTTTTTGGTCTCTTTGTATCTTGTTGTCCATAATTTGCCCCAACTGTGCATGTGCATGCAAGCAGTTATTTTTAGTCTCTTGTAGTTTATTAGTAGTTATTTTTAGTCTCTTGCTGGGACCTGCAGCAAAGGGTCCCAGGTCCCAGGTCCCAGGTCCCAGCCTATCTCAATGGCCCGGCCTTCCACAATGAATCTAAAACAGAAAAAAAAGAAAAAGCATTCTACCTATGCCATCTGCAGATGCAGAGGTAAAGAGCAGAAGAAGGAAGTTGTGGTATCTGAGGAATGAGAATTGGAAGGGAGGCAGAGGGGGCAGGGACAACTCTTTTCTATCACACACCTTGTGTCCATGTCTGGCTTTCCTAACCTATGTACATGCACTACTTTGATAAAAAATAAAAACACATTTTAAAGGGCCCCTGATCACATGGAAGGTGAGTCTGTTTTGCTTCCATTGCTAAGCAATGGCATGAACAACAACAAAAAACGTTGCCTTGAGTCTCCTCAGTTCTGCAAAGCAGAAATGTGGCAGCCGGGTATGTGACCGTCAAGGCCCAAGAACGCATCCTGGGGCAGAGGCAGCGTGGGCGGCTCTGAAATGCAGTCCTGCTGTGGCACTCGCCGGTCTCAGCGTCTTCCGGGGACTTCCCATCGTCTCCCTGGGAAAACCCCAATTCTGTGACATGGGCCCTCAGGGCCTCTGTGATGTGGCCCTTGCCAACCTCTCCACTTCCTAACATCCTCCCCCCACCCGCAAATGAATTGTAGCCCTGCAGTACACACACACACACACACACACACACCACGCCCAACTGTCCTACCCTCCGCAACCTGGGTTACCCCGTAACCCCTGCTCATCACCATTGACATCCTAATTCAGACCTTTCCTTCTCCTGAGGCCTTTACTGACCCCTACTCCCGTGGGCTCCCAGCACGCCCTGTGCTCATGTCTCTCGTTATCTAGAACCCCCTTCTCCCCTCTCTCACGAGCCCCTCTGGGCAGGAGCTGTGCCCGATCCAAGTCGCACAAATGAATACAACCACTCGAGGAACCGTCTAAAGGCTGAGAGCAAACCCTCCAACGTCTTCCTTTCCCTCCCTCTGTCCAGTCCACTCGACAACCAGGCCCCTGATCTCACCAAGAGCCTTCTCGACAGCCAGGCCCTCCCTCCCCTGCAGGAAAGAGACAAACCCAGGGTCGACTGATGGAGGGAGGGTCAGAGGCATCTCAGAGAGGGTGGAGGGAAAGTTGAAATTGGGCTCTGTCACCATTTTTAAGCCCAGACACCAGCCGAAAGCAGACTCTGAAGGCCTGGCTGCACGTCCCCTGCTCAGGGGTCTCACATGACATGGGCCCCTTATGCTCCCCGAGCCCTTCCGGGGACCCCGCAAGCCTTCCATCTCACCCGACGTCAAGTCCGGCCTGGGGGACACGCCAGCGATGAGCTCTGTCTGCCCCAGCCCTGCCTGCGGCACTTGGGGAAAGCTTTGTCCTCTCCTCCGTCCGGCTGAGAGGGCCCACGCAGGGCACGGATAGGGTCCCCAACTCCTCGCAGCGGGAACACGCCTCCCGGCCCTGCCTCTCAGCTTTCTGACAGGGACCGAGGCTTCCGAAGGGCCATCCGGCCAAGATGGGGGAAATCGTCAGCATCAGTTAACAGGCCCAGGAGAAAGGGGCCTAGAGGCCGTGTGACCACAGGAATAACTATAATGATGGTGAATGTTTTGTGACCCCCGACTTTGTGCCAGTCAAATGCCTTACACACATCATCTCATTATCCTGTCCACACCCTGTGGACAAGACACCATCATCACCTGGCCCTCAGCAGCTGTGGCCCGAGGCTCAGAGAGATCTTACTTGATAGGTGAGGAGGGATGTCAGCCCAGGACTGTCTGACCTCAAAGAAAGACTCTGAACTTTTAACTTGGATGTTACGCTTCTATGGACCAGGGTAGCAAAGGAAGGGAGATGTAGGGAGGAGAAAAGAGGTGATAGCGTGGGGTTTTTTGTTTGTTTGTTTGTTTTGTTTTATTTTTAAGGTTAGGGGAAGCTCAGCACATTTTGGAGAATGAAATTATGAGGGAAATCTTGCTTTTGATCGGAGTGTGTCCCACCAGCATCCCTACCCGCTATTCCTCCCAAACCCACAGCCAGCAGCCCAGATCCTCCAGGGGTTCTGGGGTCACTTTTCCTTCTTCGGTTCCAAAGTTAAATCAACTGTAAACAAGCAAGTGCTTTAAATAATGCTGCCTGAGGTGTGGCCGTAATCTGCACCCCGTCTAGACTTTCTAATGCCCCTGCAGGAGCATGTGGGTCTTAGTGTCTATGTTTTTGACAGACATTAAGCCCGCACTGATCTAGGCTGACGGCTCTGGGTGCCTTCCGCAGTTAGTAATTTCAGATGTCGTGGGAGGGAGTTCTTGGTGGAAGAATCACACTTTCAATCCAAAATTAAAGCTCAATTTGGTCTAACTGTCCTTGATTTTATCAGTTGCATAAAATAGCTGATCCCACATGCAAAAATAAATAAATAGTTGCGCAGCTTCGAAATCCCTTCTTCTTGGGGACAGAACCCATCAAGTTCTCTGCCGTCTCTCCTGCTATTTTCATCCACCAAACAGTGCTGATCTTTCTCTATCCTTTTCTATTTTCTCTCCCTTCCCTGCGCTTCCCCCAGCCCTTACCAAAAAAAGAAAAGCCTAGTGTCTTTCTGTGTGTGTCTATCTTCTCTGTCTGTGTCTTGTATAATTTTAGAACGGAAGTTCCTTAAGATCAAGAATAGTTCCTTCATGAGATGATGACACCCAGAAATCTGGCAATGCCTATTTAAGTGGTAACTTGGAATAAAGAAAATAATAAAAGTGGCCATTTATTTCTCTAGCAATAATTTGTTTGCAAAATCCAGCAACGGAGACCATATTTTGGGCTTGGAATAAAAAGGCAGAGAGACTGTCCCAGGCCTCTGGTGGGAGAATGCCTTTCAAGAACATCCAAAGACTTACCCTCAAGGCAGTGAGGTAATGGAAGATGCCCAGCCCCAGTGGCCAGCAGCACTGAGTTCTTGCCTGCCTCTGCTTCCAGGCAGCTGTGTGACTTTGGGCAAGTCCCTTTACCTCTCTGGTACTCAGGTTCCTACTCAGGAAAGTGAAGGGCCATGGTACGGTCTGAGGTGCATTCCAGTGGTGGTCCTAGTACCCCGGGGAAGGAGGAAGAGGGTTGGCAGTTGACCCAGAGGGCACGATGGAGGCCCATCCATGGCAGTGGCAGGAGGGATAGAGAGAGAGGAACGTGAGAGTAATTTGCGAGGCGGAGTCAACAGGGCCTGGTACCAAATGGGTGCAGGGTGAGGAGGGAAGAGTCTGGACAGATGCTCTCGTCTCTGCCTTGGGGACCCAAGAGTGTGTGGAGGATGTAGATCAAGATGGCCACGGGAGTGGAAGGTGTTAGATTTTGAATTACCTTCTGTACAGATTTTTTAAAATGCCCACCAATTCTTTAACACTATTCCATCTTGAATACGGACTTGCTTGAGTGACTAACTTCTAAGGAATACAGTGCAGTAGAGGTAGGTCCTAGGACAATTCAGCTTCTGGCCTGGCCTCCGCAGACCGCATGCCTGCCTCCAGGACTATCTGGGGGAAACTTCCTTGACGACAGAAACGCTTTACTGCACCGTCCCATAAAGTAGCCACCAGCCACAGGTAGCTACTGGGTAGCTGACAAGAGGGCATCATGACTAAAATACTGAATTAAAAAAATTTTTGTTCCACATTTTTTAATTGAAGTATAGTTGATTTGCAATGTTTTAGGTGTACAGCAAAGTGATTCCGTTTTATATATATATTCTTTTATTTATTTTTTTTTTTTTTGCGGTACGCGGGCCTCTCACTGTTGTGGCCTCTCCCATTGCAGAGCACAGGCTCTGGACGCGCAGGCTCAGCGGCCATGGCTCACGGGCCCAGCCGCTCCGCGGCATGTGGGATCTTCCCGGACCAGGGCACGAACCCGCGTCCCCTGCATCGGCAGGCGGACTCTCAACCACTGCGCCACCAGGGAAGCACTATATATATATTCTTTTTCAGGTTCTTTGAACTACAGAATTGAAAGTTTTGTTAAGTTTAATTACTTTCAATGGGAATGTCCAGAGCCGCGTGTGCCTGGTGGCTCCCGTGGGTGGAACTGGACGGTGCAGGCAGAGCTGCGGCCCAGTGGATTGTTTTGCTTTCAGTCCAGGGTCTCCCACGGTGCCCAGAAGGCGTGAAGAGCAGGCTCTTGGCTCTGAGAGTCTGAGGAAGAACATACCACCCACCCTTTAGAAGAAAATGCCAGGGCTGGAGGGAAGCTCAGACAGCATCTGGCCCAATCACTTCTTCGCAGGGGAGGATGCTGGGTCCAGCAGACCCCCCGAGGGGCTGGGAGTGTAGAGGGGCAGCCAGGGGCAGATTAACAGGGAGGATTAGCCCCGCGCTTACCATCCAGCAGATGCTGGAAAGAGGGGAGCATTTAGGACCAGAGCATAAGACAGAGTATAAGGTTGGAGAACTAATGAAAACAGGAAGGAAAAGGAAACATGTGGGAGCTCCTCCCAAGAAGGGCCCATGGGACTCAGTGGTCAGCCCCCAGGGGACACGAGCCCACCTTACCTGCCAGCTCAGAACCTGGAAGAAGTCTGGGGGAGGAGCTGATCTGAAGCCCGAAGAGCTCCCTGGTGAGCTGGGGAGAGGAGAGTGGGCCCTGTCCAGAGTCCCTGCCGTCCAGTTCTTTCCTACACGGCTCCGTTTCCATCAGGGGTCCTGCTGGCTGATGCCCCAGAACCACCGACCTCAGGTTGGCGGCCTGGAAGCAGGTCCCAGACCCCAGCTCGGCTCCCACGCACTGGGAAGCCCAGCAGGAGCCAGGGTCTGAGAAGTGAGCAGGGATGCTGCCCAGTGGCTGGGAAGGGGCTCGGCCTGGCACGCTGTTCTAACACCGGAGTTCTGTCCCTGCTGGGATTGGAAGAGATGCTTCAGGGCCAGTAAACAGAATTTTTTTTTTTATTCTGACAAATCACTTTAAAAATAAGAATAGGGCAGTGATAGTTGGTTGATTTTGGTCTTGAAACTGAATAGCTCTGTGTCTTTATTCAGTTGAGGTCCTTTCCCTATTACTATCTTTCTTTCTTGAGAGAGACCATGTCCTTGCTAAGGCAGAGACACAGATGTCACAGTGTGGTCAAGGGTGCTCCATGTCGTGGTTGTCACTTGTGCATTGGTCATCAGGGCCAGGGCCAGGGAGGAACTAGACTTTCCTACAGGACACTAAAGACAGGAAGGCTAGTAGGTTCCCCCCACCGCTCACTGGGCAGGGGCTTCAAGGGGCCATTGAGCCTGCTGTGGTTCTCTTTTTACCTCACCCACCCATCCACCCATCCACTCACCCACCCATCCAACTACCCATCCACCCACCCATCTATCCACTCATCCATCCATCCACCCACCCACGCACCCACCATCTATCCATCCTTTCATCCATTCATCCATCCATCCACCCACCTACCCACCATCTATCCATCCATTCACCCATCCATCCACCCACCCACCATCTCTCCATCCTTTCATCCATTCACCCACCCACCATCTATCCATCCTTTCATCCATCCCTCCATCCATCCACCCACCCACTCACACATCTATCCATTTTGAGTAAAACTTCTCCAATACCCTGAGTTCAAGCCTTCACCTGTAGGGATATAATCACCAAACATCACACAAGAAGTTCATTTTGCAGCTTATGTAGGCCAACTACATTTCTTTCACCAATGAGTGTGTCTGTACTTTTAAGCTTACTGTCTAACCCTCAGGAAAACATTCTAAGGCCATGAAGATTGGCGACGGGAAGGGGAGAGGCATCAGGAGTGTGTGAGAGGATCATGAACCTCTCCTAGGGTAGCTAAAACAGGAAGTGCGCCCACATATTTTACACAGAGTTTGGGTTCCTTTGGGGTTTGGCTCAGGAAAAGGCCATTTTCTGCCCCTCTACTCCAAGCAGGTTTTGCTGTCCATGGCAGGAGCAGGAAGCCCTTTTGGGAAGCAGGCAGGGGATGAAGGGGCACGTGTGTGACACGCAATCACCCCAAGCTTCACCCCTGCCCGGGGCCACACAGACACGGATGGAGCCTGGGGAAGGGTGAAGCAGGCGGGTGTGCTCTGCCTGGCGCCCGCCCAGATCCAGCTTTCACTCTCACCAGGCGCCGAAACTGGTTCTCACGTTCCTGAGAATGTTGGTCAGTTTCCTCCTGTTCTGTTGCTCAGCAGCCAGACAGCGTGTGGTCTGAAATAACAAAACTGTACAAACGGTTCGGTCTCGAAGGAAATGCCTCGCCTAAGACATAATCTCAACGTGCCAGCTGTGGGCTGATCATTTTCCACACCCAGAACACACTGAACATGTTGGCTTTTAAGACACATAAACAGTGGGAATGCGGATCCACTTGCTCAGGCAGAAGAAGAAGGAGAGAAACCACCTCTCCTTTGAATGGCAATTCAGGCTGCTCAGCGGCTGCCCTGCGTTTTCTCTGCAGAGTTTGCCTGGCTGCTCGGGAAGGTGGCTGTGCTTTGTCAGAAGTGCTGGTCTCTGGAAGGCTGGGCGTCTTTACCCAGCCTCCCCGGAGAGCCGGCTTTGCGGTGATGATGAGCTCCTGGGCTGAGTTGGTCAAGCCAGTCTCCTCCCTACAAATCTGCAGGGAATCGCTTCCTCCTGTAACTTTCTCTGCTCTTGTTATTTGGTTTTGCTCGCTGCCTTTTCAGCTTGTTCGTTGTTTGCATATACAAATGCGACTCATTTTTGTGTGTTGCCTTTGCATCCTGCTACTTTGATGAATTCATTTATTCGTTCTAACAGTGTGTGTGTGTGTGTGTGTGTGTGTGTGTGGAATCTTTATAGGGTTTTCTACATAAAACTCATATTATCTGCAAACAGAGATAATTTTACTTTCTACTTTCCTGTTTGATGACTTTTATTTCTTTTTATTGCCTAATTTCTGGCTAGGACTTCTAGAACTATGTTGAATAAAAGTGGTGTAAGCGGGCATATATTTGCAAAATCATACATCTGACAAAGAACTTACAGTTCAGAATATATCAAGAACTTGTTAACCTTGACAGTAAAACAATGTACAGATCTTCCTCAACTTATGATTGGGTTACATCCAGATAAACCCATCACAAGTTGAAAATATCATTAAGACAAAAATGCATTTAATACACCTAACCCACTTAACATCATAGCTTAGCCTCGCCTACCTGAAATGTGCTCAGAACACTTACATTAGCCTCCAGTTGGGCAAAATCTAATGCAAAACCTCTTTTACAATAAAGTGTTGACTGTCTCATGTAACTTATTGAATAGTTTCCCAAAAGTGAAAAAACAATGGTTGCGTGGGTACGGAATGGTTGTTAAATGTATGGGGTGTTTACCCTGGTGATCGTGTGGCTTACAGGGAGTGGCTGCCTCTGTCCAGCATCGGGAGACAGTACATCTTATCATGCGGTTCCTTTCGTGTTAGGATTCCTATTCATCCTGCGTGAAACTTTTAGGAGTTAAGCTATTTTAAGCTATGTTATGTGGTTCAAAAGAGTCACAGCGGTCAAGGTAAACTTCCACATTAGTTGTTTTGAAACGTCCAGTGTAGGACCGCGAGCATCTTAGAGGGATAAATGAAGAGTGTTACTTTACATAAGATATTTGTTTGGCAACGTAAGTCAGAGGAAAGGAAGGAGTGACTTAGAGAGACAAGACCCCAGGAGTGTAACCGTACACCGTACTGGCAGACTCCTTAAAAAGAGTCCACGGAGTTGAGCTCTTCACGGGAGGACCCGACTCCACGCTGCTGAGAGACGCTCCAGATGGACCTGCCCGAGTTCCTGTTGGAGCCGAGGGAAGGACCAGAGACCGCTGCCTGTGCTGAGATGCCTTCTTTCGGGACTTCTCCTTGGAGCGGTCGGTGCATTACCCCTTTCTATTTTCTCTACTTTGACTAACCTGTGCTGCGTGTTAATTGTGTGTAAGAAACGGAGTGATCTGTGAATTGAAGACTGGCTACGGTTTGTGTATCTCCAATCCCGCCATTCTTACCTGGTCCCACCACGGGGCTTTGTGACAGACAGCATCGTACTGCCTGTCCCTAGCCTGGGAAAAGACCAAAATTCAAACTAGGGACTACAATTCCCGCTGAACATGTGTCGCTTTCACCCCGTCGTAAACTCAAAAAATCTTAGGTTGAGCCATCCTGAGTCAGGGACTGTCTGTAATTAGAAAGTGGGCAGAAGACTTGAATGCCATTTCTCCAGATAGAACATGTGAATGGCAAATAAGCATATGTAAAGAAGTTCAACATCGTTAGCCATTAGAGAATTACAAATTAAACCATGAGGAGATACTATTACACACGAAGTAAAATGGCTAAAATTAAAAATATTGACAATACCAATTGTTGGAAAGGATAGGAATCAACTGAAACTCTCACCCGTTGCCTAGTGGGATATAAAATGGTGAGGCCACTCTGGAAAACCATTTTCTTGTGAAGTTAAACATATACTTACCATGTGACCCAGCAATCACACTGCTGGGTATTTATCCTAGATAAATGAAAGCTTATCAAACACAAACACCTATGCACAAATGTTTATAGTAGTACACGAATATTTATAGCAACCTTGTTTGTAACAGACAAAAACTGGAAACAGACGTTCTTTAATGGTAAATGATTAAACAAACTGTGGCACATTCATGCCATGGATCTACTTAGCAGTAAAAAAAAAAGGGATGAAACTATTGATACATACAACCACTTGGATGGATCTTGAGGGCATTATCCTTAGTGAAAAAAGAACCCTAAAATGTTTACAGATTATATGACTTAGTTTATATTACATTTTTTAAATTACAGAATTATAGTAATGGAGAACAGATCAGTGAGTGCCAGGGGGAGGGCCCTAAAAGGATAGGCAAAGGGTTTTCACTCTGGGGACAGAACACCTCCGTATCCTGAATAGGGTAGTATTTACATGAGTATATCCATGTGCTAGCTTGGTGAAATCTGAATATGGTCTGTAGTTTAGTTAATAATATTGTACTAATATCCGTTTCCTGGTTTTAATAATGTGCTCTGGTGACTTCCCTGGTGGTCCAGTGGCTAAGGCTCCGAGCTCCCAATGCAGGGGGCGTGGGTTCGATCCCTGGTCAGGGAACTAGATCCCATGTGCCGCAACTAAAGCTTCTGCATGCCGCAACTAAAGATCCCGCATGCTGCGACTGGGACCAGTGCAGCCAAATAAATAAATAAATAAAATGAATATTTTAAAAAAAATAACGTGCTCTGGTTGTGTAAGATGTTATAATTTGAGGAACCTGGGTGAAGGGTACACAACGGACTCTCTACTATTTTTGCAACTTCTTGTGAGTCTAACATTATTTCAAAATAAAAAGCAAAAAACAAAAGACCGAACAGGCACCCTTTCTGAGCATTGCTCTGCAAATAAACATGCAGCATCCCTGGTTTAGCTTGGAACTCAGGGCTGAAGGACCCTTTCCCGCCTCTCTTTCCTTTGGGCCATCAAATTTACCCAATTTCTGGAAGAACATTGTGAGAGCAGTTCAAACAAACACAGTCGTGCTCAAAATATGTGTGTGTGAGAAGTGGAGGATCCCTTTCAGGTGCTGTAGCATCTTTAACTTGCTTCTTCCAGCTGCTGCTCTCATGGACGTTATTGAAGACCAATGTGTGGGACTTGATGCCTAATTTTTTAAAATAAATTTATTTATTTACTTTTGGCTGCATTGGGTCTTCGTTGCTGCACGGGCTTTCTCTACTTATGGCAAGCCAGGGCTACTCTTCGTTGCGGTGTGCGGGCTTCTCATTGCTGTGGCTTCTCTTATTGCAAAGCACTGGCTCTAGGCGCGCCCGCTTCAGTAGTTGTGGCACACGGGCTCAGTAGTTGTGGCTCGAGGGCTCTAGAGTGCAAGCTCAGTAGTTGTGGCGCACGGGCTTAGTTGCTCTGTGGCATGTGGGATCTTCCCAGCCCAGGGCTCGAACCCGTGTCCCCTGCATTGGTAGGCAGATTCTTAACCACTGCACCACCAGGGAAGTGCTTGGTGCCTACGCCTAATTTTGACCAATTAGCGTGTGTTCGCCAAACACAAAGTTTGTGCAAAAAATGTTATTTATGTATTATTTTGGCACCTATATGTGTTTAAACACCAACAGATGTCAAGGCTGTGCTCAGGAGGGTATAGGGACCAGGAAAGAACCCCAGGCTCAGAATCCAGGGCAAATTGCTCTATGTGTCCCCTTGCTGCCCTGGACACTCTCCCCTCTGTGCTCGAATAGATGCTGTCACATTTGCTCGGGTTTTTTATATGCGTCCCTCCTCAGTGGGGCAAAGATCCTGTCTTCTGGAAATCTGCATCCAAGCCACTGTTAACATCTGCCATCAGGACTAGGTCCTGTGATGGTCACTAGATTTCTGTCCCAGCTGGCATAATCACAACTCCCTTTGAGATGCTGCTTAGACGGAATCCCCCCAGACTGTCCGGGTACCCAGTCTGGGTGTTACCATCTCAACCACAGAACCTCACAGGAAGACCTGTCAAACGGTAAAGCAAAACCGAGATGCAGCCTATGGTGGCAGAGGCTGCTAACGCCAGCCCCAATCCATTCTTCTCTTCTTCCTTTGTAGAGGCAGCCCAGCCCTATTGATTGTGGGAGGTGGCAATGTGCTCAACTAATAGACCACGTTTCCCAGCTTCCTATGTATCTAGGTGTGGCCACGTGACTAGGTTTTAGCCAGTGAGATATACAGAGATGTTATTGGGTGGGACTTCTGAGAAAACTTACAAAATAGGCAATTGTGAAGTGCCTTTTTTTTCCCTTTTTTTAAAAAAATATCCCTTCCCTCTTTCTTCTGCCTCCTACCTGGAATCCAGATGTGATAGTTGGTGTTCCAGCATCAATCTCTGCTCATGAGGTGACCTTCAGGATGAAAGCCAGCGGCTAAAGATACAGAACCATGCATTTACAGCAACATGGATGGACCTAGAGATGATCATACTGAGTGAAGTAAGTCAGGCAGAGAAAGACAAACATCATATGATATCACTTACATGTGGAATCTAAAAAAATAACACAGATCAACTTATTTACTAAACAGACTCACAGACACAGAAAACAAATTTATGGTTACCAACGGGGAAAGGGGAGGGGGAGGGATAAATTAGGAGTATGGGAGTAACGGATACACACTACTATATATACAATAAACACTAAGGATTTACTTATAGCACAGGGAACTATATTCAATATTTTGTAATATCCTATAATGGAAAAGAATCTGAAGCTGTACACCTGAAACTAACACAATATTGTAAATCAACCTATAGTTTAATTTTAAAAAAAGATACAGAAGCAAGAAATGGAAGGAGCCTTGGTTTGTGATGCACATTGCCATGCCAGCCCAGGACTGCCATCTGTGAATTTTAACGTGAGAGAAAAATAAACTTCTTGTCTTTGCTCTTACTAGTTGTCATACACAATTCCTAAAAGATACACTCCTGGGTGAGGTCTTGCCCTGGCCTAGGAGCCTTGGGACCTATTACAAAAGGGGACGAAGTCACTGTGGCAGGGCCCCTGTCCTCAGTGAACATGTGCTGATTTCAAGGAAACAGGTGCTGACGTGTTTGAAGAGCAAAGTTAGGAAGCGTAACTGAGAGGAGTGTGGAACGGAGGGAGAGGATAGACTTTGCCTTGAGAAGGATGAGGGCGTGAGGACTGACTGTGCATGAACTTTAGGCCGTACTTTTGGCATCAGTGGGTATGGGGGCACCTGCTTCTCCACCCCAAGTCTTTCTGAGTCACTCCCTCTGCCTAATAGGTCCTGGGTACGGAGCTCCTACAACACCCTCCAGACCCAGCCCGTGGGGAAGGCATCTCTGGCCCCCGTGAAATGAAACGTGCAAGCAGGGCCGCCGGGATAGGACTCCTTGAAGGACAAATCTTTGGTGACTCACTGCTTGATTTCCTGAGGCACTCGCAGGGAAGACGCATTAGACAGCAGCCAGCTTTTTGCCTGATGTTAAGCCCAGGCTCTGATTTTAAAGAGAAATGGGATGTGCAGGGAGGGGAGAATCAAATGCATTGGGGGCTAGGGGTTTACAGGTGAACGTGCAAGGCTGAGGACAGCTCGAGGCAGAGGAGGACGTGTGCGTAGGTTGCAAAGTCTGTGTCCAGATCTCTGTGCCAGGAAACAATGAGAAGAAAGCAGCTCTTCTCTTCCTGGGTGTCATCATGGCTCTGACTGGTGACACTTCCATGGAATGAGTCCTTCTCCCTGCCAGGCTCATTTGCCCCCTTGCCCTTGGGCCCCTGCCCTCTGCTCTAATGGGGCAGCCACAGCGGACTTGCTTCTGGCCGTGATGAGTTTTATGGCTTCCAAATACAGTAAAGTTTGGCTTGTTTCTGCAAGAAGTGACATATTATCTCCTTCCTCTCGCCCTCCCCTGCCCCCTCGGCAGTTGGCTTTGTTTTACAGTTTAGTCTTGTTGGGGCCATCACACCCCAGGGCGGCCGGGGATGGGCAGCGAGCTCCAGCCCAAGCCGATCTGGCCCGGGCCTTGCTGGTACTAATACAACTGGAAGGCACAATTATGCTCCTCTTTCGCTCGAGATAGGAATTTAAATTAAACCTCATTTAGCCGGGCGCTGCTTTTGATTTATCGGCAGATGCCTCTTGCTGTTTGAGCCTTGTTAAATTGCTAGCAAACACTTCACTGACCAGCTGTTCCTATTAAGCAGAAAGTGCACTGCGGAGCGGGGTCAATCCCCTTGCACTTTGAATGGTCCTTAGATGTCATCCCTGTGGAGCGGCCACAGGGAGGGGATTGCCCCCTGCCCCCTGGGAGCCGGCTGGTTAATGGCAGGGAGGGAATCTTATGCTATGGGTGGAGAGAGAAGGGAGCTGGCTGCCCTGGTCAGGGAAATGATGCTCTGTTCTGCATGCACCGGTCCCGCCCAGCTAGACTTGGGATGAAGGCAAAGGCCTGATGCCCAGCCCCACAGGTGGGTACCTGCCCTGTGGATAACGAGCCCAGCACACGTAGAACACTCTCTCCGACTGCCAGCCGAGGATGTGGCTTTGCTGAGCCAGAGTTAGCCTAGCAAAGCCCAGGCAGAGGTGCCGCTTATTGTGTGTTACCCATGTGTTCCCCAGAGGAAGGGGGGTGCATGCGCGCTCATCAACTGACTCACAGTCATTCCTGCGACATGTACTGAGCGTCCCTTTGGTGAGAAGCCCAGGGCTGTCCACCTGCCTTTGCTGCGTGATTACGAGAGCGTCTGTATCCTCCCGCTGAGCACAGCCCTGGGCAGGGCCGGGGCCCGGCACGCAACCTTTGTGCGCAGCTCCACCTCCACTCCCGGCCTCTGGGGGGCGCCTTCGTGCAGTGCGGGAGCCGCACTACTGCGCTGGGACCCCCGTCAGTCCCCGCTAGCACGGAGGGAGCTTGAATGGCTGCCTAGCTTTTTACCTCAACAATACGCTTTCCCCACTCCCCAGTGGGCCCTTATGCCCGCCTATCTCCTGCCCTCACTCCCTCTCTTTCCCCAGACCGGAGCCCCCTGCTCCCCCACCACTCCCCACCCAGGTCGTGAGCAGCCCCTTCCCTGGGAGCTGAGTACAGATCGGAGGGGCCCTTGGGAGCCTGGAATGAGGCCACCCAATACTGAGCTTAGGGCCTGGCCCTTGGATCAGGGCTGTGTGGGGCTCGTGTGCCAGACCTGGGGGCCAGGGAAGCCCTGCTTCTGAGTGCTTGGTGGCGAGGACGGTGGTGGTCCCAATGCATGGACCCAGTGAGCCCCAGAAATCACAGGCTCCACCACTGTCCTTACCTGAGATTCTTGTTTCAGGCAGCAGAGGCGTTGCTGTGGTTTTAGAAATTTCAGTAAAACGTCTCAAAGGTCAGATCCTGAGAATGCAGGGAGATCCTTCCCCTCTCTGAGCTCAGCCTAGGACCCCTCACCCGGCAGCTGTGGACCCACGAGCCAGGGCCAGGTCTGGTTGGAACGGCATGGGGGGTTTTTAATATGACTTGGGAGTCCGGCCACATCCTGGCCCTGGTCTCAGAGAGAAACTCCACAAAGATTCTTGAAGACCTAATAGCAAAGTATCTCCTCCCATCCCCTCCCTTTCCTGTGCCCTCACGATGAACAGACAAGCAACATAAAACAAACCCCGGGCCAGGGGGCTCCCGGATGTAACCTGTACAGAGACAGCGTTATCTTCCCTGATCTCATGGTCAGACCTTCAAGGAGGGAGGGCGTTGGTCTGTGAGAAAACCCCAGGCTCCTGCACTCATTCCCATGTTTCAACCCTGCATCTCCTCATATCTACGCTGCTTTCCTGAGATGCCACAGGAAGGCACATGCAGTGGTCCAGGGGTGTGGGAGGAGGTGTGTTCTCAGGCTGCTCTGATGATGCTCAAAATTTTACTGACCATTTCGGTGCCTACAACAGGCAGCCCTGGTATTTCCAAAGAAAAACTACTCTTTCCCTTGCGGGATTTGTTCATTCAGTGCAAGCCTTATTTTCCACCTCGGTAAGGGTGTTTATTTTTGTTTTATTTTTTTCTGCTTTGTGAATGATGTCTTTTTCAAAGATGTTGGTTTTTTGTTTTTGTTTTTTTTTTGCAGTACACAGGCCTCTCACCGCTGTGGCCTCTCCCGCTGCGGAGCACAGGCTCCAGACGCGCAGGCCCAGCGGCCATGGCTCACGGGCCCAGCCCCTCCGCGGCATGTGGGATCCTCCCGGACCGGGGCACAAACCCGTGTCCCCTGCATCGGCAGGTGGACTCTCAACCACTGCGCCACCAGGGAAGCCCAAGATGTCGGTATTTTTTGCTCCCTTCCCCTGCTGAGGGGCACTGGGCAGCTCAGCCCACACACACCCTGACCTCCTTGCTCAAAGCAATCCCCTGTTAGTCGGGTTTGGGTGATTTTCTCTGAGTGCAGTTCCCGGCGTTTTCCCTCCTAAAACTCATCTGCCATTTTGCTGTCCACTCACGGCCTTGAAATACTTCCTGCAATTTGGTCCCTTTTGCGCCACGATTCCTTGCAGACTTTGAGATTTTGTCCCTGCTTTCAGCCTTGTTACAAGTAGCTAAGTGTGTTCTCATCTGAGAGTCAGGCTGCCTGTCTGCATCCTGTAGGCTCCATTTGCTGTACTTTTCTTTGTTTTCCATTGGCTCTAAAAATAATAATAATAATAATGTTTGTTCCTTAGGCACAGGGAAGGGAGGGACAGAGTTTCAGCCTCCTGCCTGCCCCCCATCTTCACACACACCGGGTCCAGCTTTGCCCCACTTTCAGGAGGCAGCACGAGACAGCAGACGGGTTAGGGACCGTGGAGTCAGACCTGGGTTGACTCTCAGCCCCTGTCTAGCTATGTTACCTTGGGCAACTTAATTAACCCTCTGAGCCTCAGTTTCTCAGTATGAGATGGGGATAAAAATCTCTGCTTCATAGGACACTCAAAGAACACAGGATGGAGCCCTTTGATGGCCAGGGGTGAGGGATGGGTAGTTTACTTCCCAGGTGCCCCGGCCTCCCTTTGCTTCTGTCTTCATACTAAAATCCAGAGAAACTCTTAAAAATGTAGTTTTAAAAGGTGAGCTGCTTGTTCACCCATGTCCATAGCAGCATTATGAACAACAGACAAAATGTGGAAGCAACCCAAGTGTCCACTGACAGATGAGTGGATAAACAAGGTGTGGTATATCCATACAATGGAGTATTATTCAGCCTTAAAAAGGAGTGAAATTCTAATGTTTACCACATGGATGAACCTTGAAGACATTATGGAAAGTGAAATGAGCCAGTCACAAAAAGACAAATACGGTGTGATTCTACTTATATGAGGTACTTAGAATAGTAAAATTTATAGGGACAGAAAGTAGGATGGTGGTTGAAAGGGAGAGGGTCAAAGAATGGGGAATTATTGTTCAATGTATGGAGTTTCCGTTTTTCAAGGTGAAAAAAGATCCAGAGGTGGCTGGTGACGTGTGACATTCACAACACTGTGAATGTACTTAATGCCACCAAACTGTACACTTAAACGTGGTTAAGATGGTCAGCTTTCCGTCATAGGTATTTTACTACCATTAAAAATAGGAACGATGAACTGGCCATGCTTTTGAGTTATGCTGTCTTTTAACTGTCTGCCAGTCGAGAGGAAGCATTTTATTTTACTTCAATTTTTATTGTAGTAATACATGCACACCAGCTGAAATACCCAAACTGTCCTGAGCTGAAAAATGGCCAACCCCTTTCTTGTCCAGCCTCACCCCACTGCTCCCCAGTCACTGTGAATTCGTTTAGCTGGGCAGCAGGGCTGCTTCCAAAAGCTTGGGGGACAGTCAGAGCAGACCATTTCCGGGCAGGCTCCAGGACCAAAGCTGTGAGGATGTAACTGTAAAATCAGAGGCCAAATCAGGCTCTCCTTTCAGGGAAGAGGCCAGGCTGCCGAAGAAGAGCCTACAGCCGGCCGGTGGGTGAGCTGCGCTGCGGGGAGAGGGACTGGTTGGCCTGTTCGGCTTCTTCTGGCTTCCTCCCAGTTATGTAAGCCCAGAGAATCATGCCTCCCACCCACCACCCCATTTTGCCTAAGCTAAAAGAAACAGGAAGAGCAGAGGTGTGCCTGGAGGGGAAAATGCAAAATTAAAAAAGCCTAGAAGGCCAGGATCCCTCTTGACGGGACCAGCTGAAAGAATGTCTAGAAGACCAGGATCTCTGCTGACGAGCCAGGATGTGGTCCTGCCCGAGCCTTAGACTAGAGCAAACCGACTCTTCCAGCAACTGCCGGTGCAGAGACCTTATGCCTTCATTTATTTCCTTTGTTCAAACACTTTCCGACGTTGACCGTGAAGGTGTGGAATGATATTCTGGAGTCATGCTGGGGCTTCCCTCTCCCCTCCCCACGTCTTCTCCTTACTTCTGTGGATGAACAATCATGATGAACATTGCTACCGTCAAAGCTCTGTCACAGAGATCTCTGTAAAAAGAGACACTACCGGAGAGAGATGAATTATTTATTCCTCGGGGTCAGCAGATTTCAGAACAGGACATGAAGGCCTGACCCTGAGAGGCAGGCCTGGCTCCCAGGGCACTGTCCTGCTCAGGTTTAAGGGTGTGACCAACAGGCCTTCCTGCAGCCCCGTGTTTTGCCTGGGATAAAGCAGAGGGACATAGGGTGCGGGAATCACAGGCCTGAAAACAATTGTCTACGTCAGGCCATCATGCCGTCAAAACGGGGGAGGTGGCCTTGAAAGATGTTCTTGACCTCGCGGAGAGTTTCACATTTATCTAATTCTCTAAAAGGCCATTTTATACCAAGAGGTGATTATCAACTTTATCCCATGGAAGTTATCGATGCCCTGACTTGGGGGCTGACACAGTCACGTGCAGTTTATGGCATCTGTCAGCCAGATGGAAGGGAAAAGCCATTTTGTACCAGTCAGCAGGCTGGGAGGAATGGGGGAGACTAGAACAAGAGATAGCCTCACTCCAAGGTGAAGGGTGTCAGTCCGGGGCTCTCAGATTGATAAGGAAAAGGAAAAGAGCATTATAAATCTTGACTCACTCTAAAAATGGACTGAGTCTGACTTGTAAACACGTCTAGTATTATGAAGATTTCTCCAAGCATCTGGGAGGCCCAGGAGAGCAGAAAGAAAACAGATCTTTAGGCCAGAAGTCTGCTTTAATTCTGGTCAAAATGTGTTACCTTTCTGGAAATTCTCGCCGAGGACCCCAGTGTATGGCTCTCTTTGATGGCATCCACATATCAAGGTTTTGAACTTTTAACTGACGTCTGGAATAGACACACTAATTATTGGAAACATTACATAAGTTCTGTTCAGGTCTCAAATGTCGTCTGTTGACGTTTATGTTCTAATGCAATTTATAACTCTTCACAGAAAGGTTAACATTTAATTAAAGTACTGAGGGAAATTGCCTTTTTGATAAACCTGGGCTTGTGCTTTTTTTCTGCCTGGAGTGGAGAAAAAAAATCATCTTCCGTGATCTGTAAGTCTCTGGTTAAACACAGTCATTTCAGGACCCAGAGGGGAGCCAAAGGCAGAAGGAAAACAGGCTTTTTTGCTCAAAATTTGCATCTCTGGGCCCTCAGAGAGTGGCTGCACCTGTTGAAAACTCTCCTGGCAAGGGAAGTGGTTGACTGGGCCACTCACCAAACGTTGGATTCTTCTTTTGTTTTTAGTTGGAAACCAATGAAGTTTAAGCCAGAGGTAGATTGCTGGTTGCTCGTTGAATTAATTACCCTGAAGAGAAACAGTACTAGTTATGAGAAGGAAACTTGCAAAGCTATAGGCTGGGGACCCACAAAGTTGTTTCACATATTGCTTACAAGCTTCTTATAAGGAGGAAAACATTCTGTGGCCAAAAATAGTACGACGAACTAACCCACTATTAAAAAATTAAAAACTACTATGAATTCAACCCAGAGCGATGCCGTTCTTCACTCAGAGCAGAGCCCATCCCTCCTCTGGATCAGATTTTGAGCTGGGAGTGGGTGAGTGGGTGGGCATCGGCCAGGGCCAGGGCTTTACTGACTGCAGGAGGAGGACAGGGGTCGTGATGGGGATACGTACCCAGGAAAACACGTGGAACAGAAATTTGCATCCCCTTTTGCATTTTCTTGGGCTTCGGTTATCAAATTGAATGTAGAGAAATGTTGCCTGTGACAATTTTTTTTTTTTTTTTTTACACAAGGGAAGAGTTTTCATGTTACAGAATATTGTTCAGTGCCAAATTCTATTTTCAGCTCCTTGCCTTATACAGAGCTTGCTGAAGGCATTAAAAATGAGGGCATAAGAGTTTTATCAGGATAAAAAAAATTTTTTTAATTTAGCTTTTGTTTAAGAAACAAAACAACAGTAACAAATGCCCATCAGATGATTCCAAGGGCTGATAGCTTCTGAAAGCTAATTTTAAAATAATAAAGAAATGTATATATAGATTAACCAAAAAAGTCAGTAATATATGGTATATGGAGATGGGCCAAATCATAAGAGATGGAAGTACATGGCAGCAAGGCTTATCTGGAACTGCCTTTCTGTTTGCTAGCATTACACAGTTCATGCACGATTACCAACAAGCCCTAGACTTGGTGACTATTGTTGACAAATGCCTGATGGTTGTAAATCCGATGTGACTGGCTCTTGTGTGGTTCTTGTTATTTCTTTAGACACATCGTCTGATAATGAGCTTGTCCGTCTAATACATGTGCTCTATTGTAAACTGACTCAGAGACTTCTAAGTGAATCTGGAAGAATCTGTATTGGACCAGGGCCCAAGACTATTTTTTTAGCACATCTGATTTGGAAGTCAGAAATCCAGCCAAACCACAAATGAGCTAAATGATAGCAGGAAGCATAAGGGGATCATGGGTCTTAAGGAATAGAGAGAAGCCAGTATGGCCCTTTCTTAGTCTCGTGGTCCTTGATACCAACTGGAGGGCAATGCATCAGCCTACATCACCTTAACACGTACAACATCATCCACTCAGAGGTGCATCTCTAGTGACCAAGAGCAGTGTCTCTCTCTAGAGCAGCCTCCGGACCAGCTGTGTGATTTCTGGCGAGTTTCTTAACACTTCTGTATCTCAGTGTCCACAGTGATAAATGGGGATCTGAACGGAATCTACCTCACGGGGTCGTCATGAGGATTAAATGAGTTAACATACGTAAAGGACTACACAGTGCCTGGCACCCAGCTCAGTAAATGTTAGCTCTCATCATCATTATGCATTAACTTGGTTTATGTGTCAGGGGAGGAGGGGCTGATCTTTGGTTAAATCTCCTGAACAAGAACTGCCAGGCCTTGGCGTTTGGCAGGGCAAGTGAGAAAGAGGTTAATTGTTTTAGCCTTTCTAAAAGAGCTCTGATGGGGCACATGAGCCTTGGCAAATGAACTAGGAACAGATAAATACACTGAATGCTTTTGGTCACATCCTCTATTATTAGTAAGAAGCACATTTCCTTTTGGGGTGAACACTGGGGACAAAAATAAGGCTCTTGAGATTACCACCCCTTTATTAATGCCTTTGAAGCACTTGGGCTTGCATTGAGGCCGACTGGCAAATGCATCCTCATAAAAAAGCAAATGTGGTGCATTTAGGATCCTCTTTGAGCAGGAGAGAAGGGGGATTTTGGCACTGGAAATGCAATGCATGATCTCCACAGTGGTTATTAACATTCTTAGATGGGGGGAAGTGATTCAGGTCACAGCTCTTAGGGGTCATGAGGTAGGGAGCAGCTGAATGTTATTTTGAGTCTTCCAGAAGGATCTGCAGGCATGTAGGTGCACATTTGCTGTCTATGTGCAGGCCGATTTACCTTTTTTTTTTTTTTAAGTATTATTATTTATTTACTTTTGGCTGTGTTGGGTCTTTGTTTTTGCGTGGGCTTTCTCTAGTTGCAGCGAGCAGGGGCTACTCTTTGTCGTGGTGCGCGGGCTTCTCATAGAGGTGGCTTGTCTTTGTTGTGGAGCACAGGCTCTAGGCACGCGGGCTTCAATAGTTGTGGCACATGGGGCTCAGTAGTTGTGGCTCGTGGGCTCTAGAGCGCAGGCTCAGTAGTTGTGGCGCATGGGCTTAGTTGCTCCACGGCATGTGGGATCTTCCTGGACCAGGGCTTGAACCCGTGTCCCCTACATTGGCAGGCGGATTCTTAACCACTGTGCCACCAGGGAAGTCCCAGATTTACCTTTAATCACAAATGACTTCACTGGAGCCTCTTTCTCAACTTCAGCAGGTAGATATTATATCTTTCAGCGAGTTTCACTTTTATTTGGAACCACTGAAAGAATAAGAAAAAGAAAAATCAAAGCATTGCCTAGGGCTTCCCTGGTGGCGCAGTGGTTAAGAACCCGCCTGCCAATGCAGGGGACACAGGTTTGAGCCCTGGTCCGGGAAGATCCCACATGCTGCAGAGCAACTAAGCCCGTGTGCCACAACTATGGAGCCTGTGCTCTAGAGCCCATGAGCCACAACTACTGAAGCCCACACGCCTAGAGCCTGTGCTCTGCAAAAAGAGAAGCCAGTGCAATGAGAAACCTGCGTACCGCACGAAGAATAGCCTCTGCTCGATGCAACTAGAGAAAGCCTGCGTGCAGCAACAAAGACCCAACGCAGCCAAAAATAAATAAATAAATTTATTAAAAAAAAAAAAAAAGCGTTGCCTAATGGCACGACTCTCCCCAAATCCTTTAAATCAATCTTGCCTTTCCCAGCATTACCAAGCTTTGCGACTGCTTGCATCATGAGAGTTCACCAAGCTGGAAAGAATTTTTCTGAGTATTCAGAGTTCTCATCTGAAGAGAAGCCTGCCGCACCATGGGTATTTGTCTAGGACCACCAGCCATGCTCCAGGAACAGGGGAACAGTGGGATGCCCTTCGGTACAAGGAGTTCTCAAGCAGCTTTGCAAATTGGAAGGAGACAAGTCCTCTACACAACTTCCTCTCTCACCCAGACATTTCTGCCCTGAGCTGAGGATTTGCAGATATAGGTGAAATGAAGCTGGGTGGATTTTTGGCCAAATGCCTCAGGAAAAAGATCAGCTGCTTCCAAAAGCATTTTCTTTAAAACTTAACATGGGGCTTCCCTGGTGGCGCAGTGGTTGAGGGTCCGCCTGCCGATGCAGGGGACGCGGGTTCGTGCCCCGGTCCGGGAGGATCCCACATGCCGCGGAGCGGCTGGCCCCGTGAGCCATGGCCGCTGAGCCTGCGCGTCCGGAGCCTGTGCTCCGCAACGGGAGAGGCCACAACAGTGAGAGCCCCGCGTACTGCCAAAAAAAAAACAACAACAACATAGAAACCTAAAAAAGATTCATTTACCTCTCAAGATGGTTTCTGGCTACAAACGTAGGTATAACAGATTTGGTCCCATCATGCTCCAAGAAACTAACAATGAACTTACTGCCACCATGATGATTCTAGAACTCCTGAGTTCAGTTTGGGAACATACAAGGCTTGGATATTTTAAAGTTAGAGTCATACACTGAAATGAAGTTCTAAAGAGAGACTGTGAGTTTCCTTTTCTTGGAGATTTTGAGAAGAGCCGAGACTGCAGGGGAGAGCAGATACTGGGAGCTGAGGGGAAATTGCTAGCTTCATTCTTTTCTATGATTCCATAAACTTCAGCCAGAGACTTGCCTTTGTTAAGTACTCAAGTTACATTTAACACAAACCCAGCGACTAGAGGGCTGATTCAGTATTTAAATTGTTCTGGAAAAGTTTTTAAAAACTGCTTTTGCATTGATATTTTACGGAGTAAGAAAAGACAATCACGGAAAAGCTCAACCGTGACCAGTACAAGTGGAAAAAACCCTGAGCATAACAATGAAGGGCCTCTTGGGTGGAACTGCAAGAAGACAGCCCAAGCTCTCCCCATCTGCATATGCAATTATGTGTGGATGAAAAATTACAGGGGCTAATAATTACAGCAGCAATTGTCCACTTGCAGAACAATTAGCCCTTTGCTCCTCATTCTGAGAAAGTGACTAATTGTACCCACAGCAAGCCAACTATTGGTACATATGTTTTGGAATGAAATTTGATGCTTGTCAGAAAGTACCACCGAACAGAGCATGGGATCTAGCATTGCCATGAGCCCCAGCGCCCAGAGATCCAAGGCTTTGACATACCCACCTAGCCCAGGACAGGCCCAGGTATGCAGGCAAGTGGGTAAGGATGCTAATGCTGGAGTTCTTGTGGACCATATCATGCCATCTCTAAATATAAAAAATGAGGAAACTAAAAACAGACTCAGGTAATGATAGCAATTATACTTAATGAGTACCTTTCATCGGCGATCATAAACGTCTTCTAGTTCAACTTCACAGCCTCCTTTGAGATGGAAGAGAAAAATATTTGTAAGCTCAACTTTACTTTTCAGGCAAAGAAACCGAAGTACTTTAGGTAGTGGTGAATAACGTTATGTTTGAATTAGAGAGAGGATAAATCCGAAAGACTTCTGATTTCTTGCTCCAGAAATTACACTCATTTTTCTTAGGTAACCTTTTTTCAAGGGAAGGTATGTAATGTGTCAAGCGAGTTAGAGATGGGCTGAAAGAGACCCCCACCCCTACCCCCAACACACTCACATTCACAGTGGGGTTCCAGTAGCTTCCTGGTTTGATCAGCCAAGAATACAAAGTCTTAAGAATTGTGACGGGACACAGGGCAGAAGAGATGGCACACCTCTGGGTGGCCTCCTGTGGCCCTGGGTTTCCTTGTGGGACACACAGCTCCTGGCAACACTGTCCACACACCCAGGTCCCCATCAATTCTTGCTGCTGTACAGACCTCAGACCTGAGCTCACAACACCGTACCAGAAGGTGTTACGTAAGCAGCCATGCGTTTCCATTTGAGGGACAGTCACATTTATCCTTGACTGTCTTCCAGAGCACAGAGTCAGGGCCCTGGGGCTCCTGAGCGTTCTTTTTGCCTCCAGCCTTTCAGAATCATGGAGTCCACCAGCCTCTGACTCTGAGTATATTCCTTTTTTTGTCTGGGTTTTTTAACAGTTTGGTCTGAGGACTTGATTACAAATCTATTTGACTGAAGTGCACCTCTTGACCCTGGGTGGCTAGCCAGTTATTTGTTTGTTTGTTTTTGCATTTGCTGTTATCAGACAGTGTATATCAGACAATGCATCGGTGAACCAGTATATGGGGCCCTCTAAAGTGTGGGCCCTGGCGGGCTCATCTCACCCAGGGTTAAGGGCAGTGCTGCGGAAGCATGCAGTTTTCTCCTCCGCACTCTCTTTTTGTTTGAAAGCTGAGGAGTTCTTCATCTCCTTCTTCTAGTCAAGTCTCAGTGGACTTCCTTTCATTCCCCTGATTGGCTCATCCAGCTTGTGTAGATCTAGGCTGGGCGTGGGCCACCATCTTGATTTCTCTGGGATGGGGAGGTTGGGTGGATGAGGGTTCTACTGGGGACAGCTGACCACGGCCTCTCCCCACCCACACTGCTCCTGTCACCCTGTCTGGCTCTGTCTCTCTTTCTAGTGTTCCAAGTTAAGGACACACAGTCTTTCCGGTGGGTCTCTGTCTATTTCCCAACTCCCTTTGATTATTCTCTCCATAAAAGACTTATTTTCTAATAAAGACCCTGGAGTTTTTTCTCTTCCAGTGTCCAGTTGTATCCATTTCTCACCTCCCCCCTTTCCCAACTTCTACACTATTCAACTTCCACAGCATTTCCCTACATTTTACTGAAGGAAGAAGGGAGGAGCAGCTTCGTATCAACCCCTTAGCTACCAAAGAGACTGTGGCCGCAAGCCAATATTCTAAGTGACCCAAAAGAAAGGAAAAACACTTATTTTCCTAATTTATTTTCAGCATCTCTTTGGAGATGCTGGGCATAGTGCCAGCTTCCCCTTACCTCCATTGGCTCTGGTCCAGCAGGTTCATTTATGACCCAAACAGCATCACGTCTAAAACACTGAAGTTATACTTAATGCTTTAGCTGGATTGTATTGAGACTATTTAAATTCAGTATTCTTGGAAACCATGAGCATCCTGAAAATGACGCTTTCTTCTTCTTTCTTCTCCTACATTTCACCAGACACACAAATACACAGCTGTGTCAGCTTACACGTGCATCCTTGTTTCAAGCAGAAGTTTCAGAAAGTAGTGGCTCGCCTTTTCACTAATAAATATGCTATATTCTTGTTTAAGAAAAATGTGAAACTTCAGAACACAAAATTTAACCCAATTAGTTCCTAGGATATTTGTCTAATTCTGTCTCAAGATCAGATTTGCATGCTAGGGAAACTATTTGCACACATTTTAAGAGACTTACAGTTAAGATTTTAAAATCAGAACCAGCGTTCTCCTTGGCCATTTTCTGGGGAAAAGGTCAGTAGAGATGCTTTTTAAAAGCTTTTGAATTGACTTAATGCTCCCTGGTTTTGGCAACCCTCCTATGGTAACAGTTAAGTGAGCGCAAGAGTTAAAGTATCTTTCAGTCCCATGCTCTCCCATTCATACGTCTAAAACCTCAGCAATTTTCCAATTTCTGCTTGGTGGGAATTTGGGGTGGGGGTGGGAGTCCTTCAGGTTATGGTCCCAGATGATAGAGTAGAGAAGCCCTCCTGGTTCATAGTCCTTCCCTACCTTTGGGGATCTTTACTCCTCCCCAATGCCAGGACTGGCATATTTAGGAGAAGCCAGAGAATGTTGCTCTAGGATATCTTACCCTGAGAAATGACTTTTAAAAGTATTCACTGGGGCTGACCTGTTGGAGGTAAAGAAATAGATGAATTCCACTAATCCATCTCTTCCTCAAAATATCCTTCAAAACTTTCAGTCTCATATTAAGGACTCGGCAGTCTGTATCCTGGTATTTTTTGCTCTTATTTCCTTCCTTCAACCTCTCAACGTCCCTTCCAAAGACCAGCACGGGAACAGGAGAGTCTCTGTGCGAATCCTACTTTTGACACCAACTGTGATGTTGCTCTGGGGGTGTGGATTGGTGGAGAAACCCGCTCCTCACATACACATACATCCCCCCTGCCACAGACTCCCCTGCAGTACTCTCAGCTGTAAAGTTATATTAAGTCCCTCTATTTAATAGAAACACAGTTTTCTTGCAATCAGCCAGGCCATGCAGGGGAGGAACACATAAAGCATATGTCGGTATAGCTTCTCTTGGCCCCTGAAATACTTAATGGGGCCCTGGAGGTGCCAGCAATATTGTCTAGTTCTTTCTAGATCATGAAAACACAATTCTTGCTAAGACCTGGCTCTTTTTTTAAAAATTGAAGTGTAGTTGATTTATAGTGTTGTGTTGTTTTCAAGTGTCCAGCAAAGTGATTCAGTTACATATATATTCTTTTTCAGATTCTTTTCCCTTATAGGTTATTACAAGATATTGGTTAGACTTCCCTGTACTCTACAGCAGGCCCTTGTTGTTTTTCTATTTTATATATAGTAGCGTGTATCTATTAATCCCAAACTCCTAATTTATCCGACCCTTTTCCCCTTAGGTAGCCATAAATTTGTTTTTGTTTTTGTTTTTAGCATCGTTATTGGAGTATAATTGCTTTACAAATGGTGTGTTAGTTTCTGCTTTATAACAAAGTGAATCAGCTATACATATATATATATCCCCATATCTCCTCCCTCTTGCGTCTCCCTCCCACCCTCCATATCCCACCCCTCTAGGTGGTCACAAAGCACCGAGCTGATCTCCCTGTGCTATGTAGCTGCTTCCCACTAGCTATCTATTTTTATTTTTTTTAAGCTATCTATTTTACATTTAGTAGTATATATAAGTACATGCCACTCTCTCACTTTGTCCCAGCTTACCCTTCCCCATCCCCATGTCCTCAAGTCCATTCTCTACATCTGTGTCTTTACTCCTGTCCTGCCCCTAGGTTCTTCAGAACCATTTTGGGTTTTGTTTAGATTCCATATATATGTGTTAGCATATGGTATTTATTTTTCTCTTACTGACTTACTTCACGCTGTATGACAGTCTCTAGGTCCATCCACCTCACTACAAATAACTCAATTTTGTTTCTTTTTATGGCTGAGTAATATTCCATTGTATATATGTGCCACATTTCTTTATCCATTCATCTGTCGATGGACACTTAGGTTGCTTCCATGTCCTGGCTATTGTACATAGAGATGCAATGAACATTGTGGTACATGACTCTTTCTGAATTATGGTTTTCTCAGGGTATATGTCCAGTAGTGGGATTTCTGGGTCGTATGGTACTTCTATTTTTAGTTTTTCAACTAAAACCTCCATACTGTTCCCCATAGTGGCTGTATCAATTTACATTCCCACCAACAGTGCAAGAGGGTTCCCTTTTCTCCACAGCCTCTCCAGCATTTACTATTTGTAGATTTTTTGACAATGGCCATTCTGACTGGTGTGAGGTGATACCTCATTGTAGTTTTGATTTGCATTTCTCTAATGACTAGTGATGTTGAGCATCCTTTCATGTGTTTGCTGGCAATCTGTATATCTTCTTTGGAGAAATGTCTGTTTAGGTCTTCTGCCCATTTTTGGATTGTATTGTTTGTTTTTTGGATATTGAGCTGCATGAGCTGCCTGTATATTTTGGAGATTAATCTTTTGTCAGTAGCTTCATTTGCAAATATTTTCTCCCATTCTGAAGGTTGTCTTTTCGTCTTGTTTACAGTTTCCTTTGCTGTGCAAAAGCTTTGAAGTTTCATTAGGTCCCATTTGTTGATTTTTGTTTTTATTTCCATTTCACTAGGAGGTGGGTCAAAAAGATCTTGCTGTGATTTATGACATAGAGTGTTCTGCCTGTGTTTTCCTTTAAGAGTTTTATAGTGTCTGGCCTTACATTTAGGTCTTTAATCCATTTTGAGTTTATTTTTGTGTATGGTGTTAGGGTGTGTTCTAATTTCATTCTTTTACATGTAGCTGTCCAGTTTTCCCAGCACCACTTATTGAAGAGGCTGTCTTTTCTCCATTGTATATTCTTGCCTCCTTTATCAAAAATAAGGTGACCATATGTGCATGGGTTTATCTCTGGGCTTTCTATCCTGTTCCATTGATCTATATTTCTGTTTTTGTGCCAGTACCATACTGTCTTGATTACTGTGGCTTTGTAGTATAGTCTGAAGTCTGGGAGTCTGATTCTTCCAGCTCCATTTTTCTTTCTCAAGATTGCTTTGGCTATTCGGGGTCTTTTGTGTTTCCATACAAATTGTAAACGTTTTTTTCCTAGTTCTGTGAAAAATGCCATTGGTAGTTTGATAAGGATTGCATTGAATCTGTAGTTTGCTTTGGGTAGTATAGTCATTTTCACAATATTGATTCTTCCAATCCAAGAACATGGTATATCTTTCCATCTGTTTGTATCATCTTTAATTTCTTTCAGTGTCTTACAGTTT
The DNA here is from genome assembly GCF_005190385.1 of Monodon monoceros. NCBI lineage: Eukaryota > Metazoa > Chordata > Mammalia > Artiodactyla > Monodontidae > Monodon > Monodon monoceros. Next base: position 21,440,249 of record NW_021703771.1, on the reverse strand, counting down.
TCTGCATACAGATCTTTTGCCTCCTTAGGTAGGTTTATTCCTAGGTATTTGGTTCTTTTTCTTGCAGTGGTAAATGGGAGTGTTTCCTTAATTTCTCTTTCAATTTTTCATCATTAGTGTATAAGAATGCAAGAGATTTCTGTGCATTAATTTTGTATCCTGCTACTTTACCAAATTCATTGATTAGCTCTAGTAGTTTTCTGGTAGCAACTTTAGGATTCTCTATGTATAGTGTCATGTCGTCTTCAAATAGTGACAGTTTTACTTCTTCTTTTCTGATTTGGATTCTTTTTATTTCTTTTTCTTCTCTGATTGCTGTGGCCAAAACTTCCAAAACTATGTTGAATAATAGTGGTGAGAGTGGACAACCTTGTCTTGTTCCTGATCTTAGAGGAAATGGTTTCAGTTTTTCGCCATTGAGAACGATGTTGGCTGTGGGTTTTGTCATATATGGCCTTTATTATGTTGAGGTACGTTCCCTCTATGCCTACTTTCTGGAGGGTTTTTGTTTTTGTTTTTTGTGGTATGCGGGCCTCTCACTGTTGTGGCCGCTCCCGTTGTGGAGCACAGGCTCCGGACGCACAGGCTCAGTGGCCATGGCTCACGGGCCCAGCCACTCTGCGGCATGTGGGATCTTCCCGGACTGGGGCACGAACCCGTGTCCCCTGCATTGGCAGGTGGACTCTCAACCACTGCGCCACCAGGGAAGCCCCTGGAGGGCTTTTTATCATAAATGGGTGTTGAATTTTGTCGAAAGCTTTTTCTGTATCTATTGAGATGATCATATGGTTTTTCTCCTTCAGTTTGTTAATATGGTTTATCACATTGATTGATTTGCGTGTACTGAAGAATCCTTGCATTCCTGGGATAAACCCCACTTGATCATGGTGTATGATCCTTTTAATGTGTTGTTGGATTCTGTTTGCTAGTATTTTGTTGAGGATTTTTGCATATATGTTCATGAGTGATATTGGCCTGTAGTTTTCTTTCTTTGTGACACCTTTGTCTAGTTTTGGTATCAGGGTGATGGTGGCCTCGTAGAATGAGTTTGGGAGTGTTCCTCCCTCTGCTATATTTTGGAAGAGTTTCAGAAGCATAGGTGTTAGCTCTTCTCTAAATGTTTGATAGACTTTGCCTGTGAAGCCATCTGGTCCTGGGCTTTAGTTTGTTGGAAGATTTTTAATCATAGTCTCAATTTCAGTGCTTGTGATTGGTCTGTTTATATTTTCTGTTTCTTCCTGGTTCAGTCTCAGTATGTTGTGCTTTTCTGACAGTTTGTCCATTTCCTCCAGTTTGTCCATTTTATTGGCATATAGGTGGTTGTAGTAATCTCTCATGATCCTTTGTATTTCTGCAGTGTCAGCTGTTACTTCTCCTTTTTCATTTCTAATTCTATTGATCTGAGTCTTCACCATTTTTTTCTTGATGAGTCTTACTAATGGTTTATCAATTTTGTTTATCTTCTCAAAGAACCAGCTTTTAGTTTTATTGATCTTTGCTATCGTTTCATTCATTTATTTTTCATTTATTTCTGATCTGATCTTTATGATTTCTTCTGCTAACTTTGTGGTCTTTTGTTCTTCTTTCTTTAATTGCTTTAGGTTTAAGATTAGGTTGTTTATTTGAAATGTTTCTTGTTTCTTGAGGTAGGATTGTATTGCTATAAGCTTTCATCTTAGAACTGCTTTTGCTGTATCCCATAGGTTTTGTGTCATTGTGTTTTCATTGTCATTTGTTTCTAGGTATTTTTTTATTTCTTCTTTGATTTCTTCAGTGATCTCTTGGTTATTTAGTAGTGTATTGTTCAGCCTCCATGTGTTTGTAGTTTTTACAGATTTTTTCCTGTAATTGATATCTAGTTTCATAGCGTTGTGGTTGGAAATGATACTTGATATGATTTCAGTTTTTAAAAATTTACCAAGGCTTGATTTGTGACCCAAGATATGATCTATCCTGGAGAATGTTCCATGAGCACTTGAGAAGAAAGTGTATTCTGTTGTTTTTGGATGGAATGTCCTAATAATATCAATTAAGTCCATCTTGTTTAATGCAACATTTAAAGCTTGTGTTTCCTTATTTATTTTCATTTTGGATGATCTGTCCATTGGTGAAAGTGGGGTGTTAAAGTCCCCTACTATGATTGTGTTACTGTCTATTTTCCCTTTTATGGCTGTTAGCAGTTGCCTTATGTATTGAGGTGCTCCTATGTAGGGGGCGTAAATATTTACAATCCTTATATCTTCTTCTTGGATTGATCCCTTGATCATTATGTAGTGTCCTTCTTTGTCTCTTGTAATAGTCTTTATTTTAAAGTTTATTTTGTCTGATATGAGAATTGCCCCTCCAGCTTTCTTTTGATTTCCATTTGCAGGAATATCTTTTTCCATCCTCTCACTTTCAGTCTGTATGTGTCCCTAGGTCTGAAGTGGGTGTCTTGTAGACAGCATATATAGGGTCTTGTTTATGTATCCATTCAGCCAGTCTTTGTCTTTTGGTTGGCGCATTTAATCCATTTGCATTTAAGGTAATTATAGGTATGTATGTTCCTATTACCGTTTTCTTAATTGTTTTGGGTTTGTTATTGCAGGTCTTTTCCTTCTCTTGTGTTTCCTTCCTAGGGAAGTTCCTTTAGCATTTGTTGTAAAGCTGGTTTGGTGGTGCTGAATTCTCTTAGCTTTTGCTTGTCTGTAAAGGTTTTAATTTCTCTGTCGAATCCAAATGAGATCCTTGCTGGGTAGAGTAATCTTGGTTGTTGGTTTTTCTCTTTCATCACTTTAAATATGTCCTGCCACTCCCTTCTGGCTTTCAGAGTTTCTGCTGAAAGATCTGCTGTTAACCTTATGGGGATTTCCTTGTATGTTATTTGTTTTCCCTTGCTGCTTTTAATATTTTTTCTTTGTATTTAATTTTTGATAGTTTGATTAATATGTCTCTTGGCGTGTTTCTCCTTGGATTTATCCTGTATGGGACTCTCTGCGCTTCCTGGACTTGATTGACTATTTCCTTTCCCATATTAGGGAAGTTTTCAACTATAATCTCTTCAAATATTTTCTCAGTCCCTTTCTTTTTCTCCTCTTCTTCTGGGACCCCCTATAATCTGAATGTTGGTGCGTTTAATGTTGTCCCAGAGGTCTCTGAGACTCTACTCACTTCTTTTCATTCTTTTTTCTTTATTCTGCTCTGTGATAGTTATTTCCACTATTTTATCTTCCAGGTCACTTAACCATTCTTCTGCCTCAGTTATTCTGCTATTGATTCCTTGTAGAGAAATTTTAATTTCATTTATTGTGTTGTTCATCATTGTTTGTTTGCTCTTTAGTTCTTCTAGGCCCTTATTAAACGTTTCTTGTATTTTCTCCATTCTGCGTGTAGGTCGCCTGAGGGCGTCTGTTCTTCGCTCAGACAGGACGGGGTTAAAGGAGCAGCTGACTCGGGGACTCTGGCTCACTCAGGTCGGGGGGAGGGAGGGGTACGGAGTGCAGGGCAATCCTGCGGCGGCAGAGGCTGGCGTGACTTTGCACCAGCCTGAGGTGTACCGTGCGTTCTTCTGGGGAAGTTGTCCCTGGATCCCGGGACCCTGGCAGTGGCAGGCTGCACAGGCTCCCCGGAAGGGGGGTGTGGAGAGTGACCTGTGCTCGCACACAGGCTTCTTGGCGGCGGCAGCAGCAGCCTTAGCGTCTCATGTCCGTCTCTGGGGTCCGCGCTTTTAGCCGCGGCTCGCGCCCGTCTCTGGAGCTCCTTTAAGCAGCGCTCTTAATCCCGTCTCCTCGCGCCCCAGGAAACAAAGAGGGAAGAAAAAGTCTCTTGCCTCTTCGGCAGGTCCAGACTTTTCCTGGACTCTATCCTGGCTACCTGTGGTGCACTAACCCCTTCAGGCTGTGTTCATGCCGCCAACCCCAGTCCTCTCCCTGCGAACCGACCGAAGCCCGAGCCTCAGCTCCCAGTCCCGCCCGCCCCGGCAGGTGAGCAGACAAGCCTCTCGGGCTGGTGAGTGCTGGTCGGCACCGATCCTCTGTGCGGGAATCTTTATGCTTTGGCCTCCGCACCCCTGTTGCTCTGCTCTCCTCTGTGGCTCTGAAGCTTCCCCCCTCCGCCACCCGCAGTCTCCGCCCGCGAAGGGGCTTCTAGTGTGTGGAAAGCTTTCCTCCTTCACAACTCCCTCCCGCTGGTGCAGGTCCCGTCCCTATTCTTTTGTCTCTGTTTTTTCTTTTGCCCTACCCAGGTACGTGGGGGGTTTCTTGCCTTTTGGGAGGTCTGAGGTCTTCTGCCAGCATTCAGTAGGTGTTCTGTAGGAGTTGTTCCACGTGTAGATGTATTTCTGACATATTTGTGGGGAGGAAGGCGATCCCCATGCCTCACTCCTCTGCCATCTTGAAGGTCTCCCCGTAAATTTGTTTTCTATTAAGACCTTGCTCTTTTAATCTCAAGCATTATATTCAATATCAATAGTCCAGAAAAATTCACACTAATAGTTCACGTGCTTCCATTTAAGGGAATGTTTATAAACATCCCTAAAGTTCTCCTTGCTCTTAAACCAAACTCAGCATCAATAAGGCCAAGACTTCAGAATGGGGCATTAATGAAAGCAGAGTTAATAGCCGGGTGTTTCTGAATCACATCTCTGTGTCCAGTTTTCTGGTATTCCAGAAAACCCATTTCCTCACAATTATTTTTCATCTTATTCCTCCACGTCTATACAATGACTCTATTGCCTATTGAATCAGGTCTAAACACGCAGGTCTAATCGAAGGCTTTCCATACCCTGGATATGTCCTGCCTTTCTGGTGTTTTCTCCACTGCTCAGCTGCTGTATTCTGCCAAGGTAATGGACCCTGTCTCCTTAGAGACAAACCACGTTTATTTCCCTCCACACTTTTGCATCATGCTATTTCTCTCACCCAAGAATATTTCCAACCTTTCTGGCTTATCTTATAAATTTTGTATGGATCGGGTATTTTTCCACTCTGCATTTAACCTTCTTTTGGAATTTTCCTTGAGGAATCACCCCATCCCCTGCTCTCAACCCTGGGGGCTCTGGGTGGGGCTTCACTTTACCACTCAGAGATGCATCATGGTACCTGGGCCTAAGAAAATGGCATTCCACTTTCCCTGGCCTCAGTGACTGGTGCAGGGATCAGCATGTGACCCACTCAGAACTCAGAGACTTTTGCTGAGAATTCTGCATCAGAGGCAGATACTTTCTCCACTAGATCTGAATTTGAGAGGAAGAAAGGTTTGGAGCTACTGGCTACCATCTTGAAATTATGAGACTTAAGCCAAGTGGAGAATAGGACTAACTCAGAGAAAGTAGAGGAATGGTGAGGGAGGAAAGTGGGCCATGCATTGAGCCTTGTATCAAGGCACACCTAAAGCCTGCCTTGGGCTTCTTGTTATGTGGTCTTTTTCTTTATACTCTTTTGCTTAGATGGATTTTTACTGGGTTATCTATCCACCCCCCCCAAATACCACTTTATACAAGTTACTATAAAGATGATATGGAAAAAATGCATATGAAGTACTTAGCACAGTGCCTTACATGAAGGAATTACTCAATAAATGTTAGCTATTCTTAGAGTGATGGTAGACAGAGATGAAATCAATATCATATTTAAACATTTTAAGTGATGGTTTTTCCAACAGTTAAGAGTAGCTGTGAAAAGCTGTGCAGTAATGAATGCAGAGAACCGGGAAAATAGGAGGAAATATACCAAGGTCTGCATTTGATGTTGGACTTTTCCTTTGCTATTCTCAGTAACAGTGCCTCATGGGTAAAGATTGTTTTTCCATGCTTAGGAAATTCCCCTCATCATCTCTGATTTCCCCGGGCATTTTGTCATACCCTCTTAGTAAGCTAGAAAAGGTGTTCAAAGATGCTTTTCTTTTTGAGTTTTGATGTTGGAGTCTCAGATGCAGGATGGCACATAGTTTAACATCCTCACAACAAGATGCTTCAGTCTGACACACTTCATTGGATACTAATGTGACTTTCTTACATGGCTCCAGTCTCTCAGGATCTTAGACAAGGGCCATTTTCCCAGGTGGCCATCTACCAATCTGACAGATGTTCCCCAAATGGGGAATTAATTTGCTCCTTATTTCAGATGTATAGTGGTTCATTTGCTTTGGAAATATTTCCTGTTGCCTAACAGCAAGATCTTCTCTGAATGCTTAATATTATTCTCCCCATCAGAGTTCAAAGCCTGGCTTGACCATTCACTGACTTATATAATTTTATCAAGTAGCTTGGACTCTCAGTGCCTCACAGCAGCAATATTTATAAAATGCAGAAAGTTGTATTTTCCACCAGTTGTTGGAATATTGCTTTGTACGCTGATATTAATGTAAGATGTTCCAAAGTCAGTGATGATTATCACCCCAACCATTTTTAGCTGAAGGGGATTTAATAATGCTGACTCTAATTTTCTTTTGGTCTGTAATTTTAGGGTATGTGATTCTATTCCAAATAAAGCTTAATATTTGTCGTGATTTGTCTCAGTCCTTTTTTCCTCAGTGCCTTATATCCAGAACAGTGACTGTCATCACTATTGTTCCAGATCTTTTATTACATGCTGGTATTTTCTACAACACTCTGCAAGACAGAGGTTTCCCCGGTGCTTACCTTGTAAGAGAGACAAGGTTGATGAATAAGTGTGAGAAATTTACCAGTCCATCCAAGTGTTTAGCAACTCTTTTTCTGAGCCTTCCCAAAGGGCACTGGTTATAAATGAAATGAAACTGTTATTCTTTATTCTACATCCTGTAGAAATTGTTTCTCCATAGGACAAGGAAACTAGCAGAGGTTGTTAAGGATTCTTTAGAGAACCTGCACTACCAAATGGTATAATTTTCTATAATTGTTACTCTCATTTAATAGTTAAGTTCTGGAATTTTGAATGAGAATTTTTCTTCCCCTTTCAAGAATGTATACTTTTGGATAGTGACAAGGAAGGAGAAATAGGTAAATGAAGTTGACTATCAATCAAAATGAACTCCCAAGAGAAAAACAAAAATGAATAATGAGGGTAAGGGATTTGAAATGTGAGATGTCACACATATTACGAAAGTATAAAAACAAAGATGGAAACAAAAAGCATGCTAGTCTTAGGGTAGTGTCAAACTCTGGGGAGATGCAGTGGAAAGGGATTAGGGAAGTCTTCAAACAGTGCCTCAAATGTATTTGTCTTGTTTTATTTCTTGTTTTTTTTAAAAAGGGAAAATTTTAAGTAAATATGGCAAAATTTTAAGATGTGTTAAATGTGGGTGGATGGTAAATAGTTATGCTGTTGCTTGTAATTTTGTATATTTTAAGTGTTTCACATGAACACTATTTTTTTAAAAAAAGAATTTAAGAGCTACCATATGATCCAGCAATCCCACTCCTGGGCATATATCTGGAAAAAACCATAATTCGAAAAGATACATGCACCCCAATGTTCATTGCAGCACTATTTACAATAGCCAGGACATGGAAGCAACCTAAATGCCCATCGACAGACGAATGGATAAAGAAGATGTGGTACATATATACAATGGAATATTACTCAGCCATTAAAAAAAGAATGAAATAATGCCACTTTCAGTGACGTGGATGGACCTAGAGATCGTCATACTGAGTGAAGTAAGTCAGACAGAGAAAGACAAATATCATATGACATCGCTTATATGTGGAATCTAAAAAATAGGTACAAATGAACTTATCTATGAAACAGAAACAGAGTTATAGATGTAGAAAACAAATTTATGCTTTCTATGGGGTAAGGGGGGGAGGGATAGACTGGGAGATTGGGATTGACATATACACACTACTATATATAAAATAGGTAACTAATAAGGACCAACCGTATAGCACAGGGAACTCTACTCAATACTCTGTAATGGGGACTTCCCTGGTGGTCCAGTGGTTAAGACTCCAAGCTTCCACTGCAGGAGACCCAGTTTCGATCCCTGGTTGGGGAACTAAGATCCTGCATGCCACATGGTGTGGCAAAAGAAAAAAAAAAAGTAAAAAAAAAACAAAACTCTGTAATGGCCTATTTGGGAAAAGAATCTAAAAAGAGTGGATATATGTATATGTATAACTGATTCACTTTGCTATACACCTGAAACTAACACCACATTGTAAATCAACTATACTCCAATAAAAATTTAAAAAATTAAAAAAAAAAAGAATTTAAGGAGGGCTTCCCTTGTGGTGCAGCGGTTAAGAGTCCGCCTGCCAATGCAGAGGACACATGTTTGAGCCCTGTCCGGGAAGATCCCACATGCGGCAGAGCAACTAAGCCCCGTGGGCCACAACTACTGAGCCTGCGCTCTAGAGCCCTCGAGCCACAACTACTGAGCCTGCGTGCCACAACTACTGAAGCCTGTGCACCTAGAGCCCGTGCTTTGCAACAAGAGAAGCCACCGCAATTAGAAGCCTGTACACCGCGATGAAGAGTAGACCCTGCTCGCTATGACTAGAGAAAGCCCGTGAGCAGCAACAAAGACCTAACGCAGACAAAAAAAAAAAAAAAAAAAAAAGAATTTAAGGAAATGCATTATTTACCTGAATAGGATCATGGAATTTTATGACTTGAGAGATTAGAGTATGATTCTCATAGTTTATACTCCACATATTATGAATGAGGACACCAAGCCCGGAGAGGTGAAGTGATTTTTTTTAAGGTCGCAGAGCTGGGCCCCCAGCCAAGAGCTCTGTCCAACATCTCATAGAGTAACCCCAAAGCAAAACCTTCCTAATGATGAAATATACTCAGTTCTCTCTCAGGGTAAGATTCTTCACTGGAGACATTACAAATATGTCTCAACATTTTTTTAAAAGGACACTTTGAGCTTGAAATTAATTCAGCTCTGCAAATGTACTCAGTGCTCAGTAAGTGCAAGGCAATGTGTGTTCTCCCAAGACAAGGCTCTTACAGATCTTTTCTGTCTGTAACTAGCTCCCTGACATCTTTTCCCTAATTGATTTAATTAAGGCAGAGAGAGATAATAATGAACCCCAATGTCCTTGATACACCAAGGAGGGGTTAGAAGCCAAAGACCAAGTAGGAAAAACCCCCAGGAAATGATAGCCTTGAACTCTCCGGATGTGAAATCCATATTTAAAAATAAGTGGTGGGACTTCCCTGGTGGCGCAGTGGTTGAGAGTCCGCCTGCCGATGCAGGGGACACGGGTTCGTGCCCCGGTCCGGGAAGATCCCACGTGCCGCGGAGTGGCTGGGCCCGTGAGCCATGGCCGCTGAACCTGCGTGTCCGGAGCAACGGGAGAGGCCACAACAGTGAGAGGCCTGCGTACTGCAAAAAAATAAAAATAAAAAAATAAGTGGTGAAGGGGCGTCTATGGCCAAGTGAGGACTAACATTTAGGTGTCCCTGTGGAAAACCAGGAATGTTATGTTGTCATTATCAGTCAGAGATCCAGGGTCTAGAAATATCAGATAGGAAAACCAACCCTCCTAAATCATCTCTCTGATAGTCTGTGTAACCAAAAAATGACCATGAAACTACTTGGAACAAGAAAGACAAAGACTAGAAGGAAAAGAGTAGAGAAGGCGTCGCCCCACAGAGGATGCTCTGCGTTGGCAGACAAAAGGAATAAGCCCTAAAACGCAGAGCATGTGGAACACGAGGAGATGCTGGTTGCTTATGTTGGCAAATAGGAGAACAGACTTGTTGAAATCGGCTTTGAGAACTCTATCTCTAGACGAATTCTAGCAACGAAATTTCTTCTTATGTGACTGAAACCATTTCCTTTAAGGTCACTGGATGGGACAGCCGTTTCTCCAGGGTTCTCGCAAATCTATGATTCTAAATCCATTTCTGTCATCAAGGCTAAGTGCTGGAGAACCCGAAGAATTGCTACAGATTGTTTGCCTTCTAGGTTCCATGATATAAATGGGTTGAAGGAGCTGGTGGCGGTGAGGTGAGTAGACAGGCGAGGAGGCAGGTGTTGGCAATTGAGGAGTAGAATAAGATGGAGAAGAGTTTCCTGTGGACATTTGGGAGCCACATACGTTCCTGTGTACATATAGTCCATATATACTATTCAGCCGTCTTCATGTGGTCTCATATATTGACAATGGCAGAATCTGAATGTGAGGTTGAGGGGAGGTGCTGTGGAGATGACTGCCACCAATACCTCCCCAGCCCCACCCCCATAACCACTGCTATCCACAAGGTCACAGGGGCTGAGGGGATGAAGGGTAAATGTCTAAGGACGAGGTGGGAATGAGGTCAGGACAGGGGGGAGGGAGAGAAGAAGGATCGACAATACTTCCCAGTTTGCCTGAGATAGTCTTAGTTTATGCCTTTTTTTCCCCTATAAATTATTAAAAATATAGCCCCTTTCATTCTCAGAAGTGTCCCTATTTGGATGATAAATTATATAGTTACCCGAGAGGGGTCATAGGCCGTAGGACAAGCATATGTACGGCCCGTCTTAATCCAGGGAGGAACATTAACGTCATCCCTTGAAAATTTTGGCACTGTGGTAGTTTGTGCTCTGACTCACAGCTGAGTTAAGGGGCAAAATGTCAGCATCACCACAATTCCTTACCTCCAGCTGCTACGAACGTTGTGTATTTAAATGGTTCCTGTCTTTGAAGCTGCAAAGGAGCCCTGTCAATTTCCCAGGGTTGTCAGGGTCCTTGCTGAGATGCCAGCGCAAGAAGTGCAGACTGACTTGACTCACCAAAATGACCTGCCCAGCTCTGTAAATAAGAATTTGAATATCTTCTGCAAAAATTGCTTTTATAAAAATTACCTTCCCGTTTAAATCTGGAAATCTGAGCCACGTATATTTTGCAGCATGTTTGAGACTATATTCCCAGAAAATTTCACTGATTATCCTTAAGATCAGCCAAATTGACTACCACCCTTGCACAGATGAAAGAAGGAATGATTAAATCTGAAAAGAAATGTGGGGTGTTTTAAATGAATTGGATTCTTTTGCCATTGTAATCATCTTATTCATGTATTTTCCCCCCTCCGGTAACATTTTGATATACAGCCCATGTTCGATATCACCAACGGAAGCAGACATAGAAATGAAATGAACTTCAACAATAGACAGTTTTAGATATTCCAGGCAGTTCTCCCTGTAGGCCAGGGAGTGCCTAATAATGAAATAAAGTTCTCAGGGCTCAACAGCAAACCACAAAGCAGCTAATTTAGTCGTTTTTGCAGAAGAAGTACTGGAAGCTGCACAGGGTTTGTTTGGGAAAGAAGTTGGCCGAGTTAGTTGATTAGGGTGTTTCAGGAAGGACAGATTACACTCCATCCACTGGCAGCATACAAAATAGAGATGTGGCGTGAATTCTATCTAGGAACGGCCTTTTCTTGAATCCCATAGTGGGGCTGGGTAGAACTGTTCCACATAAAGGAAAATCATACCTTCTTTTCCACATAACTGCTAATAACAGCCCCAGATGTACACACAGAGGTGAAAGAATAAAGGACACCAATCTTCTGTGTGGTCTTGGGCATGCCCTGCACATAATTAGAAACCCAGTGGGCGTAATGAGAGAAGATGAAATAGAAGCTCGAAACTGGACTTGCAGCCACAAAGGTAAGACCTGTGCCACCTGGGAGGAGAAAGTTCACAGGGAAAAGAGGGTGGCTCCTGACCCCTTCTGGTATTTCACGGTCAAAGGGAGCGACAAGTCTCTCCAGTTCAGAGGCCAAGACAGGAGAGAAAGAAATTCTGGGGGGTGGATGCAGAAGAAGAATGGGTCTCCCAAGAGGGAAATGTTGCTTTTGTGCCTTCTGCCAGCTTTAGATATTAGGAGATTGGAGGTGGGGACCCCCTGCTTTGTGACTCTTATGTGTTTACAGAGCACTGTGGCTGGGCTGCAGCGGCTGGGAATGGGTCACAGGGTTGCCGAGATAATGATCCCCTCAGCTCAGGGCCATGGGGCAGGCCTGGGGCAGCCAGATCCCCTTGGTGGCGTCCTCAGGCCATGAGCCGCTGTATCCTTGCTCTGGTGTGATGCTGAAATCTGATCATTTCTGTGTGTGCTGGGCGGTGAACCAAGCCTTGGAATAGAATGCCTCCCTCTGGGAACACCTCTGGATGGTGGTGGGAGAGGGGGTGTTGAAGATGTGGAGTTTGCCTCTACAACAGGGTTGGATTGTGTCCCGCCCAAAGATGTGTCCATATCCTAACCCCTGGGACTTATGAGTGTGGCCTTCTTTGGAAATTAAGTCTTTGCAGATGTGATTAAGTTATGGATCTTCAGATGGGATCATGGTGGATTTAGGGTGGTCCCTAAATCCAGTGACTGGTGTCCTTATAAGAGAAAGGAGAAGGAGATTTGATACAAACAGGGAAGAAGGCCACGTGAAAACAGAGGCAGAGATTGAAATCATGTGGCCACAAGGCAAGGAACGCCAGGAGCCACCAGCAGCTGGAAGAGGCAAGAAGCGATTCTCCCCTAGAGCCTTTGGAGGAAGCATGGCCTTGTTATCACCTTGATCTTAGAGTTCTAGCCTCCAGAACTGAGAAAAAATAAATGTCTGTTGTTTTAAGGTCCCAAGTTTGTGGTAATTTATTGTGGCAGCCCTGGGTCACTAATACAATCTCCAGCTACCATCCTCTCATTGTGGGAAACTTCAACCTATATGTACTCCACTCTCCTGCACTCCATCCTTCCTTTCCCTCTTATATCCTTCCTTCCCTCTCCCTTTCCCTGTTTCCCCTTCCTTCCCAAAAGTCTTCACTATCTCCTCTGCTCCAGGTACTGGCAGGCAAGGGGACTCCAAGAAAATTCAACATAGGGTCTGCCCTCAGCTCATTGGTGGAGGAGACAGACCTACACAGGTAATTTCAAGATACAGTAGGTGTGGAGTTGCTGTCAGTACAATGTGTATGGGAATTCAGAAGGGGGAACAATTAATTCAGTGGGCGTATGGGAAGATTTCCCCAGAGGTGGGAGCATTTGAGCTGCATCTGTTGAAGCCTCTGTGAGATGAAGATGGGAGGAAAATGGAACAGTCATTCTAAGCAGAGGGAGGATGTCGTTTGGGTTGGATCTCTGATGGATGTTTCATCAGTGATGTATCATTTACTGTGCTTATTTTCACTCCTGTGACATGTGATGAAATATTGGGTGCATCTCATTACCTACATTCCATTTTCCCAAAGGTCATTTCTGCGTTCAGGGTCTGGACTGTGTTGAGTGTGGGAATTGATTATAGCCCGGAGCTCTCCTAAAAGGTGTGGTCCTTTCTTGGCCTGGGATGTACAGAGGTGCCATATTGGATCTAGGACTCTCCATGAAAACACAAATTACTGGAAAGGAAAAGAATAGCTCCAAGTAGAACAGAGCCCCTGGGTCCACTTGAATACAGACCTAGGTTTAGAACTCTCCTGGGGTCGTGGGATACAGATAAGGACACTCAAAGGCTCTAGTGATATGCAGAGAAAGGTACTACAGATTCTTTTAACCTAGAGGTAAACTGGCTCATGAAGGATTATAAAAGTTTCTGTACCCCAAGGAGAATGGAAAAGCAGTATGACTGCTTCATTTAAAATTAAAAGTACTTTGATGTCAAAAAATAGGTGATTGGTAATTTGACTGGTTAAATTTTGAAATATCACCTTTCTTAAATTATAGTTAACAGTATTGCACCCAGGATGTCATTGTTGCATCATCAATTTTAATGGATATAGGATTTATAAATTTGTAATAAAATGTACTGAAGAATTTATTTTTAAAAAAATAAAAAAATAAAAAATAAAATTAAATTAAAAGTACTTTGAAGGCTGAGACTACAGTACTATCCAATTTTGAAATGTGTGCTTTTGACTTAAGTTGGATTTGGCATCTGAGTTTAAGCCCCTACACTTAACTCCTGGCATCCACAGTCCAACTAGAGGCAGGCAGACTTAGTCCTGAAACATTAGAACTGTGGACAGTACTCCACCTATGCTAACAAGTCAAAGGAGGATCATTCTAGCTGCCACCTTGGAAGTAGGTCACTGTTAAACAGAAAGGAGCCGGTTCAGAGTAAGGCGCGTCAGGGTGAGGGAAATAGATGCTCCTGGTGTGGTGTCAAATCCCTTGGTGTACAAAGTGCAAGTCTGACTCACAACTCCTGTGTTGCTGGGCAAATTCTTTCACCCATTTGTGCCTCATTTTTCTCACGTATAAGATGGGGATAATAGCTGCTACATATGCCTGTTATAAAATTAAAATGAGTCAGTACATGTGAAGTGCTGAGCACGTAATCAAGCAATCATTAAAGGTCATGATCATGACCATGGTTACTTACTGCAGAGAGTCACATGAGATGATGATGTGAAGTGCCTAGCGTAGTGCAAGCCCTTGGTAGGTGCTCTACAAGCGTTAGTGAACCCCCTCCGAAGGCATTCCCCCGCAGACCTGGCGTCCGAATAAAGATCTTGAGAGACACAATGCTTGTGAGTTCAGAGCAGACATGGATTCCTGCCTGACCACAGAGAAGGAATGGCTGTTGCAGCGTCCCCAGACACCACGCCTCGGAGGTAACAGGAGCTGTCCCCTACCACCCCTACTCCAGGCCTGGCAACAGACCGAGTCATGGCTGGTGGCAAACCCGTTTCCTTGGCGCCATTTCTAGAAACTACCACCAGTGCCAGCTAAGGAGCAATGGGTCCTGTATTTACTGATGTGAGGGTGCGTGGGTGGGTAGTGATGTGTGTTGCGGGGTGGGTGGTCCAGACTGGCCCAAGGCAAGGGCTGCTCTGGGGCACAGGGGTATCCCTGAGCATGGGCTTAGTGCCACAATGCATGATCTCATCTGCCTCACACTAACCCGGAAGGGTGGGCGTTCCATCTCTGATTTATAGGCGAGGAAACTGAGGTTTAGCAGAACAGTGACCCGCCCAAGGCCACTCGGCTGAATCAAACTCTCCACTCAGCTGCTTCTGACACCCCTCTCAGGATGAACACACACTTCCATTTTCCCAATTTTTCTTCTAAGATTTCATTTTAAAGGGAAATGCAATATTTTGTTGCTGTTGTTAAGTAAAAGTGTTTTTGTGCCCAGAGAAATACCTAGGAAACGTGAGAAAATAATTGAATCGAACATACAAACTTTCTAATTCAGTGAAAAGACCATATTCCTGTAAAGATATTACCTAGTTTTGCTGTCAAGAGATGAATAAACCAGGAAATTACAGGAAAAGCCCGTTTTCCTTATGAATCTGGAACAAATTGAAGCTGGAATATTATTGCTACAATCATATACAGGGAAAAATTCTTTGGAGAGAGAACTTTTTAATTGTTTTAGATATTCATTTCTGTATCTTCAAAAAAAAAAAACCACTTACATTAGGAAGGAGATGGTAAGAGGAATCTATAGAATTTTGGTTAGATTCATCCGGCTTCTCAACCTTGGCACTATTGACATTTTGGGCTAGATCATTCTTCTTTTTTTTTTAAATTTTTGAATTTAATTTTATTATTTTTTTTATATAGCAGGTTCTTATTAGTTATCTATTTTATACATATTAATGTATAGATGTCAATCCCAGTCTCCCAATTCATCCCACCACCACCCCCTTGGTGTCCATACATTTGTCCTCTGCATCTGGGTCTCTATTTCTGCCCTGCAGACTGGTTCATCTGTACCATTTTAGGTCATTATTCTTTGTTGTGGGGTGCTGTCTTGTACACTGTAGGATGTTTAGCTGCATCCCTGACCTCTACCATTAGATGCCAGTAGCATCCCCCAACCCCCAAGTTATGACAACCAAAGATGTCTCCAGACACTGCCAAATGTCCCTTGGGACAAAATCACACACGGTTGAAAATTACTGAGCTATAGATGAAACAATGTTATCATTAGTGAATACTTGTGCATGTCCTCATGGTTTGTGGCACTGTATCAAGAGCACATCTGCTTCCTGCCAGTTCCCAAGACCTGAGGGCGACTGGCAGAACAGAGACCTCTCCACGATAGGATCTTATTAGGACTCCATTTTTCTTCTATTTTAGGAGAAAAACAACAACTTTATTGAGATATAATTCACATACCATAAAGTCCACCCTTTTAAAGTATGCAGTTCGCTGGTTTTTAGTATATTCGCAGAGTTGTACAACCACTACCACTATTTAATTTTAGAACATTTTCATTACCCTCCCAAAGAAACTCCACACGCATAAGCCTTCACGCCCCATTTCCCATCCCTGGCAACCACTAATCTACTTTCTATCTTTATGGATTTATAGAGCTCCATTCTTGAATGTGAGATATTTGGCTTGAAAACCTAACAGCCAATATGGATAGAGCCCCTTCCTCTGACCCAGTAACTTCTCTTCCCCCTTAGGTGCTTTTAATTTTGCTTTTAAGTCCAGCTCAAGATTCTCTTCTTCCAGGAAGCATTCCTTGGTTTCCTCTCTGGTCCAATTGTCTAATCATCACCCCAGGGTTCCTGTCCTCTCAGCTGTGGAGCCAATCGCAGCTGTGAGCTACATGGCAGTTCTTTGGCAGGAGAATTTTACCAGGGCAGACACCTTCCCATCACACACTCAAGTTAGCACTTAGTGGACAGTGTCATGGAGTTCAATATGGCTGATCTGTCCTGGGCCTCAAAGAGTGCTTTGTGGGGATGAAAAGTGTCCATGTTTAATTCTCAAAACAACTTGATGAGATAGATGCTATCACTATGCCCATTTTAGAGGTGAAGAAACTGAGACCCAGAAGAATTAATTAAGCTGTTCAAGGTCACTGAAAGTAGTGGAGTGGGATTCTGGTCTAGGACCTGGGTGTGTAACCGTTGTATAACACTGCTTCCCTGGGGGCTGCCAGGGCATGTGACATACATTAACCTGCCTTAGTTCTCACGGCAACTCTGGAAGGTGAATATAATTATCCCATTTTCCCGATGAGGAACCTGAGGTTCAGAGAGATGAACCTGATGTTCAGAGAGATGAACTGTCATGCCGTTCACAGGTGGCAGAGACAGGATTCAAACCCAGGTTACACGTGCTCATTCCACAGGGATGCTGCCAAGAACAGTACCAACGACCTGGTCCTTCCAAGGTCAGCCCGGAAGCCTTAACTCTCATCCTGCTGGAAAGAAGAGTCCCTGATTATTAAAGGGAAGTTGCTTAGTTGTCTTTTTTTTTTTTTAATAATGATTTTAAAATTTTTTTTTTAATTAAAAAAATTTTTTTTGGCTGCATTGGGTCTTCGTTGCTGTGCGCGGACTTTCTCTAGTTCCCTGGAGCGGGGGCTACTCTGTGTTGCGCCACGCGGGCCTCTCATTGTGAGGGCCTCTCCTGCTGTGGAGCACAGGCTCTAGGCACACAGGCTTCAGCAGCCGTGGCATACAGGCTCAGTAGTTGTGGCTCGCGGGCTCTAGAGCGCAGGCTCAGTAGTCGTGGCGCACGGGCTTACCTGCTCCGCAGCATGTGGGATCCTCCCGGACCAGGGCTTGAACCCGTGTCCCTGCATTGGCAGGCAGATTCTCAACCACTGCGCCACCAGGGAATCCCCACTTAGTTGTCTTTTTATCTCCGAGTGAAGGTGAAAAATATGAAGAATTTCTCCAGAAGGATCTGAAAAGTTAACCCTGGCAGAGATAGAAAGAATGTGGAAAAAGAAACATGGTGGTTATCCTTAAGATCCTGAAAAGTAGTTAGGAGAAATAAAAATTCAGCAATTTGCATGCCTTAAAGAATCTTCCAGACTTGAGGACTGGCAAGCGTGTGAGTTGAGCGTGAAGAGAAGGGGTCGTGAGCAGGCCATACTGGTCAGGGTGCTGACATGGCTCTTCTCTGAGAGGCTCACCACCTGCAAAGGTTGGTCTGTCTGGGAGATACACACACCTTGAACGTGATAAATATAGATGAACACACTTTGAACCTGAAGGGAAGTTCATCAAAAGAGAGCTAATTATGGGGCTAGTTATTTACATAATTTAGATGACAATCTTGAAAACATGGTTATACTTCAGAGATTCATGACTTTAATCAGCCTGCAAATAATGATGAATAACACAGATTAAGCCAGGTTGATTTGCACAACTATTAAACGTATAGGTCAGCACCTATACATAGAGCAAAATGCCAGGCATGGCAAATGATCCTAGAGCCATTTTGGAGAAATGAGATAATGGATCAAAAGGGAAAGTATGGAAAATAAAGATTGATCAGGGCAGTTATTTGAATGTGGAATTAGATGAATCTGTAACTGCTTTAATCAAAGTAGATAGCTGTAACATAAAAGAGTATATCTTAGTGAAAGCTTTGTGGGTAGGAACACAGTATAAACGAAAGGATTTTATTACCATAAAACCATAAAGTTCACTTTTATGCAAAAATAAAAAATGACAGGCAATATAACAATTGGGCTCTCCAAGGAATAATCCACAGACGTCATCTACTTTCGGGCTGGCTATAGATAATTTGATTGCTTTAGTAACAGATAGCCGACCACATGAAGTGGCTTGCTCTGCCTCTGGAGGCTTTATCTTACCTGCAGACTCTCATCCATGCCATTGCATCTGCCTGCAGGGCCATGCCTCTGCCTGTGGGCCCACAAACACCTTTGCATCCTTCAGGATGGAATGTAAGGCAATCTGGCAGCATAGCAGAAAGAGGGCTTTGGGCTTGGGGTCCCAGCTTAGCCATTGCCTGGTTGGCTGGTCTTAGCGGGTTACTTAACTTCTCTTATCCTCTGTTCCTCACATCCTCCAATAGGCCAGGTTAATCTCCCTCCCCAGCAAGCTCCTCTGTCATTTTCTCTTCCCGTTTCACTATCACAGCATTCACAAGTATAGTCCGTGTGCTGTTTATGGGAATGTGGCATTTGCATTGCAATCAAGGGTCTTGGGTTTAAAATTTGAAGCTGCCACTTACTAGCTGAACCTCAGGTTCCTCATCTTCAAAATGGAGATAACACCTGTTGAGGCAAAGACTGACAGCTGATGACCAAACTGTTCCTCTGGGCAAACAGCCTCCCCTGTACCGATGCATGGTCACGTGACTGAGGAGAGCTAATGGAATACAAGCAGGAGTTATGAGGACCGTTTACAATGCTGGTCCTTAAGAAAACCTCCATGCTTTTCACCCCTCTGCCAGATTAAGGTAGTTGAGAACAGTGACCAATAAGCCATGTCTTGAAGGCAGCAGAAACGCAAGATGGGGGAGCCTTGGCTCCTGAATCATTACTTGGAAGAGCATTTTCCCTCCACCCCAATTAGGAACATCCATTTGGGGCTTCAAGTGAGTGAGAAACGAACGTCTCTTGTAGTAAGCCACTGATAGCTGGGGGTTTATCTGTTATAGCAGCTAGCATTACCTTAACTAATGCACCAAACCCATAGAAGCGGGCCCTGTTGTGAAGATTATAACAATGGTTGGCAGAGTTCCTGGCACATAATAAGCCCTTACCAAAACCTGATAAATGATTGGACCATTAAGTCCTCCAAAAGAGAAAATAGAATTTGTCTAGATGATGATTTTCCCTTATGGCAAGCCAAGTTTAATTTTGTTCTGTCAAGTTAGATACAAATAACTGGAACTCCTAACAGTTTTGTAAGGACTGTACTCTCTTGGGGCTAAATTAGTGTAACTTCTAATCAAATATCTCACAGATTTCCAGAGTATTGGTACTGAATGGGACCTTCGTGGGCAAGTCACACACACAGCCTTCTCATTTTGCAGATGAGAAAACCAAGGCTTCGAGATGTTATTTCTCTGGGATAATTAGGGGCAGAGCAAGGACTTGTAACTTGTAATTATTTTCACAATTAAAGAGATATTTTCTGATCGTTAAAGTTAGATGGTGGCTGAAAATTGGAAAATAGAAAAGTTTTATTTGATAGAGAAAATAGGAACAGCTCTAATGTAGACATGAGCTGCATTTCTCCTCTTTTGTTTATGTTATTTATTTCACAGAGTTTAACAAAGATCATGGTGATTATATAATTCTGAATACTGGGCAACAAGACTTGATCCTGGACCTCAGGGAAAATTCAAGGCTCCCTGTGTCATTCTTGGGGCTGAGATTGGTGCGGGGTATGACTGCTGTGGCTGTTTTGACAAAATGATACCCCATAGAGTGGAGGAGTTCCCACTTCCTTCTTGAGGAGATGTGGGCAGTGAGAGTTGCAGCCTGTATGTTCTGGGTCACGCCCTCTGCCCAGCCTGGCGCTTCCACAGCTCCCTGCCTGGAGGGGGCAGGCTTTTTGGTCCCCGTGGACCCCAGTACAGCCCCAGGTGTGCACCTTTCAAAACCAGGGAGTTGGAGCTGCGGATTGGGGCTGGGGAGCATCCTGCCCACCCCCTCTCTGCAACTCCCCAACAGTTCTCTTCTCAAATATCCTGAAAGGTGATTTCGGGGAACTGATCACTTCTTTTTTCTATAAAGTGACTTCTCACCTATGGTAATTTGTCAATAATTTTAATAAAACCTAAAGGAGGGGGGCTGGTCTCTCACAGGTTCCCTTTAGCCCCCCAGAGGGTGGATAATACGTCCAGACAAACTGCCAAGAGAGAGCAGACAGGAGGCCCCTAACCTCCTGTGAAGCGTGGTTAATAGCCTTTCCAGCAGACCAGTCCGGGCCTCATTCCTGTGGCGTCTCTAATTAGCCTGCGATTGGGATGGTGGGTGTCAGCATTGCTGCTTTGGCCACAGAGGAAACCACAAACTAACATTTACAAGGAGGTTGTTTTACCGTAAGGAAGTCCGGGGCCCTGGGGCTCTTACATGATTATCATTACCCCATAAATGCCAGTTTAGTATTTAAGGCCTGTCTGGTAGAAAAATTGAGACTAACTTCTTCATACCATTATGAGAGTCTTATTTCCCCTGCTTTTTTTTTGTCCGGAACACCACTCCTCGACCAACCACTTTCCTCGCCAGCTCTTCCTCAAGCTTAGTTTCTGCAGTGCTGTCAGACACACCTGTCTGTAACCTACATAAAGATGAGCTGCCACATGGCCCTTTCTTAGCGTGGAGTAAAATCTGACTATTACCCCAAAATACTTAAAAGTAACTGGAATCTTCACTACATTATTGAGAAAATGCTGAAGACAGGTTATAGTCATAATGCACAGAAAATTCCTAAAAATTCTCTTTTTTCTCCATTCTCCCCAGTACAGCAGCATCTCTCCAGTATCTCTCTTTCCCCAGTTATGCTACTAACTACTGCTTGGGTCCCTTACTCCTTGTGCCTTTAAATACCTATTCTCTGCTCTTTTTATTATTATTTATTTATTTACTTTTTTGCGGTACACGGGCCCCTCACTGTTGTGGCCTCTCCCGTTGTGGAGCACAGGCTCCAGACGCGCAGGCTCAGCGGCCATGCTCACGGGCGCAGCCGCTCCGCGGCATGTGGGATATTCCCAGACCGGGGCACAAACCCGCATCCCCTGCATCGGCAGGTGGACTCTCAACCACTGTGCCACCAGGGAAGCCCTCTCTGCTCTTTTTAAAGCAAACCTGGACAGGCTTCCAGGTCCTCCTCTGACAGCCTCTGTTATGCACATAGAAAAAGCCCAGAACCCTTTCGAGTGGGGTAGAGTATAAGGCTCTGAATATTTATATGTTAATATTTTCCTGTCTCATAGCTTACACTCGTCTCTTCCGTTTTAGTTGTGCTTTCTTGTAAGGCAGCTTCATTTCCACGATGGATGCCTTGGTAAGGAGTATGCTTAGACATGTATCAGGTAATTTTAAAGCTAAATCAGGCTCACAGAACCGAATAAATAAAGTGGCGACTGAGTTCAAGGCACTGAAAGCAAAAGCCCCAGGCAGACAACAGGAGGCAGGGAGTTGTTTCCAAAGCCATTTTGAGAACCCCCTCTGGCCTCAGCAGTCGTTTTCCCTGTGGGTCTCTTCTTTATTTCTCTTCTTCCTCTTTCTTTCTGTCTTACCCTCCCAAACTGTCAACAACAGCACCCATAGACACTGCCCAGCACAGAATTTTGCTGACGTCTGGTATGAAGGAAATAAGAAACGGAAGAGAAAAAACTGCAGGGCAGTGAAAGTGAGTCCCAACTTACACTGAATTTCATAGAGAAGGAAAGGAAAACTCACCCTGAACTCCTGAAACTGGGAGTTAACATTTCCAGACAAAGAGAAATGTGAAAACGAAGCCTTCACAGCACTGCAGACAGAGAAGTCTGGCTCTCATACTTCTAATTGGCAATGCGGTCCTGTTCCCCTTGGGGGTTGGCGTGGGCTGGTGACGGTGGAGAGAGGGAGAAGGCTCGAAATAAAAGGTCACACAGGGAGATTTTATGTGAAAAAGAGAACTGTAGCTGACATGATAAATTTCTTGGGACAGGAGGGATCAAACTACTTCGAAAGCATCTGTATGGAGGGTGGGGATGGAGCATCAGGTTAAATGCTGCCTGAGGCACATTTGGGGTCAGACGTGCCCCGGCCTGGGTTGCTCCCCAGTTTGCACGCTGGTGGATTCCTCTCTGGTGGGCATCTAGCAGGTGTCTGAATATTACTGGCTATAGATTGACTGATTAATTAACCATATTCGGTGTGTCATTTCAGGGAACTGGGGAAAAGAAATGGGTATTGCAGGGAGATCTGAAAGCAAAGAACAGCCGTTCCGACACAGCCATAGACTCTGTTTCCCTGTGCTCTTGGAAATTACTGCTTCTGTAGCTGTCGCCACTGTCATGCATCCCACTCAGGGTTTTCTCTGTGGCTGAGCTGCGTGGCGACCCCCCGTTTCCCCAGATTGTGCTGGTCAAGTTCACTTCTTGCCCTGCCATATCCCCCCACCACCTCCACCCCGACCCCAACTGTGTCTGTGACAAAGGACAGACGCAGCCTCTGGTCTCAGCCCCAGCCCGTGTCCCCTTCCCGTCCCCAGCCTCCTCTCCCACGTCCAGAAAGATGGCGCCTCCCAGGGACAAGAACTTTTGTCAGAGGCTGCCAGCCCTGGACAACACACAGTGCACCAAAACATGATGACTCAAGCTGAAAAACCCTTCCCTCATTAACACTTCCTCCCAAAGGATGTTGCTGGAATTATCGCGCCATGTAAGCCATTTGCAGCCCAGGTGAACAAGACATTTTGGCTCCTGTTTACGTGAAACCGTCTTTGTCATAAATCTGGCTTGATAACAGGGAGATTTCCCAGTGAAGCTGTTCCCAATTCCATTATGTCACTCATCTTTTTAGCAAAAATGTATTGTGTGCCTATTTCATGTTTACCGTGCTAGGTGCTGAGACTAAAAAAAAAAAAAAAAAAAAAAGAAGAACAATACCAGTTCCTGCCCTTCAGCAGCTCACAGTCTAGACACAAACACAGATTATTGCAGTCTGAGTCCAGAGCACCAGGTGTAATGGCAGCTGTTCCAAGACCATGGATGAGAAAGGAGGGCAAACCCTCCAGGCAGAAGGATGCTTTTTCTCCTTCTCCAAATCAGTTAGTCTTCTTCTTAGTTAATCTTGGCAGTCAACCTCATTTTCCCATCTTGTATTTTTACCCTCGGTCCCTTCCGTGCCCTCCCCCTTCCAGACACAGTCAACACATTTCTTGGTTCAATCTCAGACACCTTCCCATGTGCTCCGACCCCCGGCCCCCTCTCCCATGGCCCTGATAGCCGACTTTGGTCACGTGCCCACTCGTCTCCTTGCCCTCAGGCTCCCCCTCTTCTTTCCTTCTGCCATCCTGCCTACATGGTCATGCTCCTAAAATACAAATCAGATCACATCACTCTTCGCTTAGAGACAATGCCTGTCTCTCTTAGCTTTCAGTGTGACTGGGCGTTACGCCATCTGCAGACACTTGGAGGAGGGGATAGTAGCAGCATTCCCTGACCCAGGAAGAAATGTAATGGAAGGAGGGGACTCACCCACGAGCTCGGAAGGGCGAAGGCAGGGCTCTGGTGGTGACTTCATATGGGAACCCCCTGGAGGACTTTTATAACCACCGACTCCAGAGCTGCACAGCAGCTTCCAGCCATTGGGTCTGGATCTCTGGGTGAGGCCTGAATGTCTGTAGATTTAAAAATCTCCCCTGGTGACTCTGATGAACAGAGAACATTGCAACCTTCTATGCTGCTGGGGAACCCAGCAGGCTCTGTACTGTGGGATGGATTATGTGCTTTGAAAAAAAGCACTCATATCAGCTCCATCTCACGAGAAGCACAATCCTGGTCTCCCTGGTGGTCCTTTGGCTCAGGGTCACAAACAAAACAGTGATGGGTTGGCCCTTGTCACCCTCACAGCCCTAATGTTGGCTCTGCTGCTCTGTAAGCTCTACCCACTGATCTAGCTTGCCAAAAGCCAGTCTGTTTCACAGATAATATAGGTTTTAACACTTAACCAATTCCTCATCCTAGGTATGTATATTCTGCTTGCTATAAGGATTTAATTGACAAAATTTTAGTTATCTCCTCAAAATAGCACAGAAGTATATTTTACGAAACACATCTTGAACCAAATGCAATCTTTGTTTGCTTCAAACCTGCTTTGAAAAGCATCTTCATATTCTGAGTGTGTGATACTTCAGCAGTTTCAGAAAATACGTAGATTTGCTTCTAATTCACTATGTACTCTTTTTTTTGGGGGGGGGAAATCTGTTGATATTACAAGATCTTGAAAAAAATAGTATTGGTTTGTTTCAAGGTTCAGTGTGTGTGTGTTTTTGGAGTGGGGGAAGGATGGTTCTTTTTTTTTTTTAATTGACATTTTAATTCATTTCCTATTAGGAAACACACATTTCTTTGGTGGTAACCACAACCCAGCACACCTGCACAAAATTACTCCATGGCCACAAAAATTACAATGTGTAGGAAGCCTCATATTTTCTTTGAGGGAGACAGATAAGCCAAGACTTTTTTGATTTGTTACATCAGTCTCTGCTACTGGCTTCGGGCTAGTCCAAACAGCCTCATCATTGAAGTTGGGGCCGGCCAGCCTTTGGGTGAAGCTGCCCGGGTGGAAGCTTTCTTTGCTCCTTACCCTGAAGTCCTCCACGGGACACCAGCCTAAAAAGACCGTTTGTCTGCACGGCCTCACCTCTGCTTGCCTTGCTTCTTAATGCAATCCTTTAATTTTGTCTCAGTCACCCTGACCCTTCCCCCAATTTCTTCACCAATTTTCCCCACCTAATAATTATTAAAAAAAACATTAGCAATGAAGCTCCCCCCCCACTTGCTCTTTTATCTACGTAAATATCCTTGATGGCAAGACATCTAGTAGAGCGCATTCATTCATTTTTAATCTGTCTCTTCTTGGGGTTACTGTGTTCCAGGGACTGAAGGACCCTGAACAATGGTCTCTAAAACCTTGGGCTGAGCCTTTTTTCCCATAGGCAGGGATGGTACTGAGGGCATAATGGAGTCTGATCAAATAGATATCTGTTATCTGAAACGCTCCCTTTCAAGGTGAATATCGATTTTCATCACACGAAGCCCCAGCTTGAGAGCCAGATTTTTTTTGCGCCTGAATATTATTAGCAAACAGAAAAATAATTTGGAGAGATGGCAGACTGAAACACTGCTTCCTCATAGGAGCGCTGTTCCTGAGGCAACCCAGAGGGCTCTGGGGACAGACAGATGCAGAACCACGATGGGGCAGCCTCAGTGCCAGTTCAGAGCAAGACATCCAAGAAGTGCCTGACAGAGGGGTCCTGCTTGCTGTGGTGTCTTCAGAGCTCTGTGGACAGCCGACTTTGCAGTGTACACTCTCCTTGGAGGACCTCATCCACCCCTTCTCCCATCCCCTATCTGTACCTTGACACCTCCCACCATTGTATCTCTAACCAGCTATCTCCCCCAGCTCTGGAACCAGAGTGGGGTTTTCAGGACCTACAAGACAACTCATAGGATATGGCTCAGAATATTATCTATAGCCCTTGAGAAGGAACTAAAGGTCCTTGACTTTGCTTACTGACTAAACTATTATTGTTTTGTCCTGTTTGACTGTTTTCCTTTGCTGCTGTATTTTCTCACTCCTCTGATTAGACTTATTCTTTGGCTAAAGTTTTTCCACAGACAAAAGGCAGGCAGAGGATATGGGTCGGGGGGAAGGACCACAGGGTCCTGCTTCGTTTCAGAGTTAGCTGTCAACCTAGGATGTGAAAGACAAGGGCAGAGGCAGCAGCATATGCAAACGCACAGAATTAAGAAATGGCAAAACATGTCCTCGAACCATGAACAAGTCCACGTGGCTGGCGTAGAAGATGCTCAGAGGAGTATAGTTGGAAGGGAGGCTGGAGAGGCGGGTGGCAGTAAGAGTGAGGAGCTGTGCCTGCCAGGTGATGTTTGTACTACTATTTTTATTCTCATACACAATGAACGTGTGCCATCTGTATTAGTTTCCTCGGGCTGCTGTAAAAAATTGCCACAAACTGGGTGGCTGACAACAATAGAAATGTATTCTTTCACGATTCGGAGGTGGGCAATAAAGAATCAAGCTGTCAGCAGGGTTGGTTTCTATTGGAGACTCTGAGGGATGATCTGTTCCGTGTCTCTTTCCTAACTTCTGGTGGTTGCTGGCAATCTTCGGCATTCTTTGGCTTGTAGATATATCATTCCTCCCTCTGCCTCCGTCTTCACATAGCATTTTCCCCTGGGTGGAGGTTAGTGTCCAAATTTCCCTCTTCTTATGTGGACATCAGTCATTGGATTAATTCAAGACAACCTCATCTCGCCTTGAGTACATCCTCAAAGACCCTGTTATCCTATTTCCAAATAACGTCTCGTTCCCAGTTAGCTGGAGCTAGGACTTGCACATACCTTTTTAGGGGACACAATTCAACCATCCTCGACCTCACCCACCTGAACATTTTAACAAAGTGTGTTAATTCGATTCAGCAGGTGCTCTGGAGTGTTCACTCTGTGCTGGGTGCTATACCATCAGCCTTTCAGTGGAACCAGGGCCCAGAGCGTAGATTTAGGGCGAGCCCCTTCGGCACTGAGTGCAGGTGGGCTTCCTATCGCCCAGAGTTTGTCATGGAAAGCCCTGTCTCAACGGAGAGACACCCAAAACGTACAATTGACAGGAAGTGGGTCAATCCTGTGAATGTCTTTATTTTACTTTTTAAATCAAAATTTAATTTAAAAAATTAAAATCTTTTTTATTAATAATTTTTTTGCATGAATGTCTTTTATTTGCGTGACTTGATCAATCCAACCAACATTTGATTGCCTACTATCGATACAAATAGAGCGACCATGATTCCTATTGCTCAGAACCGTCCTGATTTATGCTGTTTGCCCTACTATCCCATCCAGTTAACCCCACTTCCCACCCTCAACGTGTCCTAGGTTGAATGTTAAATTTTAAGGTCACCCACTCTAATAGTCAGAGAGCTATTGCGTTGGGTGCTGGACGCACAAAAGTGAAAGGGGGTTCCTGCCCTTGAAGGACTCCCAGTCTGCTGCAGGAGGGAAGGGAAGAAGCATTCATAACACAGCAGGACCTGTGCTTGGCCTTGGGTGAGCCGGGATGCCAGGATAATGCACAGAGGTTTGAGTGGAGGTCTCTTGTCGACTCATTGAAAATCACTTAGGTGAATGAATGATTAGTTTACCTCAAAGTGACAGAGGAATAGCTTCTGACTGGTCTAGGATGGCTGGTTGGAGGGAAACCTCTCTGTTACTCTGCTTGGGGGATTCCCCCATCCCCCCCCGGCTTTCTCTCTCTCTCTCTCTGTCTTGAGCACCTGGCCAAAGGCAGGGTGTCCCCGACTGCCACGGGGGCCCGTGCGCAGGTGTTGTTGAAGACAGGACACAGGCACTACATAGAGGCAGCATCAGGAGTAGAATGATGCTGCCGTGGAGGGGCAGGCCTCCCACCTTCCTCCACCAGGCTGGATACAGCAACGTGAAAACCTTGGGGGGAGGGGGTGGAATCCTCAAAATCTGTTGAAACCAACGATGCACCGTGGATGGCTATCAACTCTTAGATGGCTGGTGGAGATTTTTAGTGACATGATGAGTTGACAGATTAGCTTTTGGCAAACTTGTGTTTTGGAGAATTGGCTTTTGGAGAAATGAGGGGGTTCGGATCATTGGATATCAGCAAAGAAAATCCAGAAAATTTGACGCAAAGTGGTTAAAAGCTCAGACCATGGAATCTGTTGACCTAGATTGGTATCCTGGCACTTTCGTTGAATAACTGTGTGACCTTGGCAGTCAATTAACTCCTCTGAAACTGTTTCCTGTCTCAGGAGGAGAGTCCTGTATGGGTTAGGGGATTGCATTTGCTAAGACAGGTAAAAGCTCTTTCCAGAATGCCTGGTCCAGGGCATGTGGCAGTTGTGATTAGTGTTATTATTAAACTGTTGGTGTTTCCAACCCCAAATTATAGGCTGGCCAATGCCTGAGGACCCCCGGGGTCTAGGCTGCGGCCGAGGAGAGCCCTCAGGAGGGGCAGGCCTGGAATGGAAGACGCTTGCCCTGCAGTCTGTAGGCTGGTTGCTGGGAGACTTTTACTAACATGCTTCTCAAACTTGGTTGCTGGGGATCAGGCATCTATACTTCGAAAAACTTCTCAGATTCCCAGTGCCTACTTATCCTGGCTTAATGGCTATGGTGTGACCCGGTCATTGCGTCGTGAGCGTTTCCGCAGGTGATTCCCACGCGCCTCAGACCGAGAATCTGTGCTAGGCTGAGGGGCTCTGTCTGTCTGTGTCTCCTCGATCTGGAGTGGCCTTGCTCTGGGCGGTGGTGACAAACAGTGTGCTCTGGCTGCACACCTGCTAGGGCTGGGAGGACCGGAAGCCCACGTTGTCAGTTTAAAGCCAGAGATGCTCGTGTTGGGCGGGGAGCCCAGGGCCCGGGAGGGCACCTCCTCAGACCGCAGTGTGCACTGTATACCCAAGACTCCATAGGCACAGTAATCCACAGACCTCAGCGAGGGAGTGTTTTGCTTCCTCCTACAGAATTGTATTAAAAAGAAAAATCTCTCCTGGGAAGGAACAAAATGTTTGCTTTCTGAGGCAATTATCAGGGCCTTGCATAGCAACTGGAGAGCCTGCACTCAGACACTGATGACAAACAGGCAGTAGGACATACAGGAGTCCTGCCCTGAGCTTTCAGCAACCTCTGTCCCTCCCGGCTCCAGCTTCCTGCCACCCCCTTGTTTGGGGCTTTCCCAGGCCGGCCCGATGGGGCATCAGCTGAGGCGCCCCGTGCGTCCTGGCTCCCAGGAGGTTCCAGTGAAGTCCTTTCCTGAAGGAGGGGCTGGGGGCTGCCATTTGTGGTGATCACCAGGTTTCAGAAACAGGTAAAAAAAATACCCCGCTTTCCCTCCCTCTCTCCCTCTCAACTCAGGTCAGAGTGTCTCCAAGTGCAAGGTGATCCTACCTTCACTTTGCAGCCCTTGGGGCTTGATCTCCACCCTGGAGAGGGTTACTCAGGAGGATAAAAGCATTTCCATGGAAAAGTCTCCTTTCTTCCTTAGGTGTCTAACCTGCTGACTAGGACAAGTCCTCCTGTACGAAGGAGGTTTCTTAAGTCTATCAGAGGACCAAGAGGACAGATCCATGGCTGCAAAGCCCTTTCATGGGCTGTGCTCACACTGCAGGCTCCAGGAACTTCTCTGGAGGGTAACTCAGAAGGTGGTGCGGAGGATTATCCTTCTCAACGGGTCTGAGCTGTTTGAGTGATGTAAACGATGGGGTCGTATAGACAGAGAGCCGAAGCGTGAGGACCGGCCTCGGGAAAGAGCCCGGGGAGAGCTACCCAAGTCCAGTTTCTCATTCATGTGACCCCTGACTCGTCTTTTCCTTGTTTATTCATTGTTCTCAAAACATGATGAATTGGTACCTGACCTTCTTTTTTGAAAAAGAATGTATTGAAGTTTAGTTGATTTACAGTGTTGTGTTAATTGCTTCTATACAGCACAGTGACTGAGATATACATATACATATATTTATATATATATATTCTTTTTCATAGTCTTTTCCAATATGGTTTGTCAGAAACAGAAACAAATACCATAGGATATCACTTATATGGGGAGTCTAAAATACGATACAAATCGACATATCTAAGACACAAAAACAGATATAGAGACCTGACCTTCTTATAGGGGAAACTGAGGCAAGGAACTTGTTAGCAGAGCTTGGGCTGTTACGAGAGAGCATGCTGGCTTGCTGCATGCTGGGGATTGGAAGATCCCTCTGTGGTCCACAGATGCTTCTTCTCTCTTGGCTGCTGTGACTGACCTGCCACCTGGTCAGGGCTGCAGCCCCAGCAGTGCCAGCAGGTGTGCAGACCCGCCCTCCCCAGGGCCTGCCTTCGCGCACAGACACCTGCTACACCCCGAAGCGCACACAGACCCTTGTTCTTCTTGCTTCATGACTTAAATCCCAGAGAAATAGCCAACATCAGGCAGCAGAAACTTCAGAGAAGGGAAGTTTGGGGGAACTTTTAAGTTTTGGAGAGATCATGGCCAGCGTCATCTTTATAGCAAGACATCACAGCAAAGAAAACAAAGAACAAGGGTATAAAAAAAGTCACTATTCTCGGCCATGCTTTCTCCACTTAGGCGTTGCTTCTTGCTGGCCAGGCTTCAGAGTATTCCTGCCTGGGGACTGCCCACTTTGGAACAGGTGTGGCGCTCTGGCCTAGCCCACAGGAGAGAGTGTTAGACTGTGAAGAGGACTGATTCCATCCCTTCATCCACCCACCCACCCACCCACCCACCCAGTTATTCATTCATTGTTCAAACTATTAAGCGTCTGCCGTGCACCAGGCACCTGACTCCCAATCACGGCAGCTGGGCAGACAAAGCTCAGCTCCTTCCCCTCCTGGAATAGGCAGGAGAAGCCCATGAAGCGCCACTGAGAAGCACTGATACAAAGGAGCTGCTTCCCGGGAATCACATTGTCCAGGAAGGACCACACTCTTCACCGATGTTCAGATATGGCCCAGCATTGTGTAGCTAAGTGGACTTTATTATTCTATCTTGTGGAAGGAGACAGTAAACCCTGGAGTCAGTGACTCATCCAGAGAAATGAGAGGTCTAGGGAGTAGAGCCACTAGGCTAGAGACACACTTGCCTTGGAGTCCGGGGTGCCCATGACACTGGTGTGGAATTAAGTGGAACTGACGTGCGTCACCTCTGGGTCATGGCGTACGACATTGAGCATCTGTTTCCTCCACCCTCTCTTCTCCTCGTGGACTGGAATGTGATGTGGCAATGATGCAGCTTCCATCATGTGTGTGACACTAACACCGGGGATGGCAAAGTCACAAGTTGGGAGAACATGGGTCCCCAAATGAATGAAAATCTAGAGCACTCACCTGTCCTATGTGTGAGCGAAGAAATCACCTCTGTCGTATTTAAGCCACTGTCCTGTTTGGCCACATAGTTACAGCAATTTAGCTTTTACCTTAACTAATACAAAGGGGTGAAACAACAGCCCTGTCTTTCTTTCCCGAGTTTAGAACCAATGAAGAGGGTGACGCTGGGCTCAGACAGACACGGGTCAAAATACCGTGTTTGTTCCTGACACAGGTAGGCTGGAGAAGTGGCTTTAAACTGCGGCCAAGTGGGCTTGCTGGTACTTCGCTTTTGAATTAGACTTGCTCACCTCATCCCTGGCAGAGCACAAGGGCAGAGATGGTACCTCCAGGAGGGAGAGAAGCAGCTGAGCCAACAGATCTCTTTTCTTTCTCCCGAGCTCAGCAATCAGATCATTCCCCGTCTTCCGGGGCAGGTGGGGAGAAGTGAGGAGGTTTCCCATTGCTGAGGCCCCTCCTAGATGTGGAGAATGGGGTTTCCCCTCACACGTGGCCACTGCCCTGCTGGTGGGCACAGGGGCTGGAAATGAGCTAGCATGGTCCAGTCCCGGTGCATCTGAGGTCACGGTCAGCATCTGAGAGCTGCTGGGCTCAGAGCCCTGAGCAGCTGTGCTGGGTCTAGCGGTGAAGACACGGTGAGCCGCAAGTCTAGAACTTCTGACCCTGTGGCATAAACCGCAAGGCATTTGGTATCTCAGCCAGCGGGGATGTAGGGGCAGGCTGGCTTCTGGCTGCTGGGTCAGTGGCTCAGCCATTTGTCAAGGACCAGATTCTTTCCTTCTCTCCATCCCGCCATCCTCTGAGCTGGTCTCATCACCTCCAGACCCTACATTGTCTAGAATCAGAAGTGAGAGTGGCTCTTCCTAAATCCTGTTTGAGAGGGATGCTTTGTCCAGAACTTCCCTCCACCCGCTGCCCCCTACCTCCTGTTAATCTGCTAGTAAGTAACAGTCACGTTCCACTCTTTCCCCCTTTACACACACAGGGATGGAATTGCCTTTAGACCAGTCAGCCCCACGACTAGGGCTGGGATAAGAGCTACTTCCCCGAGACAATGGCTGTGCGGGGGAAGGGGGAGGCCTGCACAGAGCCGGGCTGCTATTAGAAAGTGGGCACACGCACAGCCTCCAGCCACTCTGCACCAGCCTTCAGAACTGCCTGCTTACATGGAGGTTTTGAAACAGATTTTAGGGATAAATCACCAAATGGTTTCATATAGATTATCCCCTATTTCTCCATGTCGGATGAAGTTACCTGCGAAGGAATGTTAGAATTTGTGGGGCAGACACGAGGGCATTTGGGTTGTTCAGGTGGATGTATCCCCAGAGGACAGTGTGTGTTTGTTGGGGGAGGTCTTCCCATCATTGGGGTCAATGAATTCTTGAGATATATGACTCTCCACAGAATTTTGCTTTTATTGCAGGAACCCAGACATATTTAACGCTTTTGGTACTGGGCCTATTTGTAAGGAAGAACATCTTTCTAGAGTTAAAGGATAACAGTCCTGCAGGCCCTACCCTAGTTCACGCCCTTGCCATCTCTAAATCAGAGATGGAACAGCTCTGTAACATCTCTGTCTAATATCGCCCCTCTTCAATGCAATGGTAGCAGAGTGTCCTTCTGAAACCCAGCTCTGCTATCATTTACCTGCTCCAAAGCCTCTACGGGCTTCCCATTTCTTAAAATGTGAAGTACAAATCCCTTGCCTGACACTAAAAGCTCCCCTCTCTGAGCCGGCCCCTCTGGACATTTGCAGCATGGTCTCCATTGCTCACTTTAATTTGCCCCACATTCTAGTCAAGCTAAAGTACCATCTGTGTATCCATCCATTCATTGGTTCATTCCTTTGACTTGGGAAAAGTCTCATCTTCTCGAATTATCCAATAGCCCCTGCTTCCACTTTTGCCCCTGTGGTCTGTTCTCAACTCAGCCACCAGAGCAATCCCTGTTTAAAACTTAAGTCAGATTATGTCAGTCCTCTGCTCAAAACCATCCAGTGTAGGGTGGCCAGATTTAGCCAGTAAAAATATAGGATGACCAATTAAATTCCAATTTTAGATAAACAATAAATACTTGAAAAATATAAGTATATCCCATGCAATACTTGGGATATACTTATACTAGAAAAAAAATAATTGTCCATCTGAAGTTCACATTTACTAGATGCCCTGTATTTTATCTTGCAATCCTACACCAAAGATTTTCCATCTCACTCAAAGTCAAAGACCAAGTCCTTGTAACAGCCCTGTATGATCTGATGCCTGTATCACTGTGATCTCATCACCCATCCCTCTCTGGCTATCTCCTCTTCCCCGCCTACTGTCCTCTTGGGCTCCTTGAACACACTATGCACATTCCTGCCTCAGGGCCTTTGCACCTGTTGTTCTCTCTGCCTGGAATACTCCTCCCTTCCAGATAGTCACATGTGTCTCTCTCCCTCACTTCCTTCAGCTTTGTTCAAATGCTATCATTTCAGCGAGGCCTTCCCTGATGATTCTGTCTAAATTGCTACTCACTACATGCTGTCATGCCCTATCCTTGTTTCCGCATTATTTTTTCACTAGAGCATCTATCATTACCTGACAGACTGTCTATTTACATGTTTATTTGCTCATTGTCAATCTTTCTTCTCGCTCCTAACTGGGATTAAGTCCCATAAGAGCAGACACTTGGTCTGTTTTACTCAGTGCTGCAATTTCAGCACCTGGAATAGGCCTGCCAGAGTCAATAATCCATAAAATGCTGATGAATGGACAAAAAAAATCAATAGACAAATAACTACATAATACAACTTTGGAGAGTGATAAGTGCTATGGAGACAAACTAAGCAGGGCAAAAAGCGGAGAGTGATGGGCGGGGCTATCTCATGTCTGGTGGTCTGCTCTGAGGAGACACCTGAATGAAGTACTAAAAAACACTATGTGGGAACTTCCCTGGTGGTCCAGTGGGTAAGACTCTGCACTCCCAATGCAGGGGGACTGGGTTCGATCCCTGGTCCGGGAACTAGATCCCACATGCATGCCACAACTAAGAGTCCACGTGCCGCAACTAAAGATCCTACACGCAGCAACGAAGATCCCGCATGCCGTAACTAAGACCCGGCGCAGCCTAAATAAATAAATATTTTAAAAAATAATAAAAAATAAAAAGGTTAAAAAAATTATATGATACGATATATGTTATCAACTATAGTCACCTTGTTTTCAATTAGACCCTCAGTGAATTAATTTTTGAAATCCCTTCACCTCCAACCTTCCTTTTGTTCTTTGCTGTACCTGAAATCACCTTCTTCCTCACCTCCTCGGGTAGAAGCCCCATCTCAAATGCATATGGAGCTTGGCTGTTGAACCCTGTCCTATGTGGACATAAATAAAACCAGACTTTCCCCTCCATTCTGGCCTATATAACCAGCAAAGAAAACAGTGAGTGAATCAGTGGGAGTGGTGATGTGGTTTATTTTTCACGCCTTGAACTTGGCGGTAGCTGTTGCTCGAATCCCACTGACAATTGCTGACAACTGCTTGACATGTCAGCCTCCCTCCAGGTGACACACCCCTTCCTCCTGACAGCCCTCGACTCAGTGTGGAATTTCTCTGAGGCTTCACTCCTCACTGGGGGCCACAGACAAGAGCTTTGCCCAAGAAGTGAAAATAAAAGTCATGTTCGGTGAGGGTCACGCTTTGGGAGTCTAAAGATTTCTTATCTTATATGTTTAAAACCAACAAACTCTCTACTCTAAATAAGGACCATCTGGATGATAGTGTTTTGAAGCTTAAAAAAAATCTTAGGCTTTAATCTTCTTAGTGTCTTCAAACATCAAGTCTTCTTTTTCAGACTCCCGCTGGGGGATAAAGTTCTTTATCTACATGTGTGTTGCTCTCTGAGAGTCTCTGTCCCTGGTATCACACACAGACGGCTCAGTGCCTTACCTCAGACTTGCTCTGGGGACTTCAGAGGGACACGGTGTTAAACTCCTTCCTCAGGCACAGAGACCTTCATAAAACCCCAGGATTAGCGACTTGACTGGGAGTGGGATTCTATCTCTCAGCAAACTCACTTTTGTCTTCTCTGTTGCCTCAGGATATGTCAGATGCATTTTGCATATTTAAATGATAAAACACTGGTGTGAAAAACTTTCTCATAGCTTCCAAATATTGCAGAAACTGAACAGCTTTGCTCTGAATGAGAAAACCCAATAATACAAATTTTCATTTCATTTCATTTTCTCTTTGGCTGGTCTCAGAACGTATATTGGCCATTTAATTTTACTGTTATGGTTTTAGAAGGATATTATCTCTGTGTACAACGTTTTTTATTTTTAAAGAATTGTTAGAAAGCTTTTGAGTCCAAATTTTAAAAGCTAAATAGTACCATCGTTTTGTTTTCTTGTGAATTTTGAAAGTCATGGTCTTTTCAGATTTGTATCTAAAGTCCTGTAAGTGAATCAGAAGTGCTGAAATCTTCCACCTCATTATATGACTCTTGGGAAGTTACTTTTCTAATGAGTTATAAAATAGCATTTATTAAGTAATGAACATTTAAGTTTTTCTTTGGAGCACTATTCAAATACAGTTAAAGACATATGTGACCAGTGACCAAATATTGGCTCACAGTTGGGATGGAATAAGTTTACTTGACTTCTTTTCACATCTGGATTCCCAAAGCTTGGTCGGTCATGATTTCTTCCTGATCAGAGGTATGAATACATCATGCGAATAGTTGATGAGGCCAAATTCATAAGCTACAATGAAACACTTCTGAAAAATCAAGTAACTTTCATTTATTAAATGCCGGTATTGGAGACGGACATAGACGTAATTATTATTTATTAAATGTTAAATTCACTATACATACAGTATTAAATGTTACACGTGGATTATCTCATTTACTTCCCACACGGCTCTCTAAGTTGGATTCCGTGATCACCCCCATTATACAGATGAGGAAACTGAGGCTTAGAAAGCGAGTGTCATCTAACAGGCAAGAGGTGGAGCTAAAATTTGAACTCCAGAGCCTCGGAGTTCGATCACAGTGCCATCACGTCAATCAGCTTTGGAACTAGTAGTGTAAGAGGCAATGCAATTCATACTTTAAAACATACATTTTCTTTTTTTTTTCCTGGAAAGAACTGTAGTCATGCTTTTGTCTCTGGGTGGAATAACACACTCTATACTCTCTCCTGGACTTAAGCCTGGAGGCACTTTCCCAATTTCAATGCTCAGCTAGTCTAGTGAATAGTCAACACTATACACCATCCTGTTACAACATAACTGACATTTGCAATTCAAATTATGATTAATGATAATAGGAAAAAAATCCATAAAAGTGGCAGAGAGGCACTGCCCTACAAAGAACTGGATGTCCAACTCAGCAAAGTTCCATCAGAGCTAAGTTTTCAAGACAGAACTAATACAAAGAAAATGTACACAGATGACAGGATCTGTGAATAACCAGACCATGTGAAGCAATAGAAGAGCCAGGAGAATAAGTATATGGTTGTAGGTGAGGACGCTGTAAGACATCTTTGTAACTCCTGCCCTGCCCAGCACAATGCCTTTCAAACTGCAGGTGCTCCATAAACATTTGTTAAGCGCGTGGAAAACAACCTTCTTATCTCATAGGAGGCCCAGCATTCCACTCAGCAGATACGCCCTTGTTGCGATATTAACAACTTTAAAGGACACTGACAAGTTGTTAATAAGAAAACAGAAAAACTTCTAAATATGTTAAAATAAGAATAATCTTGTTGATCCTCAGCTTCAGAGAAATGAAGGGCTGGAGGGGAAATTGACCTCTGCAAATGAAGAGAAATAGAGTTAT
The DNA here is from genome assembly GCF_005190385.1 of Monodon monoceros. NCBI lineage: Eukaryota > Metazoa > Chordata > Mammalia > Artiodactyla > Monodontidae > Monodon > Monodon monoceros. Next base: position 21,403,210 of record NW_021703771.1, on the reverse strand, counting down.
CACCATAATTATGAAGCCTTGTTAAGTCAACCTTACTCTCTTAAAGTAGAAGAAAATGATTTCCAGGGCTGGAGAAGCCCACTTGGGTTATCAGCAAAGTTTCACAGTTGGCAAGATCATTACAAGGGATTTTATGGATCTTAAGTAGATGAAAGACACTAATAAGAGATAAATAGACCAGGACATCCTCAAAGGGCAAGATTAATGTTATAAAATGAAATCAACAGGTAAATTAGATATGTCATTCTCAAATGCCCTACTGTAAAATAAAGGTGTCCCACTAATAAGATGATCGCAGTATTTTCCCAACATGAAGAAAAATAAGTTGAAGAACGTAACTTCCTCAATTTAACACTCTCCTCCCCTCCCTCATCAAATTCTTTGTTAAAACTGCCATTCCTGCTATATGAGAGAATAGATAGGAATTAAATATTATTAGAAAATCTTAGGAAAATACAATCATTATTCATTGAACGGTTTGATTCTTACGGACATTTAAGTGTTGAGGATGAGAGGCCACGTGGAGAAGACGTAGGTACCTCGGCCAGCACCTGCCAACTGCTGGAGTGAGGTCATCCTAGATTAACTGGTCATCAGTCAACCGCCTAGCTGGCCATAGACACGTGAGCAAGCCTAGCCAAGGTCTTCCCCACTGGCTCAGACTAGAACTGCCCTGCCTTCACAAAGAACAGTGAGAAACAGTATAGAGTTGTTGTTTGAAGCCACGAAATTTGGGGGGTGATTTGGTGTGTACCAGAAGTGAACTGATGCACCATTGCACCTCCAAACCCAGCACATAATGGATACTCAATAAATATTTGTTAAGATATTATGATGTTATCATGAATATAAGAATATCGTAACTACTTACAAAAGGTCTGCCACCTGATTGAGTTTGTAAATCACCGAATTAAATTACATGCTCTGAGAACTACCAGGTGTTAAGATAAAATTTCAAAGAAGGTATAATCACAAGAGGCAATTAAGGAAAGTAAAGTGATAGAAACTCCAACAGATTCGTGTCTTATTTCTGCCAGATGTTTACTTAGTTAATAAGAGTAAAAGTAATAAGATGAGGTTAGAAAAAGAGATTATATTCCACTCGGTTTTTTAAAACAAAACGGAGTTTAACATATTTTTACACTCTATCTATGTAAGATAGAAAGAGAAAACAAACTAAAATGGTGACATTTACAGAGCAATATAGGGAATATTACATAAATTTAATGAGATGGATCCATTAGTACAGAAAAAGTGGGGCTGATTCCTAGTTTAAACAACTGTGACAAAATCAGAATCAGGCATGTAGCTGAATACAAGAAATACTCTGTATTATTTTTATTATTTTTACATCTTTATTGGAGTATAATTGCTTTACAATGTTGTGCTAGTTTCTGCTGTTACACTCTTGAAACTAACATTGTTAGTTTCAAAGTTAGACTGCAATTTCAAGTGAGTGCATAAGGTGGCGTGAATAAAATGCACTGCCCTCCCTGACCATTCTTGCTTTGTCCCGGCAGAGGTCAGTGGCACAGAAAGGGTAAATGGTCCACTGGGAACGTAACATTACAGTGTAACAAGTTAGTGGCCTCTCCCCCTACGCTATGCTAGAATTTGCTGGAAAACTGATAGATAACCAGTGAAACTAGGGTTTGTTCATGCGTTCCTCTTTTAACACATTTAACTATAGAATCTTACTGCAAAAATCAAATTAAAAACATCTTCCACTGGCATCTTTGCTACTTCCACCGTCCATGACGACCCCCATGGAATCCAGTAGACTACCCCTTGGGCTCATAAAACTCGCTCTGAATCACTGTACTGCTGGAGATGATAACCCCAGAGCGATACACCTCGTTATTTAAGTTGGTAATTAAAAACCAGCAAACAAGCAACAAACAATGGGTTTCCCATGTCGGTGAGGGTACGTCACGGACCCTCTGATCCTTACTTCACACTTTATTATACTGACCATCTGTTTCCCTCACCAGCAACCCTGGCAGAAGTGGGAGGAGTCTTAATCTGACACATAGAGCTGGGAGTTGTCTCCATGATTGATCTTTGCTTTCAGTCCATTGTGACAAATATTTTGCTTTTCTTACCATGCATGCCAAACAAATATAAGAGTGAACTGCACCTCCCATTTTAGATACCTGGTTTCGTGTACCATCAGGTCTCAAGGTCTGATCTGTTTCGGTTGTGATCTGCTTTTCCTCTGACTTCAAGAGCAGAGAGCATCTTGTGTTGTCCCTGGTATAAGCCCTCTTCAGGGGGAATTCACTGGTGGTCCAGTGGTTAGGACTCCTCGCTTTCAGTACTGTGGGCCTGGGGTTCAATCCCTGGTCAAGGGACTAAGATCTCGCAAGCCACGTGGCATGGCCAAAAAGAGAGAGAGAGAAAAAAAAAAAGCCCACTTCAGAGATGCCCACCTCCTGCACACATGAGTTTTACTTCAGGAGACAGACAAGTAAACAGACTGCGGAGTCTAACCCAGAAGAGAGAGACATGGGTAGACTATTAAAGGAGACCCGAAGGACCTGAGTGTTCCCGAATGGAGAGAAAGTGAATCATACTAAATCCAGAGAACAGAATGGCTGCTTTGGGAAGCAGAAGTGAATCAACAAGACTATGATAAAGGGGATGAGGGCTGGGCAGCTGGTTCAGTGTTGAGAGATGAAGATGCAGATATAAACAGGCACCAAGCCACCGGTCTTGTGCATCGTCCTCAAAGGAGGATGAAGTCTATATTTTATGCTAAAAGTTATGGGTAAATTTGGAGGGATTTTAATCGTAGGAGCAGTGTGGTTTCAGAAAGATCCCTTTGGCTGTAGTGTGAAGAACAACTTGAGTGTGTGTAAGGGTGAGGGATTGAGGGGAAGGGGAGAGTCAGACAAAAATGGAAGGAGGGAGAGCAGTTACAAACAAACAAACAAAAATGATCTGTTTCAAGACTTGAACTTAAGAGAGAGAAGACATTGGGTTCGAGAGATATGAAGGGTGTGGAGTGTCCAGGACTTGGTGTGTGATAGGTGGTGATAGTGAAAGATGAGACAGGGTCAAGGTTGACTTCTGGGTTTCCGTCATGTACAACAGTATATGTGGCTCACTGAAATTTTAAATATCAAAGGAGGAGGAGGTTCTGGGAAGAAGATGAATTTTCTTCAGGTTATCATAAGTTTCAGGTACCTGTGGTGTGTCTGGGCAGCCCAGAGTTGTAGAGAGGGGTTTGATGCTCAGGGAATAAACTTGGGGTAGAGACTTTAGATTTGGAACCACAGGAGGCAAAAGATATCAAGTGGGGTGAACATGTGAGGAAAGGATGTAAGATTAATTTACCACACAGACAAAAACATCTTCCTATATACTAGTGATGAAAGGCTGGAAAATGCAATGAAGATGTAGATTCTGTTAAAATAGCAACAGGGCATTAAACACTTGGCTATTAATATAATTCAGGACAAGGAGATTTATTTAAAGACTCTATAAAACTCTGATGAGGACAATAAATGCAGACTTGAGTAAGTAGGGAGCTATACCATACTATTTATTTAAGAGTAAAACATAGTGAAAATGACAATACTCCCGAGGTTAATACATGGATTTAATGCAACACCTATTAAAATCACAGCAAGATACTTTATGGAAATTTACAAAATGATGGTAACATTCTTTTTGAAATAATCAGTGGACCGGAATACATATATAGATCAATATATAGAAATATATATAGCACTTTAGATTATACAAGATGCTTTCACATCATTATGTCATTTAATTCTTACAATGATTCTTGTAATTAGGTATGTTTAATTACTATCCCCATTTTAGGGCCGCCATAAGTCCCAGTATACCTGGGGCAGTCCCGTGTTATGCTGTGAAAATGTAGCCCCTCCTCCATTTAATATTTTTCCTAGATGTCTTAATTTTTAAAGAGGGCATTATTGTTAATAGTTGCATTAAAATAATCTAGGATAGGTTGGTACCATCTCTATGGGGAACTTCTCACCTCTTGGTCTTGTCTAGTAGTAGATAAGGAGCGTGTAGGGAAAATAATTCTCACCTTCGTATGTGCTAAATCTGAAAGATGAACTGTGGTAACACTTTTCCTTTTTCCTAACCCATTCTTGTTGCAAAGTTACTAACACCTCCCTTTTAAGTGTAGCATGCTGTATGAGGACATACTCACCAATAAAACAAAGTGCACCCTGATTCCATAGATAGCTATTTCTTTCCAGTTTGGTGGATGAGGTCTTTGATGCTGCTACTGGCTCTGACCAGCGACTTGGTGTGCCTACTGGCTGCTCATATGAACAAGTTGCATGAAGCCATGAGGCTTCCAGTTGGTGGGGTCAGTGAGGAACTTGGAAAATTAGAGGTTATGTATAACAAGCAAAATATGTACAAGATATGGGGGCACAGCAGTCTTTCTGTAGGGCACGCAGAGTATTCTGAATATCTCTTTAACAATGGCTTGTCATTAAGTATGTGGAATAAATATACATCAGTTTATTTATCTATATTCTTACATTTTTTTATTGTGGCAAAATATATGTAACATAAAGTTACCATTTTAACCATTTTTAAGTGTATAGTTCAGTGTCATTGAGTATATTCACATTGCTCTGCAATCATCACCACCAACCATCTCCAGAACGTTCTTCATGAAACTCTACACCCAATTAAACACTAACTTTCCATTCCTTTCTCCCCTCAGTCCCTGGCAACCACTATTCTACTTTCTGCCTCTAGGAATTTGACTATTCTATATACCTCATATAAGTGAAATCATAGAATATTTGTCTTTTTGTGACTGACTTATTTCACTTAGCATAATGTCTTCAAGTTTAATCTGTGTAGCATTTGTCAGATTTTCCTTCCTTTTTAAGGCTGAGTAATATTCCATAGTATGTATATATCACTTTATTTTATTGCTTGGGGTTACCTGTTAATTTTGCAATAAACTCTTGTTGGTGATGAGTTCCAAAAACAAAAGTTCATGTTTTATGAAATATTAAATATTGAATTTTTGTTTCTCAAGAAAGTTGGTGATAATGTATAACTTGCACAAATATTTGTAGAAATTTATCATACACTAAAGGAGGCTATAGTAATATCACAACTACATGAAAACCAGGAGACAAAGTCTACTTAAGAAGCATTAACTTCAAAAGTTAGTCATTATTTTAAGAAGACTGTCCCCCAAAATAATGATTTAATGTGCACAGCTGCAAAACTGCATTATATGTCATTCTGTGAATCACGACTTTTCACTTAGATCAAATTACTTTTTCAATTTAATTTCATTTATTTTTGATTCCAAGTTTTTGCATATATATTTTTTAAAGCTGAGTGGCAGATTTTTTTCTTTACAAAGATGGTTATATCACTATATTCCACCCAACATGCTCTTTTAAAATTGTAATGTGGACACTCCTCCATCAAGGCTAGGGTTTTATGTTTCTCCCATTGAATCTCCTCTCTCTCTCTCACCATTCACCTTTAGCCATAATACTATGAGGAACTCCAGGTCCAAGTCTGAGTCATACGGGGAGGCCACAAGTAGGTGTTCCAGCCAACAGCCCCTGTGAAGGTCTCAGCTGGCAGCCAGCATCATGTGAATGAAAGTCTTCAGGATGAGTGCAGTCCTCAGCTTCCAATCACCTTCACTGATGCTGAGTGGTACATGGACAAGCCGCCCTACCAGGTCCTGCCCAGATTGAAGATTTGTAAGCAAAACAAATGTTGTCTCTGGCTTAAGCCTCTAAATTCTGGAGCAATTTGTTACTGAGTCACGGGAACTGGAACAGGATGTTAATGTCTTGGCGCATCGCAGAAAAAGAACTTCACAAACCGTTAAATGCTGTTCATTTTGTATCAGGGTCATCAGATACTGCAGATAGGAGCGTGAGGAGTCCTGATACGGTATTTAGGTGACCTCTGAACACAGTGCAGCTCTCTTTGCTTTCATGCAGGTAAATGGAATCTTATCTTGGTTCTGAGTTCTAAGACCTGAATCGTCGCCTTGTTCACCCAGTCCCTGCATCTGTGCTTTGACAGGTCCTCTAGAAGTGAGACCCTTCTTATATCATCAGTCCCTTCCTTTGAGATGCTATAGGCAGTTACCATTTATGAAACATCTAAATGTCTCACGTAGTGCACTACTGATTTTAGTCCTGACAACAACCCTTCAATAATAATATGTGTTATTAGCCCTATTTTATAGATAGGAAAATAGGGCTCAGATATGTTAAGAGCTTGCTCCAGATCACACTAGCAGGAGAGAGATATGCTTCTCTAATGCCAAAGCCCAATTCCTTTCCACAGAGTCACACTAGATTCCTGCTTTGATCCCAGCACTTGGCTATGTTCTGCTAACCTGACCGAAGATGTCCATGCTGTTGGTTATCCTCCTGCTTATGCTTCTGGGTGTCGCCGGATCTCTGTGGACAGGCCTGCCCATCTGTCTTTCATCCTGCCACCTCTTGCTGGACCTTGCTAACACCATCTGCTTGTCTGCGTTCTGCAGGTTCTCCGTACTTAGTTCTGCTGCATCCACACGTCAGTTAAACCTCCCACAGCTGGATGTTTCATAGATTTGAAGCAGTACCAGGACTAGAAGCTACGACTTTGGAGGAGAATGAACTTGGACCCACTCATCGTCCATACAAAGCAATACAAACAGGTTGAAAAGTTAGAGGAGCAGCTACAGCAGCAGCAATACCACAAACCTTTGCAAAATCTGAAAAGAAACAATACGAAATTTATTCTGGATGGTAATGAAATAAATTTCTCGCTGTTAAAGAGATGAGAGTATCATGGAAAACAAGATAAATGGATCTGAATATAGAAACATTAAAAACAAGAAGAACAAAAGAATACAGAACAGAAAGCAATAGGATTGGTTTCTCACTAGAAACGATGGTGGTTAGAAGGCAGTGGGATGACATAGTCAAGGTGCTCAAAGAAAAAACCTATCAGCTAAGGATTCTGTGTCAAGCAAAGCTATCCTTCACAAATAAAGGTGAAAGAAATACATCCCCAGATGAACAAGAGATGAAAGAATATGTCGCCAGAACACCTACCCTAAAAAGATATTGAAGAAAGTCAGTCAGGCTGAAATGAAATTCTATCAGATGGTAAATCGAATCCATAGGAAGAAATGAAAAGCACCAAAAATGTTAAATATGTGGGTAAATATGAGACTATAAAAGGTTTTTTTCTCTCTTTTCATGTCTTAATTTTTAAAAATGACTGCTTAAAGCAATAATTATAATATTATATTGTTGGCTTTATAATATATATGAGGTGCCATATATAATATGATGTATTATATATAATATATGATTACTTATGATATGAGGTCTTATATCTCATACATGGTTATATGTAATATATTATGTGTGATTATATGTGAGTATATATGATACCTATAACGATATGTAGTATGTCGTTGTAGTATATAGTATGTCCACAAAGAGGGAAGAAATGGAGCTATGCTGGATGTTTAATAATTGTTTAAATAGATGAGTGATGATAACCTGAAGTTATTTAAATTGGCATTAGTTTCATTGCTATCGAGGCAAGCATTTCTATCCTTGTCAATTTACTGCCTGTATTGTCTTACATGTAAATTGGTGGTCCAGTCATTTATTGCCTGGGATGTGGCTATTCATTTGCTATTTTTTCAATTCTATTGTAGCAGGAAGTGACTAGACTTTAATATTTTCTAACTTCCCCCCATAATAGTTACATCAGTTCATTAAATTAGCTTAATGGTAATAATTCCTTGAGAGAGGGGATCATTAGGAAAAGATTTTGAAGAAAGCTGGTAAACAGAGTGGGAAGTTACTCCATGGTCTTCAGAAGTTCATCTTAGGTCTTCTCATTCTGAGAAGAACTTTACAGATGAAGTACCCATCGCTTCCTGTCTGCTCTAAGGGCTCTGAGGTGAGCAAAGAGGCACTGACAGAATATTGAGTCTTAGGTGGAAGGCTTAGCTGAGCTGGAAATAATTGATTAGTCAGGGAAGTTTTTGTGCCAAAACATTAAAAATAACACAATGGTAATGCTTCCTAGGAGCAGATTTGCTGTTCCACATGGATCCAGAAATAGATTAAAACTCAGGTCAAATGAGGATCTCTGAGTTTACTCAAGAAAACTAGTGGGAGAGAGAGATTTGTCTCATGCTTAAGAGCTACAGTGTCCTTTTCCCCCCACAGATTTTTTTTTTTTTTTTTTTTTTTTTGCGGTACGCGGGCCTCTCACTGTTGTAGCCTCTCCCGTTGCGGAGCACAGGCTCCGGATGTGCAGGCTCAGCGGCCATGGCTCACAGGCCTAGCCGCTCCATGGCATGTGGGATCTTCCCGGACGGGGGCACGAACCCGTGTCCCCTGCATCGGCAGGCGGACTCTCAACCACTGCGCCACCAGGGAAGCGCCCCCCCCAACAGATTTTAAGTATAGCTCCTGCATTTACTCTAGGAAATGTTCCTTAATGTCCTGAGTTAGAATTTATGGAAAAGTATCATGATACAAGGAGCCATAAAATTTAAGCTCTGACCGTCACCTGAGAACGAGCTTCCTGTCACCCACTGTATCTCTACCGCCCTCACTATAGATATTTCTGGGATAAGATTTACAAAAACATAGATTTTGATGATGAAAATTGGATAACTCTCAGATGCCATATTTCTTGAATCCTAGTATAACAGCTCACTGAAAATCACAAGGGAATTGAAATGAATAATAATTGAACGCTACCAGGTGCATGGCATTTTGATAATCAATATGACGATACAAAGATAAAGCATGGCACCTGTCCTGGAGTAGCTCAGTCTCAGGTTTAACATCTTTCAGTTAGAGGAATCCTGTGTATCTTTTTGTAGGGGTTTGAGGAGACCCAGTAGTCCCTTTCTTCCCTGCCCAAGGATAGAATTCCTCCGATATAGAGGAGGAAATCAGACAGACAGAAATGAAAATGACAAAAGCGATAGAATGCATGGCCAAGGTGTGCAACCGAATCGTTTGCTAATGCTCTCCACCAGCACACCTCCCTTCCAGCCTAGTCCTCGGGACTGCCCTCCTGTGGGAGAGTTTGGAACTGCGGCCGGCGCACTCAGCCAAGAGCTCGAGGGCCAGGGAGAGGGGTGGCAAGAATCCAGACCCTTGATGCTTAAGGTAAACTTTATCCAGATAAGAAACATTAACATCCAGCTAATCCTCCAGCCACGCACCATCCAGGGACTCCTGTTCCACTGTGAGGGAGAGAGAGAGGTGGGTGAGGGAAGAGCTGGGAGCATCCTTCCAGTGGAGGTCCTCCACGTGCTGACACACGAGCAGGGCTACGTACTCGCTGTCAACATGCCACCATACATGAAAGTGCTTGCTCACTTTCTCTTCTTCTTCTTCTTCTTTTTGTCCTTTACTTCTTTGTTCTTTTTTTTTTTTTTTTGCGGTACACAGGCCTCTCTCCGCCGTGGCCTCTCCCGTTGCGGAGCACAGGCTCCGGACGCGCAGGCTCAGCAGCCATGGCTCACGGGCCCAGCCACTCCGCGGCAGGTGGGATCTTCCCGGACCGGGGCACGAACCCGTGTCCCCTGCATCGGCAGGCGGACTCTCAACCACTGCACCACCAGGGAAGCCCTCTTTGTTCTTTTTCACCTCCTCTCCTTCTAACTGTTGGCAGTAAATATGCCCCTGAGTCTGTTGGGAAAAGCTGGTTAGTTCTAGTCTGAGCTAGAGAGACTTGGCTGCGTGGCGGAGGGCCATCGTGTCTCTCCTCAGCACCATGTGCAGAATGGCCTGGAATCTTGCCTTGTGGGTCTGCTGCTCCAGTCAGGAGGGAACCACGTGCTCGAGACCAGAGCCGGGTCCGGGGTGATGCGGAGCTTGCGGTGAGCGCTTCCACAAGAACGTGTCTGAGGACGTTCAGAGTGTCTATATAATAAACAACCAAGGGATACAGTTTTGTCTGGTTTTAGTACCAGAAGAGTTGGGCTTCTCCTCAGCAATTGGTTTGTTTCCGTCTCATGGACCAGGTGGATTCTCTCACTCTCTCCTAGTGTAGGAGGAGTCCCTGGCTGGTGGGGGGATGGATGGCCAGCGCTTACCTTGGAAAGGGCTCTGAGCATCGAGGACCTGGGTTCTTTGCACCCCTCTCCTCTGCCCCAGACCTCCTGGCTGAGGGCACCTGCTGCAGTTCCAAACTCTCCCACAGGAGGGCAGTCCCGAGGCTAGGCTGCGGAGGAGGTGTGCCTGTGGAGAGCATCGGCAAACATTTGGTTGCACGACTCAGCTGTGCATTCTACTGCTGTTGTCATTTTCATTTCTGTCTGTCTGATGTCCACGTCTATATCTTAAGTAATTCTATACTTGGGCAGGGAAGAAGGAGACTGTCGGGTCTCCTCCTGGATCCCTCCCTCAAAAAGCCTAGAGGCAGACGTGTGGCCGGCTCTCAGCCAGTGCCCGGGATTTTAAGATGTGCACGTTTGCATCCTTCCTGCCTTCCTCTTATGCCCCATTCCTTATTATTTGCCTTTTTCTGCTTCACCTAACTCTTATTTGTGTTACCTTGTACTTTACGTGTCCTTGTAAGGTGCCTTACGCTCTTCCTGGAACCAGGCAGGGTATAAATACATGAATAAATATAGCAAGCACCTGGCTCCCCGGGCCTCTGGCTCCATAGCATGCTTCGCTGCTTCTTAGCCTTTTGGCTCAATCCGAGCACAAGGTAATGGGCTTCGTTCCTGTGCTGAGATGGTGCCCCAGGCCTGACATTCAGGAGTTCTCTCAATTCTCGGCTTCTTCTTGTTTGAACACTTTGGAGGGGATTTCTAGCCCCTTGTTGTCTGACCACAATCTCCCATATCCTGCTTCCCTGCTGCCCACCTCCTCCTGACTCCATGTCTGAACTTGGCTTCCTAAGGTTCCATAGTCTCTGGGTCCCTCTGGCTTTAACTAACATCTCTGGATATAGTCTCTAGACTGAGTTTCATGGTACTTCAGAGCCCTGGAGAGGCACTATGGTGAGGTGATTTTGGAGTCATTTGGATTTGGGTTGGTCCAATTACCCATCTGTCCAGGCTTCCATCCAATACTCCAGTACACACACACTCTCTCTCCCCCGGCCCCGCACCCCCTCTATATATGGCTGCCATGTGCCAGCTATGGAACTAAGTTTTGGAGATGTGGTAATGAACCAGAGAGGCAATCCTTGCTTTATGGAACTTGCTGTCAAGTTCCGTGAGTTTGAATTCAAGTTCTGACACTTGCTATCTGTGAGAAATTAGGGAATTATTTCAGATTCTCAATCTGTAAGATGTGGGTAGTAATTCCTACCATATCAGGTCATCGCAAGGATTAAGTGAGATCATGTGTGGAAAGCAGGCGGCCCAGTGAGCACTCCACCACACAGCAGCTTTTACTACCAGATGTCTGGTCACTCACGAAGGTGGGTCCTCTTACGTAACTCTCCCCGGAATAGTCTAGGCTGCCTCTTCTCGACCTATTTCATCTATCGAACTACTCGCATTTGTACTTATTTTCTAGAAAATTGCTGCAATTCCTCATTTTCTGGTGACTACTCCCCATTTCTGTTCTGTTCCCTGTTATGGATTTCTTTCTTCTTTTTTTGTATTTGAAAAACAACCACTGTTTGCAGCGAACCGTCCTACTGTGACTTGCAAATCAGATGAACTGTACCAAACCCAGGGCAGTACAGCTAAGCTCAAACTGAACACCAGTAACCGTGTTACTAGAAACCCCTGCAGACTCCTGAGCTCCTAAGAGCTACTGCCTAATTTCCAGCTTCTGACCGCCCCCCACCCCCCAGACCATGCTAATGTCTACCTTGAGTCCTTCCCTAACTAAACTCTGTAAGTAGTTTTCTACTGCACTGTTGGCATAGTTATATTTGGGGAGGGGGGAGGGGGGTCTCCCAAGAGGGATGGCAGGCAAATATATGTGTCTAGCCTGCCCTCGTAAACCAGAAGTCCCCTCCAACATTTTTTAGCTGGCCAAGTGGCGCAACAAACAAATGAAAAACCCAGATACAAGCATGGTGACCTCCTTCGCCTTACTGCTCCCAGGTGAACAGTTTCCCCCATGGGAAAGGCTCGAGGGGGCGGGGCTTTTGAGCAGCAGTAGGAGGAACGCCCACCCAACTCCACCCCTTTTCATCCCCCCCCCCCGCCCCTCCCCACTCTTTCCGCAGCTCTCCACACGGCGCCTTGTGCTGGACGCTGACCAAAGGCACAATCTTCAGCGATGCAGAACGTTTCAGAGGGAATGGCCTGGGCTAAGGAGTTTTTCAGGGAGTGACTGTGGTTTCGGATTTAATGAGAAACATGAAGGTGGATGAACTTGGAGGCAGTCTCTCGTCTTTCGCACGGCTTCCGCTTGTCGCGGTCACAAACAGGCTTCTGCTCGTTTCAGAGGTGATGCTGGTTGTCTGATCTCTCGGCAAGCCTGTGTGCTGTTGCTCCAGTGACTGCGGACGTGATCTGAGTGTCTGATCCAACACGGAGCGGTTGGTGGTGGCCGTGCACCCGGGCAGACCATCTTCCAACAACAATTTAAAGAGGATGAATTTCATCCACGCACACATTGTTCTCCACCACGAAGGTGATTCTAGGAAGAGAACTCCAGCCCCTTCTGTGAGGCGTGTGCATATGAGTGTAACTGACAAAGAGACAAAGTTACCTTCTTCTGATAATCATTGCTGCAGGAGCCCATGGCTGTAAACTGAAAGTCACGCTCTCAGATGGGAAATCAGAGCGGTTTGTATCAAGCTGTAAATGTGGCCTTAAGCAGGATGCATATTCAGCTGACGGACGCTGGTAGGGCTGTACCAGTCGTTAAATAGTCAGTGCTTCTGTGCTGGCTTGGAAACAGACACTGACCTGAGCCCCGAATGTCCACTGCCCTTCCTGTCACCTCCCAGATCTTGTTACCAGCAGCAAAGGTTACCCTGGCACAGTGGGGTCCACCACCCTGCCCTGGCTCTAACATGCTTTGCCAGGCCCTGTCCTACCTGTTATAGACCATTTGGAATATCACGCCTGGTCTTCAGCATTAAAAAAAAAATTATTTATTTATTTATTTATTTTATTTTTGGCTGTGTTGGATCTTTGTTGCTGCGCACGGGCTTTCTCTAGTTGCGGTGAGTGGGGGCTACTCTTCGTTGTGGTGCGCGGCTTCTCATTGCAGTGGCTTCTCTTGTTGCGGAGCATGGGCTCTAGGTGCGCGGGCTTCAGTAGTTGTGGCTCTTGGGCTTAGTTGCTCCGCGGCATGTGGGATCTTCCCGGACCAGGGCTCGAACCCGTGTCCCCTGCATTGGCAGGCGGATTCTTAACCACTGCGCCACCAGGGAAGTCCCTCTTCCGCATTTTTGATTCTCGAGGAGAGGGTAATGAGAATTGTAAACTTAAATAATAAAGCCCCGGCTAGTGGTCAGCTTTGAGGACACACCCTACCTGCCCTGTGTCATTGACTGACGCCTGAGAAATGGAACTTTGAAAAGGGAATATGTTCCCCCAAGGAAGGAAAATCAATGAAGGCTCTAAGCTCCAGAAGGGAAGCTGGGGTGTTTTTTGGGGGGGGGAGCAGTCGGAGAAGGGGTCCCAGATGGGAAGGGATGGGATGACGACAGAGCCTCCTGTGGTAGCTGAATACAGGAAGGGGACAGAAATAAGTAGGTATTTTCACAGAGTAGCAAGACCTATGTAGCAGAAGAGGCTGAAGCCCGCCAGTCCAATGGCGGCCACACTATCAGTGGTCCTTCCTCAGACCCACTCCTGCCACTGGCCTCATTCCTCAAAGGCACCAAATACGTCCTGCCTCGGGGTCTTCGCTGCCTCCCCCCTGCGTGGACCCTGTCTCCCAGGTACCCAGACGGCTTCCTCCCTCACCCTCTTCGGTCTTTCTTCAAATCTTACTTCTCCTGCAGCCTCCCCTCTGCAAACCTCCTTACACTTGCACACACATCCCCTCCCTCTCCCCTGCTTTGTTTCTCTTCTTAGCATTGATCACCAGCAAATGTGCTACACGCTTTGCTCAGTTATTTTGTTTATTGCTCTATCCCCTTTACTATAATGTAAGCTCCATGAAGGCAGACTTTTTGCTCTATTTTGTTCCTGCCACATCCCTGATACCTAGAAGAGCATACAGTAGGTGCTCAGTGAATGTTTGCTGAATGGATGAATGAAGGAAAAATGACTTCGTGTCCGCTATGGACTGGGCACTGCGTTCGGTCCGCGCACCCCTGTCAGTCCTCATGGAGCTGCCTCGGGGGCCTCCTCCTCCTTCTACGTTGGTGATGTTAATTAACATAAATTTAAATAGCCACCTGTGGCTAGAATTGATTGTACTGGACAGAGTAACTCTAGCATAAGAGGGAAAACCAAATGCAGATGAAATTGAGTTATTTGTAGTGAGGTGGATGGAGCTAGAGTCTGTCATACAGAGTGAAGTCAGAAAGAGGAAAACAAATACCATATGCTAACACATATATATGGAATCTAAGAAAAAAAAATGGTTTTGAAGAGCCTAGGGGCAGGACAGGAATAAAGACGCAGACGTAGAGAATGGACTTGAGGACACAGGGTAGGGGAAGTGTAAGCTGGGACGAAGTGAGAGAGTGGCATGGACATATACACACTACCAAATGTAAAACAGATAGCTAGTGGGAAGCAGCCGCATAGCACAGGGAGATCAGCTAGGTGGTTTGTGACCACCTAGAGGGGTGGGATAGGGAGGGTGGGAGGGAGACGCAGAGGGAGGAGATATGGGGATATATGTATATGTGTAGCTGATTCACTTTGTTATACAGCAGAAACTAACACACCATTGTAAAGCAATTATACTCCAATAAAGATGTTTAAAAAAAATAAAAGACAAAAAAAAACAACAAAAAACCCAAATGCAGCTTGTGCTCTAGTTGGGTAGACAGGAGTGTTTGAACTCAACCAGTGGCCCTTGGCAGTGCATACACCCTCTGGCACAATTTCTGGGCTCCTGGGAGAAGCCGATCCTAATCCCCCTTTTTCTTTTGTCTTGGCCTGAATAGGGCCAGGCTGGGATGAGCTGAGTGAGGTGGAATATGTAAGGGGGCACCCAAAACTCCTTATGATAGTAATGCAATATTTTAAAGATAAAAATTAATGCAAAAATCCATGATGAACAAAATATCAACATTTGAAATAAAGACAGGATTAGTGTTACTGGTTTTCATTTTTGGCATGCACTGTCACTGCTTGTGCAGTAGCTTATACTAGTGGCCATAATTTGTATCTGTTAATCCCAAGCTCCTAGTTTATCCCTCCCCCTTTCCCCTTTGTTAACCATAAATTTGTTTTCTATATATGTGAGTCTGTTTCTGTACATAAGTTCATTTGTATCACTTTTTTAGATTCCACATATAAGTGATACCATATGATATTTGTCTTTATCTGATTTACTTCACCTAGTTTGACAATCTCTAGGTCCATTCACGTTTCTGCAGATGGCATTATTTCATTCTTTTTTTATGGCTGAGTAATATTCCATTGTATTGATATATATGTACCACATCTTCTTTATCCATTCATCTGTTGATGGACATTTAGGTTGCTTCTAAGTCTTGGCTATTGTGAATTGTGCTGCTATGAATATTGGGGTGCGTGTATCTTTTCGACTTTGAGTTTTCTCCGAGTATATGCCAAGCCTCTTAAGTATTTTTAAATGTAGAGTGGAATTAAATGGGATTGTGTACTGGACTGGAGAGCACGTAGGCCAGAGTGCACGCATCTTGGCAGGAGACTATAGAAGAAAAATGATGCCAACTATGTAAAAGTTAGTTTGTGGTTTTGAGCTCATTGCAGCATATATTAGAAAATACCACAGAAGTGTAATGAAGAAAATAGACGTTGCTCACAATCCTACCCAGGCATTTTTTCTTTACTCTTTTAAGTTATTAAAATTTTAAAATGATGTTATTTTGTTATGACAAGTCAAATAAAAAAGAGACAGATAAGGAAAAGCTAACCATCTCTTCCCAAATCCAATTCTCTACCCAAAGTCCATTTGCATCAAGATAATGTTCATAGTTCATGCCATTCTTTTCTCTCTGTGCATATGTGCTATACATATAGCTTCATTTATTTTGTATTTTAACAAAGGATCATATTACACGTATCACTCTGCAATTTGTATTCTTACTTAATACATTGTAGACATGTCTCCAGGTCCATACCTTAAGAAAGGAATAAACATTCAATGAAAATTGTGTTCTTTTTACTCCTGTCGCATAGCCACTCACTTGCCTTCCATAGTGTGATAACCGTTAGGTATCAGTCTTACAGAGCTTTTCTGTACATGAAGACACCTGCTTTCCACACTGTCTTTACTTGCTTTTTTTTTTTTTCACCTACTAATGTATCTTGAAAAGTGTACCATGTTGGTACATGTAAAACTGCTTCATTCCTTTGTTATTATTTTGTTTCATTCTTTTAAATGGCTGCTTAGCTTTCCATTATATAGATAGACCAAAATATATTTAATGCACTCTCTACCAATGGGAGTTTAATCTATTCCACATTTCCTCCCTTCCCCGCTCCCCTGCTTTTACTACAATTTGTAAAGGATGATCTTGTAACTGTGTCATTTTGCAAACATAAATTTATCTGTAAGATACGTTTCTAGAAATGGAATTGTAAGGTCAAATATGTGATTTTAATTTTCACACCTACAGTCCAGTTGTCCTCCCGAGAGGCTGTATCATTTGTATCATTTACAGTTGTATTAGTAAGGCAGGACCCAAATCTCCATGTTTTTATAATATGGCATGTCATCAAACTTTCTGTTCCTTGCCAATATGATAGGCAAAACTGGAATCTCAAGGTAGTTTTAAACTGCGATTTTCTTATTAGGAGTGAGATTGAGTATGATTTATTGTCTTGAAGGGCATTTGGATTTTTTTCTGTGAACTATTTGTATTCTACGCCCATTTGAAAAATTAGATTATTTGTCCTTTTCAATGTTGATTCATGGAGCCTCTTTGTATGTTAAGGAAATTTAAGGAGATTAGCCTTTTGCCTGAAATACAATCTTTTTAAAAGCTGCATAATATTATGTAGTATTGATGTTTATTATTAGATAGTCCCCACTGCCCCTTTTTTATCCTAGAGGATAAAAAATCCTAGGGTAATCCTAGAGGCTTGTCTGCCTGGACAAATAATGTTACAAGAATATATATATATATATGAATATATATATATATACACACACACACATATATATATATATAATATTTGATGCTTTTAATTTTGTAAGGTAGGTTTCCCAAAGTGGGATGACTTGCTCAAGAAATCTATAGATTTTAATTTTAAAAGCTATTGTCAGATTACCTTTTCAAAAGTCTGAAGCAATTCACATTCCCACCAGCAGTGCATGAAAGGGCCAGTTGCCCTGCCTCCCAGTTAATACTAGTTGTTACCACTCTCTTAAAATTTAAAGTGATAAGTGGTATCTTCCTGTGTTTTTAATTTAATCTATCTGACCACTAGTGATATTGAGTATCTTTTAATAACGTTTATTGGCTATTTGCATTTTCTCTTAGTTGAATTGCTTGTTCATATCCTTTGTCTATTTTCCCCTGGATTTTGGTCTCTTTTTCATCAATTTACAGGGACTCTGTGTGCATTAGCAATATTAACTCTTTATTTGTGACAAATATTTTTTCCAATCTCTTATTTGTTTCTGTACTTTGTTTATAATATAATATAAAGCTTTTACTTAACAACTTAAAAAGTTATGTTGTCAAATATATCTTTTCATTGATGATTTCTGAGCTTCTTGACTTTATTACGGTCTCTCCACTCCTTAAATTTTCCTGTAAATAAGGCTAATATGTTAGACTTTGTGGACTGTATGGTCTCTGTCACAACTACTTGTTCCTACCATTGTAGCTTGAAAACAACCAGAGATAATATGTAAAGAAGTAGGCATGGCTGTGCTCCAATGAAACTTTATTTACAAAAGCAGGTGGTGGTCTGCTGGCTGTAGTTTGTTGACCCCTGTGTCAAAGCATAAGTCAGATGAAGAAATCCTTTCCTTAAATCCTCCCTATGTCACTTAGATGAGTAAAAGCCAAAACTATGCAATTATCTGGCCCTCATTTCCTCTCTGACTCCATCTTCTACAATTCTCTCCTTGGTACAATCTGTTGCAGTTTCATCAGCCTCCTCTCTGTTCCTTGGACCCACCAGGCAAATCCCACTCCAGGCTCACTCCCTCTTTATTTTTTGTTTTTTTAAAATAAATTTATTTATTTATTTTGGCTGCATTGGGTCTTCATTGCTGTGCACAGGCTTTCTCTAGTTGCGGCGAGCGGAGGCTACTCTTTGCTGTGATGCGCGGGCTTCTCATTGTGGTGGCTTCTCTTGTTGTGGAGCACGGGCTCTAGGAGCACAAACTTCAGTAGCTGTGGCATGTGGGCTCAGTAGCTGTGGCATGTGGGCTTAGTTGCTCCATGGAATGTGGGATTTTCCAGGACCAGAGATCGAGCCCATGTCTCCTGCATTGGCAGGCAGATTCTTTTTTTTTTTTTTTTTTTTTTTTTTTGCGGTACGCGGGCCTCTCACTGGTGTGGCCTCTCCCGTTGCAGAGCGCAGGCTGCGGACGCGCAGGCTCAGAGGCCATGGCTCACGGGCCCAGCCGCTCCGCGGCATGTGGGATCCTCCCGGACCGGGGCACGAACCCGTGTCCCCTGCATCGGCAGGTGGACTCTCAACCACTGCGCCACCAGGGAAGCCCTGGCAGGCAGATTCTTAATCACTGTGCAACGAGGGAAGTCCTTACTCCCTCTTTGGAGTTGTTTTTTCCTCCGGTTAGAATGTTCTTCCCCCAGATATTTTGCATATCTTCCAGGCTTTTATCAAATAGCATCATATCAGGGAGCCCTTTCTTAGTCACCGTATTTAAAACTGAACCCCTGTCCCCACACATAGTTTCTACTCCTCTTCCTCTTTGTTCCCCCCTTTGCACTCACCATTAATGTGTATTTTACTTACTTATAACATTGTTTTTCTCCCCTAGAATGTAAGTTCCACAGGGGCAGGAATTTTCATCTGTTTTGTATCCTCAGCACTTACGAGAATTTCTGGCATGTGTAAGGGTTCACAATATTTTTGTTGAATGATTGAATACATACAGTAGAGTGGGAGAGATGAAGATACGGAAAGACAGTGATTATTTCAAGAGGAAAGTCCTTGAGAATGAAAGATAACTGGTTTTGACGGGGGCAGAGACACTCCTCCATTGCAAAAAGAGAAGAAAGAGATTTCCGTGCAGGTTGATCTATACCAAGGGTTTTTCATCCTTGGCACTATTGAAATTCTGGGCTAAGTGGTTCTTTGTAGCTGGGGGCTGTGCTGCCCATTGTACAATATTTGGTAGCATCTCTGGTCTCTACCTTCTAGATGTCAGTATCATCCTCTCTCCAGCTGTAACGTTCAAAATGTCTCTGAACAATGCCAACTATCCTCTGGGGTTAAATTGTCTTTGATTAAGAACCACTGGTCTATACGTTTACACTGGGAAGGAAGCCTCTTTAATGACAGCTCTTATTCTCTCAGTCAGGTGTAAGATGAGGTCATCAGCTGAGAGTACAGAGGATAATAGGCTTGAAGAAAGAGAAGACATGAAGCGGTGGTCTCAGAGTGGAAAGAGGCAATAATGAATAAGAAGTAGACTTACCTCCTTCCTGGCCCAGAGGAACATGAAGTGTGGGAGAAAATATAACCTCTTTGCCAGAGGAGTGCAGGAGAGGCAATGCTATCTGTGGACAACCATTCAGAGGTTAGGTTTCTGATTGTAGATTAGAGTTTTAGAGAGCTCAGTGAAACAATTTAGGAGGAAGGGGAGGGATGGGGAGTTGGATGGCGTTAGTGCTTGTTCATTGTCGTGTAGAGTTGAGAGACCTCATCAAAACTGTTAATGGAAAGGTTTGTGCTTATGAGGGGGATTGATATAAAACGGCCGTGTGATGCAGGCTGGGACTAGCCCTGAGAGCCTCACGGAAGACTGGGAAGCTCTTAGGTCAATATCACAATCCCAAGTACTTGGCTTGAAGTTTCCTGGAGGAGAGGAGACCAGCGCTCCCGTGCTTTCATAGCTAATGCAGATGGGATGATTTTCCCATTTTCATTTTGAATCCGTTACCACCAGCATAAAGAAAAGCTTCACATTTTTGTATATTTATCCTATCTTCAGCCTCTTTACCAACTTTCCTTATTCATTCTAACGGTTTTAATGGAGTTTTTTAGTTTTTCATTTATTCAATATACCATCTACAAATAAGTTTCACACTTTCCGTGTGATCAAAGCCAATAAAGTCTCTGTCTGAGCCCCATTTCTGTGACTTCCTTCAGCCTGCAAGCTGAGTCTCCCTCCCAGGGTTAAAGCAGTTACTCTGTTCAGCCACTACCAAGTGACTCAGCGGGTCTGTGCTTCTCTGTTGCTCTGTAGTTCTGTTGGAGAGATGAGCTGAGTAAACTTTCCTACCAATAGAATAAAGCTCTTTCTAGCAAATTCAAGATATAGATCTCTCTTCAGAACCAATCAACTATCAACTAGCTGTGAAGAGATGATCTGTAACTACAGATCATCTTACATCAAAGTTACCAAAAGGACTACTTGCTCAGTAAGAGGCGGCCCTGCTCTTATTGTTCCTCAGCAAGTCTAATAACCTAAAGGATCATTTACGACAGGTGAGGTCTTTGAGTCTCAGGAATTCTTGCTTCCTAACCAGGGCTTAATTTTAGATCATCTCCAGATTTTTCTTTTCAATATTTGAGATTATCTCTTTCCATCCAAAATGAAAACGATACTAATCTTATGAAGTCTACGACTATTTTTCTATTTCCTATGGACCACTTGATAGTTTGACTTGAGGAAGAAGGGTACAAGCCAAGAAAAGATGTCCCTCCAAATTCCATTTCTCTAATAATATCTTGAGAAACTTCATCTGAGGCCATCCCAAAATGTTTGCTTATTTACCAGCCTTGCTTTGAGCCCAATGGAATGAATCATTAGCCTTAGTCACCCTGGGAACCAAACAGACCAGGAATACAGATATAAATTCCACTGGATTCTTATGATCAAAGATAAAGACTATATATAAAATTCACATTATCTGAAAAGACTATATACATATAGTGTATATATATATATATATATATATATAAAATTTTATTTATACAATCAACTACATTTTAGATACAATGGAAAACACAGAATGTGTGCCCTAAATTTCTCTCACTCCATAGCAGGAGTTAGCAAACGTTTTCTGCAAAGGGCCAGTTAGAAAATATTTTTGGTTTTGTGGGCCCTAAAATCTCCATAACAACTATTCAGCTCTTGCTGCTGTAGTGCAAAGGCAGCCCTAGGCTATACATAAATGAATGGATAGAGTTGTGTTCCAATAAAACTTTATTTACAAAACAAGCAGTGGGCCAGATTTGGCCTGTGTGCCATAGTTTTCCAATCTCTCCTTTACGATAATGTTGTTCAGTGGAACTCTGAGGGTATGTTGGACTTCAGTGAACAAGATCAGAGAACAGGTACACAGTCCGTGAAGCCAGAAAATGAATCTGGGGGCACAACAGGACTCAGAGAGTAGGTGTTTGTGGGAGACAGTCCACATTTTACCTTAGAGAGGCGGCTGTGAAGGTGGACCTGAAATCTAAGAGCAGGAAGGCACAAGGCTGGACTCAGATTCCCCACCTGATTTCCTTGTTGCTTTGAGAATCATGCTGCTAATTATAGTGTTCTGGAACTATTTTCAACTGCACCTTTTTCTGGGAGGAATGGCTTAAGCATAGTACAAAAAAGTGCATTTTGTCCAGTCAATGTTTCCCAAGGGAAGCTCTCTAAAGAAACTGACACTGAAGAATTTGAGTGTGACAGTTTCTTCTCATTAGAGATTCCCAAGGGCCTGGGAATGAGCTGCTGTTTACAAGTCACTGCTAACCTTTTCACTACGCTGAGGGATCCTCTGTGTTTTCATCTCTTTTCTTTGGGTAGAAGGAGAAAGCAAAGGATCTATTAGCCTCTGATATGAAGATGGTCTTGTGACCCAACACAAGAGGGAGATCAGAAGCAAGGGGAGGCCAACACATGAACACATGGCCCCCATGGCTCTCTGGAGTATCAGGGGCAGGGACTGCCTGACTTTCTCACTTTTACATGTCTAGGCCTTCGGGCAGCACCAGACAGATAGTATGTGCTCAAAATCATTGGTAGAATGAATGAAGGAGCTCGTTCTCATTGGATGAAGAAAAGAGTTAATTGGGACACCAATTTCCCTCTTACAGTCCACAATACAGAGTGAGAAGGAAGGACTTAAGATCAATGGTCATATAGGAATTTGTTTTCAAAGAATTTTGGGGTTTGGGTCACATCTTTCCTCTAACATGCAGGCTTCCATCTCCATTGAGCCCATCATGAACCATGTTTGGAACCATTCAGCCCTGATCATACATCTTGCTCGTTTGTGCACTAAGCAAGGGTTCAGTTTAGCTTATCTTTTTTTTGGAGCCAGGTTCTGGGGGTACAAAGTTGAGTAAAAGTTTACACCCTCAAGGAACTCATGGTGTGATTTAGCCATGTTATGTATGTTGACCAAAAACAGACAGACGGCCAGATATTTCTCCAGCAAAAAAACGGATTTATTCGGGATCAGCAGAGAATTATAATTTGGGGTCTGTAATCATGGTGAGTCACGTGCAAGTTCCCCTCATGCCAATGGAAGGAGATCACTTTTATAGAGGGGCAAAGGAAGTTGGAAGGCGTATAGTAAACAAAGAGTCCATGGCTTTCCAGTGGCTGCGATCTTGCCAGGAAAGGAGTCTTTCCTCTTCCTGTTGGGCTCTGTTCTCTTCTCAGGGCGTGAGAGCTCCCCTTTCTTGTCTCCCAGCTGCACTTAATTGATGTTTCTGCTTACTAATTTTTACATGTGTTTATGTATTTTCTCCCTTGAGTAGATCATACGCCTCTTGATGACAGGAACTCCATCTTTCCCTTGTTTTGAATCTGCCCAGTAACTAATGTAGGGCTGAGGATTCAGCTTAAGGAATACTTGCTAAATGTAGTTACCAGGCACTTCCTGGGCACAGCTCCAACCAAACAGAATAGTTTCGGACTGCCACTCAAGCTGAGCGAAAGGTATAGTCATAGCAGGATGGCTCCAAGTGCACGTTCCAAGTGAAAGTTCCCCTCTTAGCTTCGAGTCATTCTCTAGCTCAAAGCAACTTCAATGTTCCCCTCTTTTTCTGTTCCTCCACTTGAAAAATGGGGATCCGTGAACCCTGACACCTCGTAGTTTTATAGTGCTCTGAAATTTTTGTATGAAAGGGTTCAGGCAAAGTGTGAGCCCATTTATATGGGAGTGTTATAAGCTTTTATCTCAGAGCCTTCATGGTTTAGAGTTTCAGTTGGGAAATAAAATCACCTCAGAGGTGGAGAACTTCAGCTTCCAGCACAGCTAAGACTAAGGCAAGGTTGACCTTTGGTGCCACTCCTCCCTGGAAGGTAGTGATCTCAGCTACACGTGATCAGAAGCTCAGGTAGCCCAGAACTTGCCCTTCTCACTGCCGCAGGGAGCTCCAGGCAGATGACTGGTGCAGTTTACTTACCATGGGGAAGACTGCCGCTGCCTCGATTGAACGAGCCCTCCATGTGTACTGGGGAAATATAAATACTTGGAACACATTATCTTTTAGCTGCTTGCTTTTAAAAAAATACTTTTATAGTACTTTTTTTAAACCTCTTTTTAGAAATCATGGTTTCATGGCATCTTTTACCTTTCCTTGAGATGTCAACAGTACATGTAAGCATGAGTGGCAGAGCCACAGGTGAGTTCATGACCAAGGATTGAAGCCAATCCTTGTTGGGTTTATGTACTTAATTAGGTCCATGGCAACTTCCCTCCCCATCTCTTTCTTAGATGAATCTTTCAGCAATAGAATTACCCCTCAAATAAAAGCTGACCAAGTTTCTAAGAGAGGGCACTGAACTGGGTCAGTCAAAAGGACCATCACATGCACACACTTCTCTCTGCAGGCTCCCTTGGCTGACCTGGATGTGCCCCTGCCCAGTCAGCATCCCACAGAGCATCTCCTGAGTGACTCTCAGGAACTGTCACTGCTTCAGCATGAAATGTAGCATCTCATGGTTCTATCCGGGCCCAGAATCCCCCAATCTCTTTCTCCTAATGGAAACTCATTCTCAGCTAACTGTTGCATACAAATTAATATATGGATTTATTATAATTTTAGTCAAAATCCAGACAGGAATTTATAATTTTTTTTGCAGGGGGTGAGAAGTAGATGTATTGATTTTGAAGTTTATATCATAGAATAAACATAGGGAAATTATCAAGGAAATTTTGAAAATGAAGATCAATGAGGTGAACTCGCCTTAACAGATACAAATTATACAGTGATTGAGATAAAAGCAGAGTGGTACTGCTATATAGTTATGGGCAAATAGTCACTGGAATAAAACAGGGAGTATACAAACAGACCCACAATTATTTGAGGAATTTGATATATAATAAAGGAGGCATTTCATTTCAGTGGGAGAATAAGACTATTCTGTAAGTGGTACCAGGACTAACTACCCATTTGAATAAAAGGATTTTATATTTACCATTTATGGCATTCTTCATTCCTTTGGGTAGATCCAAATTTCCATCTGGTATCATTTTTCTTCTGCCACATGAACTTCCTTTAACATTTTTTGTTAATGGTGCAGATGAACCTATTTGCAGGGCAGGAATAGAGACGTAGACGTAGAGAACGGACATATGGACATGGGGGTGCGGGGAAGGGGAGGGTGAGACGAATTGGGAGATTAGGATTGACATATATACACTACCATATGTAAAATAGATAGCTAGTGGGAACCTGCTATAAAGCACAGGAAGCTCAACTCGGTGCTCTGTGATGACCTAGAGGGGTGGGATGGGGGGTGGGGGGAGGGAGGCCCAAGAGGGAGGGGATGTGGGGATATATGTATACATACAGCTGATTCACTTCATTGCACAGCAGAAACTAACACAACATTGTAAAGCAATTATGCTCCAATAAAAAAATTTTTTTTGGAAGATCTGCTGCTGGTGAGTTCTCTCAGCTTTTGTTTTTGCCCGACAAAGACTTTGTTCCATCTTTGTTTTTGAAAGGAAAGACAGTAATCCCCAACAGACGGGAGCCAAACTGGATGAAACTTACAATTGCCCCAGCTTACAATCTTGTGTTTTCAGGCCACAGCACAGAAGGGTAACCCAGGCAGAGCCTGAAGGTGTCCCTGACATGAAGAACAGGGAATCCAAAGTGGTCTGAGTACACAGAACAAAGTACCAAAGAGGGGAGGACTGCATGGAGAGAGAACTCTAGAGCCATGAGGAGGCCCCCTGAGTCTTCAGCACGGTACCGACCAGCATTTGCATGTGAAGAAACAACAGAAGACCTGGGGAAAATCACCTAAAAGGACAAGCAAGAACAGTGGTCATCGCTCATACACTGCCTGTTCCTACAAACCAGATTGAAAACCTCATAATTCATAGCAGAGAGTACTCTGAAGGGTCTTGTCTCAGCTGTGGGAATTTATTAGCTCTCAATTAAATGCTGCTCTGGACCTGCTTAACAAGTCTTAAAAGCAAGAGCCAAAAGGGTCAGTTTCCCATGGTTTCAATGATATATGGGATCCCAAAAAGTCAAACTCATAGAAACAGAGGTGAAAAGTGGCTGAGGGATCAAGGATAGGGAGAAGTTGGTAAAAAGATACAAACTTAAGTTATTTGGTGCATGAGCTCTGGGAATCTAATGTATATCATGGTGACTGTATTTGATAATACAGTATTGTATAATTGAAATTTGCTAAGAGAATAGAACCTAAATGTTCTCACCAAAAAAAAGTTAAATATATGAGGTGATGGATGTGTTAATTAATCTGATGGGAATCCTTTCACAAGATATATATATATATATAGATAGATATACACACACACACACACATATAGCAAATCATCACAGTGTATGCTTTAAGTATACATATTTTTATTTGTCAATTATACCTCAGTAAAACTAAGGGAAAAAAGGATCATTTTCCAAGGAAACTTAACTGCATTCCAGAACAAAGTTGCTCAAGAATATTTATAGGAATATCCATTACTTAACAAGGTAAAATTTCTAGACATGCAAAGACACAGGAAAATACAACCAATAATGAAGAGAAAAAGAATCAACCAAGAATAACTAACTGAGAACTGACACAGATGTTAAAATTAGCACACAAGGACATTAAAATATATGTTATCTAGACATTCAAAACATTAAATGGGGTTTGAGAAGATATAAAAGTAACCTGAGTTAAACTTCTATAGATTAAAACTACAATGTTTGAGATGAAAGACACTCTGGATGGAATTAATATTATATTAGACATTGCAGAAGAAAAATTAATAAACTTGAAGACATAGTAAAAGGAACTACCCCAAATGAAACATATAGAAAAAGGAGGATTAAAAAACACTAATGAAACTTAAAAGCTTTTGCACAGCAAAGGAAACTGTAAACAAGACCAAAAGACAACCCCCAGAATGGGAGAAAATATTTGCAAATGAAGCAACTGACAAAGGCTTAATCTGAAAAATTTATAAGCAGCTCATGCAGCTCAATAACAAAAAAACAAACACCCCAATCCAAAAATGGGCAGAAGACCTAAATAGACATTTCTCAAAAGAAGATATACAGATTGCCAACAAACACATGAAAGAATGCTCAACATCATTAATCATTAGAGAAATGCAAATCAAAACTACAATGAGATATCATCTCACACCAGTCAGAATGGCCATCATCAAAAAATCTAGAAACAATAAATGCTGGAGAGGGTGTGGAGAAAAGGGAACCCTCTTGCACTGCTGGTGGGAATGTGAATTGGTACAGCCACTATGGAGAACAGTATGGAGGTTCCTTAAAAAACTACAAATAGAACTACCATATGACCCAGCAATCCCACTACTGGGCATATACCCTGAGAAAACCATAATTCAAAAAGAGTCATGTACCACAATGATCATTGCAGCTCTATTTACAATAGCCAGGAGATGGAAACAACCTAAGTGTCCATCATCGGATGAATGGATAAAGAAGGTGTGGCACATATATACAATGGAATAGTACTCAGCCATAAAAAGAAACGAAATTGAGTTATTTGTAGTGAGGTGGATGGACCTAGAGTCTGTCATACAGAGTGAAGTAAGTCAGAAAGAGAAAGACAAATACCGTATGCTAACACATATATATGGAATCTAAGAAAAAAAAATGTCATGAAGAACCTAGGGCTAAGACGGGAATAAAGACACAGACCTACTAGAGAATGGACTTGAGGATATGGGGAGGGGGAAGGGTAAGCTGTGGCAAAGTGAGAGAGTGGTATGGACATATATACACCACCAAATGTAAAATAGATAGCTAGTGGGAAGCAGCCGCATAGCCCAGGGAGATCAGCTCGGTGCTTTGTGACCACCTAGAGGGGTGGGATAGGGAGGGTGGGAGGGAGGGAGATGCAAGAGGGAAGAGATATGGGGATATATGTATATGTATAGCTGATTCACTTTGTTATAAAGCAGAAACTAACACACCATTGTAAAGCAATTATACTCCAATAAAGATGTTAAAACACACAAACAAAGAAAAAAAAACAACCAAAAAAAATCACTAAAAGAGCATTAGTGAGCTATGGGACAACATCGAAAGGCCTAATATGTGTGTAATTAGAGTCCTGAAGGAGGGAAAGGAACAGGAAAATAATTTGAAGAAATAATAATGGTTGAAAATTTTCCAAATTTGTTGAAAATTATAAAGCCATAGGTCCAAGAAACTCAGCATATTCCAAGCACAAGAAACATGAAAAGAGTACAACCAAGGCACATTCTGTTCTGATTGCTCAAAACCAGCAACAGAGAAAATATTAGAAACAGCCAGAAAAGAGATATGTTACATACAAAGGAACAGCAAATTAAGGGTGACAGCAGTTTTTCTAACCAGAAATGAAACAGTGAAGCAACATCTCTAAAGAGCTGAAAGGAAAGAAAAATCTCTGTCAACCAGAAATTCTATAGTGATACAAATAATCAATAAACAAATGAAATGTATGCTTAATTTCAATTATAGTTGGGACAACATTTAAAACAACAATTAAGTATCATATTTTGCCTTCTTCCTCTCCTAAATTTGGAATCAATTGAAAACAAAAACACAGGTGATAGAGATAAATTTTGAGATTTATTACTGATAAAGTTGATTAGAGAATGGCCTAGATCAATACCAATGTGGGTTAAGTATTAATCCTTCACCTGCATGAGACGTTTTACTCAAGCAGCGATATATTGCCCTGATAATTGCCACAGGACTTGACCAGAAGACCAGAAAGTCACCTTCTCTGAAGGCTGATAGATCTGAAAAGATGACAAAGCCCAGATGGGCTGAGTTGAAAATGCTCAATTCCTGAACTCAACAACCAGATAACTCCCTCCTTCTGTGTAGAAGTGTGAGTGGGCAATAAGAATCTGTAAGTGTTTTGAGTAGCCTTCCCCTTATTGAAATGGAAGTAGTGGGGGAATAAATGTTCCCCCCACTAACAATCAGGAAAAAGACAGTTTTTTTAAATTAAAAATATATAATTGGTATTAATTTGCAGCCAAACCTTGGGAGTCTTCATTTTGGGCTGTCTAGAAGCAGATCAGGAGATAAGGATTTGAGTGTAAGTGCTTTATGTAGTGTTTTAGTTCTTTTAGGCTGCTAAAATGAAACATCATAGATGGGTGGCTTACACATAACAGAAATTTATATTTCACAGGCTGGGAAGTTCAACGTCAAGGCGTCAGCATATTCAGTGTCTGGGGAGAGCCTATTTCCTGGGTCATAGACAGCCATCCTTTTGCTATATTTTCACGTGGCAGACGGGCTGAGGGAGCTCTCTGGGATCTCTTTTATAAGGGCACTAGGGCTTCCCTGGTGGCGCAGTGGTTGAGAGTCCGCCTGTCGATGCAGGGGACACGGGTTCGTGCCCCGGTCCGCGAAGATCCCACATGCCGCGGAGCGGCTGGGCCTGTGAGCCATGGCCGCTGAGCCTGCGCGTCTGGAGCCTGTGCTCCGCAACGGGAGAGGCCACAACAGTGAGGGGCCCGCGTACTGCAAAAAAATAAATAAATAAATAATATATATATATATATATATATATATAAGGGCACTAATTACGGTCATAGAGTTCCCAAAGAACCCACCTTCAAATACCATCACATGGGGAATTAGGTTTATGCATATGAATTTTGGGGGGATACAAGCATTAGCATGTGGCATATTAACTTTAGCATATATAGCATTTAGGAATTGAGCTCAGGAAATACTAGTAACTCACTGGGGAAGTGAGACAGAGAAAAGAAGGAAGGCAATGTGGCCGTTTTATCAAGGAATTTACCACTGTGGGCAATGGGCATTTAATCTCACTGGAGAAATTTGGGAAACAGTATAAAGACATGTCTAAGAGTTATCCTGCCTGAAAGGCAAGGGAGCTGAGTTATTTATCCACTAGCCATTGGTTGAAGGTTGCTATAGGGACCATTAATTTTTGGAGCTTCACACCTATGCCTCATTCAGGCAGCGCTGTTCCCAGCAGCCAGAGAGCTCTTAGGCATAGGCTTGGGGTTTTTGGCATTTGGAAACTGGGCCAGCAAGCAAGTATAGAAGCAGTAGGTGCTAAAGGTATACAGGTGGGGTCCTGATAGCACTGAGGATACTCAAGAAATGTTACAATATTTCATTTTCCTTAAGTGTGATTTAATCTTATCTCAAGCCTCACCTAGCTACCCTAAAAATATAACACCATTTATTTTTTAAAAATTATTTCTTCTATTGTAACTGCTTTTTTAACTTTTAATTTTTTATTGGAGTATAGCCAATGAACAATGTTGTGATAGTTTCAGGTGCACAGCAAAGGGACTCAACTGTACATATACATGTATTCATTCTCCCCCAGACTCCCCTCCCATCCAGCCTGCCACATAACATTGAGCAGTGCTCCCTGTAACACCATCTATTAATAGAGTTCTTTCTGGCCCTTTTAAGGTTGAGCAAAGTTTCCAGAAAACTAATGCTAAACAAACTATGTGGGTAGCCATCATCATCACTCCACCATCGTTTAGATCAGAATGATTCTTATATGTCTGGAAGCTTTGCTGGAAAGCTTTGCGAAGATTAGGATTGCCAGCGCTAAGGATTTGCCTGCTTGGGGAAGTTTTGCTTTTCCCTAGACCCCCAGTTCACCCCAGGGCACTGGAAGGCAATCGGCTATGGGGACTCATTTGTTGGAACCTGACAGTTTACATCCGCTGCTCTCCCTCTGACTGATGCTGCTACCCTCCAAAGGAGTTCTAACAGCTCCTTATATCACCCTTAACGCTGAGCATTGTCCTTGTATTTGGCTCAAGGCTCCAGCAAACCAAAGCCAGGGACACTTCAGCCTACTTCTGTGGTCTCCTGTTCCAACCTCCTTTGAGACAAGCACTAACAAAGTCTGTCCACCTGTTCAGATTGGAGACAGGAAAGAAAAATATGACAGCAAAACGTAAATTAATACTCAAAAATATTCTGCCACAATTAAATCAGAACAAGTTAGAAAATTTCAGCTTTTTAATATGTATTTTTTTTTTACCATGGTATTGGTGACCTTCCAATGCACCACGAGGATGTCGCCCTTCTGCTGAGGAAAATTTCTCTGACTCAGTGCAGAATTGTATGATACCTGGTAACAAGGCGAAGGGGGATGTCTTAGCATAGAACTAGAATCTTACCAGCAATCGAGCTATCCCTATGCTATTAAAAAATCAGAACATGGATCAATTAGTCCAAAGATCATGGAGGGGTAAATCGCATTGGCCGAAGCATGAGTTTTCTGGTTTTAATATTTCAGTGTTTCTTTGTCCCAATCTTTTTCATTTATTTTTTGTTGTTATTATATTGAAAAAATTAATATACTCTAAAATTGACTTTTTAGGGGGTACAGTTCTATAAGTTTAAACGCTTATACATTAATGTATGAACAACTATTTGGATACAAAATAGTTCCATCGCCCTAAAACAGTCCTCATGCTGCCCTTTTGTAGTCACACCCTCCCCTAACCACTAAATCCTGACAACCACTGATGTGTTCTCCATCACCATAGCTTTGCTTTTTCTTGAATTCTAATATAAATGGAATTATATAGTATGTAAATTTTTGAGACTGATTTCTTTTATTCAGCATAATGCCTTTGTGATTCGTCAGTGTGTTGTGTGTATCAATAGTTCAGTCCTTTTTACTGTTGAGCAATTCTATTGCATGTATGTAGCACATTTGTTTATTCATTTACCCACTGAAGGATATTTGAATTGCTTCCAGTTTTTTGGTGATTATAGATAGAGCTACCATAAGCAATCAAGTACAAATATTTGTGTGAACATACATTTTCATAACTCTAGGATAAATATCTAGATGTGGGATTTCTGGGTCATATGTTAAGTGTATATTTATCTTTATAAGTAACAGGAAAACTGTTTTCCCGAGTAGCTGCACCCTTTTCTATTCCACCAGCAATATAAGTGCCATTTTCTTCTCCTCTTTGTCAGCACTAAATATTCTCAGCTTATTTTTTAGCCATCCTAATAGGAATATATGTTATGTGGTTTTAATTTGTAAATCTGGCTGCCTATAAGATTTTCTCTTTATCTTTGATTTCTAGAAGTTTTGATATGATAAGCCTAGGTGTGTGTGTGCGTGTGTGTATGTGTGTGTGTGTGTGTGTATGTTTATTCTGCTGCATGTTTTCTGAGATTTTTTTTTTATCTGTTATTAGTTTATGTCATTACTTTTAGAAAATTCTCAGCCACTATTTCTTCAAGCATTTCTTCTGTCTGTTCTTCCTGCTTTCTACTTGTGGAATTCAAATTTTACATACGTTAGACAATTTGAAGTTGTCTCAGCTCCTGGATACTCTTTTAAAGGCATTTAAAAAAGTCTGTTACTCTTTTAAAGGCATTTTAAATTTTTAAAAATTTAAAAATCTGTTTAAATTCTTCTGTATAGTTTCTAGCTTTCTGCTGAAATTACCTATCTGATCTTGCATGTTGTCTACCTTTTCCATCTATAACACTTTGGTCATTGTTGTTTTAAATTCTCTGATTTCCAACATCTGTGTCATATATGAGTGTCTGTTTTTGTTGATCATTTTTTCTCTTCAGATTGGGTCTTTCCTTACAATCTTGTATGCCTTTTATTTTTCTTTTTTATAGAAAGCTGTACATGTTTTATAGGATAGAAGATAGCAGTATTGTTTTTTATTCTTGGAGATGAATACATCCTTTTTTCTATGCCTTTAGTGAATGTTTGTGTTAATTTAGTCAGTTATTGGGCTGAATTTGAAGTTTCCTTTGTGCTGGCTTACCCTTAGTGTATCACAGCCTTCAAATTTCTCTAGTGATACCTTGTTTTTAAGGTGTAGGCTATTTTGCCAGAGGATTTTTCTTGGGGTCTACTCTCCAGAGAGGATCTGTCACTTCTACCTCTTCCCCCAATATTCTACCATTATTTTCTCAATGTTTGTTACTGTGCTATAGGGAAAGAGTGAGGGATGGGGGCTGTTTTCTGATGTTTCGATTTAGCCTCTGTTTTAGACAGGCACTGGGAGGCTGGTTCTCAGGAGTGTGGCCCTCACAGGTGCTCCTGTCCTTCTCCCAGCAGTAGCGCTGGTGCCAGCATGTGATCTTGCTGTTCTCCCAAGTGTAGAGCATATTAAAAATCCGTTCCCTTCTCACAGCCGCAATAAGTTTCTACCAGTGACCTACAGTGTCAAATTTTGTGGCTCTTCCCTCTGCAAATTAAAGCTTCTGTTCCATAGAGGAGATGGGAAAAATGGGTCTTGGTGGAGTTTCAGCAGTGGTTGTTTCCCCCAATTCTCAGGATTCTCCCCAGCTTTCCCTGTAAGTGTCTGGGAGCATTTGTGGAGTAAAACCTGCAAAAGGTTATGAACTCCCCTTGATCTGTGGTTCTCAGAGACTTTACACTCTCCAACTACCCCAGACTCAGCCTTTAGTAATTCTTTACAATTTAACTAAATCTCCTTATCAGCTTATTTGGTGCATGGCAGTGTTTGCCCCAGGTAAGCAAATGCTTGGCTTTGTTTCTCCTTTCTCCCTGCAGGTGCCTGTCTCTCCCCAGATTTTAGGTTGGATGTTTGCCCTGTGCCCTCAGCTCTCTCATGCGTTCAGGAAAATTTTCAATTTGTTTTTTTGTCCCAGTTTTTCTTCTTGTAAGTGACTGCAATGTTCTTTCCAGCTTTCTACATTTTCAAAGTGAAACTGGAAATATCGATTGCTTTTTTAGAATTGTTCTATTTCCAAGCCATGATTTTAGGGCAAGAAATGAGGAAGAGGAAATTCTGTCCCTCCTTGTTTCTCATCCTCCTAACACAAGGGCATGTTTAGATCAATTCCACCCAGTCCCACTTTTATTTTTTACATTTCCCTGTTTTCATGTTTATTTCCATGAATATTTTTGTTGGCAGGGTTAGTTAAATGTATGTGTGTGTACATCCTCATCAGCCATTTTTTAGAAGTTGGAGTATAGTTGATTTACGGTGTTGTATTAGTTTCGGATGTACAGCAAAGTGAATCAGTTATATACATACTCTTTTTCAGATTCTTTTCCCTTATAGGTTGTTACAAAGTACCGAGCGTAGTTCCCTGTGCTATACAGTAGGTCCTTGTCGGTTATCTATTTTATATATAGTAGTGTGTATACGTTAATCCCAAGCTTCTAATTTGTCCCTTCCCCCTTTCCCCTTTGGTATTTTTCTTACGTCTTTATTGTGCTGGTAGTCAGGCACAACGCACTGCCTCTTTCATGAAGATCCTGGCTTACACCCTCCTCCCTGTTGGCGCAAAAGTCCCTGGTGCACGGTTGTGAGAGGGAGAGGAGGTCTGGCTGTTGCTTCGGCACCACCAGGGGAGTGCAGATGACACTTTAGGCTCTTATAGATGGGAGGCAGCAGCCCTCAGTGGCTCTGTTGTTCGTGAGCTTCTCCTGTGTGTGCATGCTTTGTCATTCTGAGCAGTGCAAGTGCACGCACACACCCAAACACACCCGTCCCCTCACACATTGCAATTTCAGAGAGATCTTCTCATTTTCCCTGGGCCGAGCAGGGAGCAAAAATGAACCTGCTCAGCTTTTTTATTTTTTAAACAGAAAGCAGTCTTTATTGATTTCTTCTAACTACAAAAGTAATATAGAATGACTGCAGAAAAAAAAAAAAATTCAAGCCAAACAAGAACGTTGTGAAACTCTGTTCCTTTTTTCCTCCTCGACCCCTCATCAGAACACCACTGTTTGCATTTCTTCCCGTTTTTTTCTATTGATATGCAAAGGAATATGTATTTTAATTTTTAAAAATTCAGATGACAGGCTAACGTAATTGACTAGTAGTTATGACGCAATGGATTAGTGGAGATGGCTCTCTTTTCTCTTGGCAGCTCAAGGCTTTGCTGTTATGATGGGTGAAGCAAGAAAATGGAAACCCAAAAGGAGCCTTCTTAAAGGGTGAGTGTGTGCAGGAAGGCCGGAGCTAAAGTAATGAAATGGACATGAAAGTGACTTGGGGAAATTTGTGCCACTCTTACCTTTAATGGCATGGATGCTTTTTTGGCAAACCCTCTCAGTAGAGGGTAGGATCCAGGGCCAGCCTGGAGTCAGCAGAGACACGCACAGTCACTGGAGAGCACCCCTTTGCTCTCCCCAGGTTCTTTCCTCACTGCCTTTGTCCCCTGCATCTCTGCACAGCTCTGGCTGTCACATTACACAAGGAGAACTGCAGCTCTTTCCAGCTGCCTCATTGCTGAAAGGTCATTTTGCTTGTGTTTTCCTCTCAGTGGTCCTGGCTCCCCTGACAGTAGGAGTGCTGACCTCTGCTTTGATCTCTAAACACCATGGGCTCCTCGGGGATGACTCTGGTCATAGCAAATGTGTCTTTGTGTCATGTCTGTCTGGACAAGGAGGGTGCTTGTAGGACGGTCAAATGTCAGCGCTCTAAATTCAGCCATTCTGTCCTCAACTGGAAGTTACGGAGGAGCAGGCTCCTGATTCTGTGCTCATGCAAAAACATTTCTTCATTATTTATAGCCTTACTATGTTTCAAAGATGATGAGAATTCAAACTGATATATAATTTGAGAAATGATACAAGGAGAGATATGTCTTATATCCCATCTATGGTTTGGGTTTATAACACTAACATTATACAGGAAATCAGCTTGGCCAGAAATGCAGATCTTGGACAATGCTGGAGGGGATCCAAGGTCCCTGAAGAAGTAAAGGTATCTCTGTCCTGGATTATTTGACTCACCGAAGAAGAGAAGAACAGTTTTAATGTTAACTAAGAGATATGCATTCTTTCCCATCAGTAGTTGTTCTTATACTCTTTTCTATAGCAGACCTCTCTACTCAATAACTTTGATTCTTTAATGTGACTAATAATCACAGCGTTGATTCTATGTTAGGCAGCGCCTGGACCTCCAGCCTCCAATCTGGTGAGATTCACTCTGGGCTGAGAGCTCCCACCAACTTGACTGAAGAAGAAAAATGTATCACCAAGGGCAATTAATCCTCCCATCACCTTGGGAGAAAGGGCTGCAGACCCCATGCGGATTTGCTCAGCATGCTACTGACTTTTTAAACAACTGGCTGGACAAAGGGAAGCAACACCTTTCCTCTTCCAAAAGAGAATTGTGCTAAAAAAATGGGTTAGCCAGTCAAGGACCACAGATTCAGGTCTAAAAGCACTTTTTTTCCCCTAGCGTTTGATGGGAAGATAGGGCATAGTGAGTTTGGAGTAGACAAGATGTGCCCAGTCAAGCCTGGGACAGAATAAGTCAGACTTCATGGAAGGGGTCCAGGAGTCATTCACTTATTTATAATTTACTGATCTGTTTAACAAATATTACGGAATGCCAGTTTCATCTTATGCTAGGTGTAGTGGCTGAGTGTTAGCCCCACCAAATATGTCGTTAGTTTTTTTCATTTTTTTTCCTCCCCACACTGAGCGGTTTACGGGATCTCAGTTCCCCGATCAGGGATTGAACCCGGGCCACAGCAATGAAAGTGGAATCCTAACCACTAGGCCGCCAGGGAACTCCCCACCAGATATATGTCCATGTCCTAACCCCCAGAGCCTCATATGGCAGAAGGTGTGGTTATGTTAAGGATCTTGGGTGGAGGAGTTTATTCTGGATTATCTGAGTGGGCCCTAAAAATAATCACACGTATCCTTATGAGAGAGGAGAAGGCAATGTGTAGACAGAGGCAGAGATGGGAGCGACGCGGCTATAAGCCAAGGAATGTTGGGTGTCGCCAGAAACTAGGAGAGAAGCATGGGACAGGTTCTCCCCCAGAGTCTTGGGAAGGGGTACAGCCCTGCTGATTCTTTGTTTCAACGTGATCTTCACCCTCCCTCAAGGAGCTTGTGGTCTAGTGCAGGAACAGAGACAAACTCATGACATACAGTTAGAACGATGAGACCCCATGACCACACGGAAGCCATAGGTGACCTTGGTGAGCACACACAGGGATGGGTGAGACACAAGCCAGGGCAGGGAAGGGGCAAGAAAACTGTGTTAGTGGCAGTGAAGGACCATTTTTCTGAAATGCCTATCTGTTCTAATATGTTTTGCTGATATCAGTGCAATAAATTTCTTTTTAAAAAATGATGTTAATATTATTTTCTGATTATAAAAAGAGTGCATATACATTGAGGAAAACTGGAAAAATATGGAAAGGCATAAAGAACAGAAACAAAATTTGCCCATAATCCTACCATCCAGAGATAATTCTTGTGAACGTTTCCAACTATTAATGCACACACACACAATATGCACTTTGGTCAAATGTTAATTTGGCACCGTTGCGACTGTCATCTCTCATTTCTGGGTGGATGGCCTAGACTGCTGGGTCTAAGGAATAGAAATTCTCCTAGTCTGGAGCAGGAACCAGGGGTTGAGTTTTAGGATGTATTAGGTGGGATTAGGTTAGGTTATGCTGTGGTAACCAGATAACCTGCAATCCCAAAGGTTTATTGCTTGCACACACAACAAATCCATTGTGAACTGAAGTGGCTGTGGTGATTGCGGGGACTTGGCTGGCTGTTGTCACTTAGAGTGTCTGGCTGACTGCTGCCCTCCGGAAGGTTAGAATGCCACAGACCACTGGAGCAGGTGGAGGGAAAGGAAGCCCACTTATTTTGCCCAGAAGTGAGACCCATCATCACATCATAACTGGAGATGTCTGGGAAGTTCAGAGGAGCACAGAGAAGAGTCGGTGTTACTAGAACAGAGCATTACTGACTTTGCTGCAGGGACTGAAGTACGCGTGAACGGTATGGTAATTGGCAGGAAGGGCTATCAGGACCTGAGGCAGCCGGGGGGACAGTGGCTGGTGACTCTGTCAAGCCAACCACATAAGAACAGAAGTTCACCTCCCTGAAATCACCTGTCCTCCCGCAAATGTGAGTTTACGCAAAACTCTCCCAAATACCAGCACCAGGGGAATTTGGAAACTTTTTTTTTTTTTTTTATTCAGACTTTAACCTGGTGAAATGGTTCCATATTTGTTTCTTTTTTATTGAAGTACAGTTGATTTACAATGTTGTGTTAATTACTGCTGTACAGCAAAGTGACTCAGTTATACATATATATATGTTCTTTATCATACTCTTTTCCAGTATGGTTTATCACGGGATACTGAATACAGTTCCCTGTGCTATACGGTAGGATCCTGCTGTGTATCCATTCTATATATACTAGTTTGCATCTGCTAATCCCAAACTCCCACTCCATCCCTTCCTCTTCACCCCCACCCCCTTGGCAACCACCAGTCTATTCTCTCTATCCCTGATTCTGTTTCTGTTTCATAGATGAGTTCCTTTGTGTCATATTTTAGATTCCACGTATAAGTGATATCACATGGTATTTGTCTTTCTCTTTCTGACTTACTTCACTTAGTATGATAATCTCTACTTGCATCCATGTTGCTGCAAATGGCATTATTTTGTTCTTTTTTCTGGCTGAGTAGTATTCCATTGTATATATGTACCACATCTTCTTTATCCATTCCTCTGTCGATGGACATTTAGGTTGTTTCCATGTCTTGGCTATTGTGAATAGTGCTGCTATGGACATAGCGGTGCATTGTATCTTTTTGAATTATAGTTTTGTCTGGATATATGCTCAGGAGTGGGATTGCTGGATCATGCAGTAATCCTATTTTTAGTTTTCTGAGGAACCTCCATACTGTTTTCCACAGCGGCTGCACCAACTTACATTCCCATCAACAGTGCAAGAGTGTTCCCGTTTCTCAACACAGAGAGGGTCGCAATTTGATAGCAAAGGGTGCTGAAGAAAAATCTTTTTTAAAGAAGTAGGAGGAGAGTAATTAGTAAAAGTCAACATCTCTTTTTGCCTTATATTTGGGTTTTGTTTTTCGCATGTTCTGGTGCACGCGTGTGAGTTTAATTTTAGTACAATCAATATTAAATTAAAAATCAGAAGCAGTAGAGTAAAAATAAGAAGGAAATCTGTAATTCTCCCATTGATCCCTGCCTTATATAGTACTTGAATTCCTTCTGCATGGAAACTTCTTTATAAGTAATGGTAAGGAATCCAAGCGTGGTGAATCTGAGTCTAATTTTAAGAATACATCGTTGGAATTTTCCCTTGTGGCAAAGAAGGCCCTGGTGTGCTCTAGACCCAAGAGTTTTAAGAACTGGAAGAAGATATCCTTGAATGTCTCAGGTACCCGAGAGAAGAGCTTGGGCAACCGAGTGAGGCGACCTTAAATGTTTTCCAGAAGGGGATTAAATGGTTTTCAGAGTTTAGCGAAATTGCCACCTGCCCTTGCCCCCGGCAGAGGACTGCAGAAAAGATTTGGGGTTAAGCGTCAGCATTGTCTCTAGGAGAGCTACCTCTGCAAAAGGAACTTTTATTCCACTTCTAATCAGAGCTCCATCTTGATTAGCCTGGGCTTCTGTGCCCGCCTTGAGAGCAGGTATGTGATTATACTGGAGATTTTGTGTTCCTCCAAGTACCCATGCAGGGTACTGTACATGAAAGAAACTTCTGGAATTCTCCAATTTCTAAAGGCTCCAGTTAAAAACTAGAGGATTCATATAATCTCATCTCTAATTGGGCCCCCATTCTTGGTTCTTTGGAAATGTGCCGTCCATGCCTTGGGCACTGTCATTAACATTTTACAGGTGAGGAAACTGAGGATAAGAGAGGTCAGGTAATTTCCTAAGGTCACTTAGCTGGTAAGGGATAGAGCTGCTATGGACACCCACGTGTGTCAAATTCCTAACTCATGCTCTGTGTCTGCCTGGCTGAAGCAAGCTTTGCTTTAAATTTCTTCAAAAGCTAGATCAGAATGGGAACAGAGATCAAGGGAAAGTGGAGTTAGGCTAACAATGCAGTCGAAGATAATGCAGGATATCTTCAGAAAGGAGACAGATATGGGGGAAAAAAGAAAGGTTTGAGACATAAGGTCTTCGTACATTTGACAAAAATACATTTGAATAATATAGTCTCTGGGGTGTTTGTTGCCATTTCGATAAAATTATTTGTCTATAACTAAAATTTCTATTTCTCTTCCCCTGGGAGGCAGAGTTTCATGTTTACATCATCTTAAATTTATCTCTGGCAGTGACTGCCTTAGCCTGTGTTCTTGGTATAACCTCAATGGACGTCAAGGTGTAAAGGACTTCCTGACAAGTACACACTTTTCTTCTGAGTTGCTGGTTCCAATTAACTGTGCTGTACAGCGGGTATCATGATGGTGAGGTTGAGTTCAAGCACTCTAGTATCATCTCTGATTGGTAATTGAGTTTCTGCTTTCTCTTTAAGAGTATAGCTGACTGAGATACATATATACATATAATTTTTTTTTAATTGGAGTATAGTTGATTTAAAATGTTGTGTGTTAGTTTCAGGTGTATACAAAGGGATTCAGTTATACATACATACATATTCTTTTTCATATTCTTTTCCATTATGATCTATTAGAGGATACTGAATATTGTCCCCTGTGCTATACAGTAGGACCTTGTTGCTTATCTGTTTTATATATAATAGTTTGTATCTGCTAATCCCAAACTCCTAATTTATCTCTCTCCCTCTCCGTGTCCCCTTCGGTAACCATAAGTTTGTTTTCTATGTTTGTGAGTTTGTTTCTGTCTCATAGATACGTTCATTTGTGTCATATTTTAGATTCCACATATAAGTCATATCATATGGTAGCTGGTGGACTGATATATATGCATTTATGGCACCCTGGCAGCATCTTAGCTTTTCTAGGACTCTCACAAGTTCACAGTGTGGGGGAGGGAGAAGGTGGTAAATTAATAGCTTGTTAGATTGGATGAGTCTGCTGCCATCTTGCCCAACACGTTATGGATTCCTGATTTCATATCAGAGTGACATGGAGGTTGGCAAGAGCAGAGCCATGATGTGGTTTGGGATGTGTGATCTGAGCCCAGATCTCGTCCGCTTTGGGAGGCAGTGGGAATAGTGAAGTGGGCGTCGGCTATATTCCTGTGCAGATAAACTTGAGCCTAGGCCAGCCAAGGGAAGTTACCCAGCATGACTGCCACAGTTAGCAGAGGGGCAGCAGGACCCACTCCATACCAGCTGCTAGTACTGAAACCTATGAATATGCACAGTCATTAGAAAAATCACTGGGCATTTGAGGAGAATCAGGAACTAGTCTAGAAGAAGATCTACCTGGACAGTCAGAGTAATTGCTCCAGGGAAAGAGAATTAAGATATTAAAGGATTGAGAAGAAATCCAAGTAGCATCCTCACTGAGTGTTGAGAATAAATGACATCTCTGAAAAAAGAGCAGCTTATCATGCGAAAGAACTATGAGCAAGAAGGATTCTCAGACACTGGAAACGTTTCAGAAATTAAAAATATAAAAACTCACTAAAATAATTTTATTTCTTTTTTGTGCCTTTGCCTGAATGGTTATATTTTCTGTAATGAAAATGTATTATTTTTTTGCGTTAGGACATTTCAGTAAAGGTTATTAAAAGATCTAAAGTCTTGGGCTTCCCTGGTGGCGCAGTGGTTGAGAGTCCGCCTGCCGATGCAGTGGACGCGGGTTCGTGCCCCGGTCCGGGAAGATCCCACATGCCGCGGAGCGGCTGGGCCCATGAGCCATGGCCGCTGAGCCTGTGCGTCCGGAGCCTGTGCTCTGCAGCAGGAGAGGCCACAACAGTGAGAGGCCCGTGTACTGCAAAAAAAAAAAAAAAAGATTTAAAGTCTTGGGTTTCATTTCTTTTCCATTTTGTTTTTAGAAATTATCTTCATTTTACATATGGTTTTCAGATTGCTGTAATCGAGCTTTTGATGGAAATACTCTTATCAACTAGCCAAAGCTATTTTGATTATCAATTTCATTTTTAGTCACAGTAAAACCCTGTAAGCTACAACTCAAAAATTGGCCTTATGCACCAGCATGCTAAAAATAAACACAGTGTATATCAGTGTCTTTTTCTGACTCCAAATTCACATGCTCTTTAAGTATCTTTAGCTGAGTTGTCTGGAAACAATTGTGTTCTAGCACTACATCCTGCAAACATCAAGAAATCTGCAGGGCCAGGAAATACTATGGGTATTCCACAATTCAATATATAGAGCGAAACAACACTCTTGATGTATTTGCTATTTTTGAAGGCAAAGGAAGGAATCTGATTCTGACCAAGAAACCACTGCCAAAAGAATTATGGTTTAAGTAGCAGGTGTATTTTTCACTTTAGGGGATAAGATAAACTAAAATAACAGAAAAGACTAAGGCTCCCATTTTATACAATTTCACTTACCACCTAAAAACAACCATTCTTAATATTTTTTCTTTGCCAACTTTAAAGCAAGTAGAATGGAATCAAAGATTAAAAAACTGCAGGATAACGGGAAAAAACAGTGAATCAAATACTCTGCTGGGAATTGCAGATAACACAAGAATGACAGATAGGGATGGGGGTGGCCGGGAAGTAGAACAGGAATCAATACTATGGCGTCACTATT
This sequence comes from Monodon monoceros, assembly GCF_005190385.1. Lineage (NCBI taxonomy): Eukaryota > Metazoa > Chordata > Mammalia > Artiodactyla > Monodontidae > Monodon > Monodon monoceros. The sequence goes on along the minus strand of NW_021703771.1, from coordinate 21,361,015 downwards.
ACGATGGGGAATACTGGGTAAGGATAAAGAAAAGTATAAAAAGTGGAAAACAGACCTTCTTTTCCCTCTCTATGCCATACTTGAAAGCACTGTTTTCATTTTTTTAATGGAATATTAAGACCTTTGAGGGGGGAAGGGTGGAGGCCCTAAAAAGTCCAACGTAAACAAGTTTTAGAAACATAAGAACTTGAAAGTACATGAAATAATTTACCATCTCAAAACCTAAGTTGAATAAGCTGAGGGCGTAAGAAAGCAAAATCAAACAAACAAAAAGCCAAAGAAAACATTAAAACATTGTATTTATTTGAAACGAAAAAAGAAGAAAGGCTAATTCATTGGCTATTTGCAAACACAGGGGAGCAACCAGAGCTTGACAGGGGAGGCTGTTTTCCCCACAGTGAGAAGCTACAGGACAAGGACTAAACTACAGCAGGGAAGATCCCTGTGTAAAAAAGTCACTTCCTTGTGTGAGGTTATGTTATTAGATACTGACGTGGTTATCAGAGGGAGACCGTGGAATTCTCTAGCATCGTGGGGGGTAGAAGAGGAGAGAAAAGGGGGCAAGGGGAAGAGAAAGCGAGGCAGAGAACTATGCAGATCTGGGATAGTTCCTTCTAAAGAACAAGTCCCTCAAACAAAGGACCCCGCTACTTTTCAGTAAAGAGTCCAGACACACAGGACTCACGTCTTAGGACACTGGCTCTTTGGGAGTGGTTTTGAGAAGGACAAAGATGGTTGTGTGTGTGTGTGCGTGTGGGTGTGTGTGTGTGTGTGTGTGTATTATGGTCCTGTGAGTGCAGATCCGAGTGTCAAACTCCCACAGGAGCTGGGAGAGGCATTGGTAGGGGAGTGGGTGTAAAGAAAGGAATGTCTGTGATCAAGATAAAAAGCAACATTAGAAGCAAAGAGTGGGTGGAATGAGGCAAAGAGCAGGGATATTACGAGGGGCGGGTCATTCAGCCCAGCACACAGGTGTCTGGGGCTGCTGGCTCCATGCATCTTACCCTAATTCAATAAACTCGAAACCCTGTCAAGTAGACAAAGACTGCCACATTTATCTTAGCACTCCCAGTACCATGGACAATAACGGTAGAATAAATCTATGAATGAGTGAGTAAGAAGATGGAGCTTCTGCCTCTCATTACCTAGGGCAAGGATATTCAATAAAGGTGTAATGGGAAATGCAAATACAAGACATGTATGCAATTTTAAATTTTCTAGTAGCCGCAATAAAAAAGGAAAGGGAAACAAGTGAAATTAACTTTAGCAATACATTTAATTTAACTAACATATTCAGAATACTATCACTTCAACATGTAATCAATCTAAAAGTTGAGTATTTTAATTTCTCTTTTGAAGAACTAAGTCTTTAAACTCCAGAGTGAATTTTACAATGACATCACCTTTCAATTCAGACTAGTCACATTTCAACTATTTCAGCAGCCACAGGTAGCTAGTGGCTATTGCGTGGGACGGTGCAGCCCTGTATTCTGCCTGTATTTACATTTTAATTTTTGTAACACGTTGGCTCAAAAGTAAAATTACAGGGACTTCCCAGGCAGTCCAGTGGTTAAGACTCCCCCTTCCAATGCAGGGGGTGCAGGTTCAATCCCGGTTGGGGGAGATAAGGTGCCACATACCTCGTGCCCAAAAAACCAAAACATAAAACAGAAGCACTATTGTAACAAATTCAATAAAGACTTTAAAAAATGGTCCACATCAAAAAAAAAATCTTTAATAAAAAAAAGGGAAAATTACATTCTTTTTACAATAAGCTAACTAACTCATCCTCTCTTTAAATAAAATGACTGTCCCTATGTAACTATTTGAAAGTTCTTAATAATTGTTTTATACATAAAACAGTTTTCTGAATCATCAACTATTGCAGAATTTCAGTCTTACAAAAGTAAATATATATTTGTGCATCAACTGATTGAATTTCAAGGGAACAGTTTAGGGGTCAAAGAAGGTCTCATTACTGAGCCTGAAAGGGCTCGGCCCCTGCAGCATCCTCTCATGTAATCAGTCAGGTCTCCTACCAAGTTAGCTCTGATTTGCTAATACTATGTCCTAGCCCATAATAATAATGATGAGGATAATTGATTTATTAAGCTATATATTAAGCAAATAATCCTATATTCTCTGAACATCATTGCATCAACTCACAATAACAATGTAAGATAGGTACTATTACTCTCCAAAATGTGGAGACTATTATTTTTTTAAATTAACTTTTATTGGAGTACAGTTGATTTACAATGTTGTGTTAGTTTCTGCCGTTCAGCAAAGTAAATCAGTTATACACGTACATATATCCACTCTTTTTTAGATTCTTTTCCCATCTAGTTCATTACAGAGTACTGAGTAGAGTTCCCTGTGCTATACAGCAGGTTCTTATTAGTTATCTATTTTATATGCAGTCGTGTGTATACGTCAATCCCAATCTCCTAATTTATCCCTCCCTGCTTTCCCCCTGGTAACCATAAGTTGGTTTTCTACATCTGTGGCCCTATTTCTGTTTTGTAAATAAGTTCATTTGTACCCTTTTTTTAGCTACCACATATAAGCGACATCATACGATATTTGTCTTTCTCTGTCTGACTTACTTTACTCAGTATGACAATTTCTGTTTTAGAGTCGGCTCAGATTATACAGGTAGTAAGAAATCAATGAAGGATTCAAAGCCGGAGCTGACCTAGCACCAAGATCTGTGTGCCTGACTCGCACAGGCTCTGTCTGCCTCTCCCTCACCCCTCCAAAATCTTTCCCAGTCAACCTCCTTCTCTGATCCTCTGTGAGCAGAATCATAGCCAGTGCCTGGTAGAATTGGCTAATTTTTCCATTTCTGTTAAGGAATAACTCCCTCAACACCTATAACCCTCTAGGTCTAATTGGGACACTCTGGCCCCCGATCTCACTGCCCTGCCTACAAAAAACCCCGCCTCCTAAGGATCCACCCATATTCCTCCGCGGTGACGCCTTCTGAGGAGCAGCGGGACAGTGTGACACCCAGGCACAACCTCGGCCAGAAAATCAAAGCCCTTCAAATGCTTCATTTTTCTTTGCTCCTCTTCCTCTCTTGCACGATGTCTCCAAAGCAGAAAACAACCCACCCTGGGTATAGGAGGACTTGAAAACTTAGCATTCCTAGGGAGGTAATTATTGATGCATTTCGCTTCTGAGTTTCCACAGATCTGTGAACGTTGGGGAGCTGTATTAGTTTCCTGAGGGTGCTGTAACAGAGAACCACAACCTGATGACTTAAAACAATAGAAAGTTCTTCTCTCGTAGATCCGGAGGCCAGAAGAATGAAATCGAGCTGTTGCAGGGCTACACTCCCTTCGAAGGCTCTACGGGAGCCTTGCCTCTTCCAGCTTCTGGTGGCTCCAGGCGTTCTGTGGCTTACGGCAGCATCACCCCACCTCTGCCTCTTAACGTCCTCATTAATGTCTCTGTCCTTTTCTCTTCTTAAGGACACGTGTCAAGGGATCCACTGGACACCTGTGGATCACCAAGTGATCAATGGATCACTCTAAAGCCAGGCTGAGTTCATCTCTAGATCCTTAACTGATTACATCTGCAGAGACCCTATTTCACATTCTTAGGTGTTGGGTGGACATGAATTTGGGGGGATACTGCTTGACTCACTCAGGGACATTTGTGCCATGCAGAGCCCTCTCAAGTGATTGCTAACAGGTGCCCCACACCCACAGCGTTCGATGAAGACACCATTTTCCCCTTGGGTCTTGGTACCAAGAAAGATAAAGGGAGGCAGAAAACTCCAAAGGGCAGGATGCTTCAAATTGAACGAATAAGCAGCCCTCATCCCCTCCTGACACCACTGTGTTTTTCACAAGGAGCTCACTTTCCAACAGAGCTTTGTGACAAAATTTCACCAGCAAAAATGAATTTAAAGGAAAATCAAATATCAGTTCCATCTCTTTCTTGGAAAGACTTCAAACAGTATCCTCCGTTAAGTATATTTACCTGCTCTCAACTCCTCTAGTACTTTGTTTCTCCATTTGCTTTACCTTTAAAGTCAATATCAATTTATTGAACGTGTACCACATTCGAAACATTAGTCCAAATAAACTAAAGAGGGAGGTTGACCAGAAAGATAATTGTTGGGGAAGGGCTGGCGGCGGGTAGGGGGAAGTTGGGGGAGAGGACATAAAATGACAGAGACACTATCCTTAATGGAATTTGCCATCTGGTGGAGAAAACGGGCATAGAAAGTGATTAAAGAAGACAGTGAAATAGGGAAGGCACTGGGAGTGTTCGGTTAGCAAGCAGCCACCCGGTTCCTTATTGGAACTCGTATCACACATATAGCATCTGCTTCTTCCAATAACATCTCTCAGGGGCAGCCGCTGGGAGGGGCACTTCTGGGCCTGGCAGCAGGAGAATTCTCCTACGGTCCTTCCCTATTTCTACTTTATCCTTTGATCCTTTGAGAACCAGTCTTAACCTTTCTCTTATCAGTAGTTCTTCAAAGGAAAGCCTATTAGAATCAGTGTGGGTGGAGGGTCCTCTGGGCACACACAGTTGAGAAGCAGCTCCAGGCGTCACCCCCCATTCACTGAGAACAAATGTGAGTAGATGGGGGCAAGGACTTTTTGAGTTGTTGTCTTTGCTACCTCGGGGCATATACACAAGGCATTGTCACGGAAGGCGGTTGAAGAATGTTCCTTGAGGGAATGAACCAATAGATAAATAGTATCGTGTGATGCCAACTATGCAGCAATTGCTGGATGATTCTCCCTTAGCTGCTGTGGTTGGCCAGCTCTGAAACGTGCCACGGGTTCCTGTCTCTCACCTGACATGCCCTTGTGTAACGCCCTCCCCTTGAATGTGAGCTAGGCTCACTGCTGGTCTCTAATGAATAGAAGCTGGCAGAAGCAATGAGGTGTCACTTCTGAGAGCTGGTTACAAAAAGACTGTGGCTGCTATTTCGGGCACATTCTCTCTCTCTTTTTCTGCCTATGCACCCTCATCTCTCTCTCAGAGCTCTCACTCTGGAAAAAGCCAGTGGCCTTGTTGAGTGGCGCTATGGAGAAACCCATGGGACAAGGGATGGGTGTCTCTGGCCAGCAGACCTGGGGCTGTCAGTCCAGCAATGGTGGAGGAACCGATTTCTGCTGACAGTCACAGGAGTGAGCTTGGAAGTGGATCCTCCCCACGTTGAGCCCTGGGGTGACGGCAGCTCTGGCCAAGAGTTTGACTGAAGCCAGTGAGAGACCCTGAGTCAGAGGCCCCCAGCTGAGCCTGGATTCCTGACCCACAGAAACTGAGAGATAATAAATGTTCTGAAGCTGCTAAGTTTTAGGGTAACTTATTATGCAGTAACAGGTGATTAACACAGTTGCTCACAATCCATCTGTCTCACATGAGACACAGAATTCCTGAGCAGGTAGAGAACCTTGGAGGCCATCCAACTCCTTCCTTGCACAGATACAGGCTCAGAGAAGGGGGGTTGACCTGACCAGGCTGTATGGCAAAATCAAGGTGTCTGGTCCTGGATCCTAAGGACACCCAGTGCTCTGTGCACTACTTGGTAGCTGCCTCAGCTGAGAAATTGGTCTTTGCACCAAATGCACCGTGAGAGAACTGTCGTCTCAGCGATTCCGTTCTATACCGTCGCAGTTTGTCTACATTTTGAGAACACTGCGTCACAGTAATTCTGAAAAAAGGAAAGACATTTAATATATATTCAATATATATTGTTATAAAATGTAACAATTATATATCACATAGCATACCAATTATATATTACATAATGTATGATGAAGATATGCATTGTAATAATAATGTTATACTTTTATAACTCCTTACATTTAAAAATCTTTCACATATGCCATCTTTGACATAATCACATGGGACGAATAATTATTTATATTTTACAGATGAGAAAACTGAGGCACAAGCCTCATTTGCCAGTGTTCACAACCAGGTTCTGAACCCAGGTCTCAGATCCCATGCTCCGGGGGCCACTGCTCAACTGTCATGACCTTTTAGGACCCTCCTCAAAGGTCTGGTGCGGCCCCCAGGCCAAAGCCCTTGACACATCAGCTGTGCTTTTTGGCCAGGCAGCTCTCCCACCTCCATCCTAGTGTCATCTCCAACATCCCCATAAGATTATGCTTTGTGAAATAAAGAATAGTTTTAAAATTTGGTGTGTGTGTGTCCCAGATCTCAATGACAGATAACAACAATCAGTAATAATAGCCAAGGGAGTTAAAAAAAAAAAAACATTTTTGCAGAATAGCATTCCCACTGTGGCTTCCACCCAGGCTTTTAAAAGTCAGAGTCTGTTTTCTCAAAATCAGCAGGAAGCCTCCCTGTCTCTTGTACTCTTTGCTGAAATCCTTTTAAACAGCGGAAGCACCACGTGGAGGCTTGAAAAGCTCGCATTTGAGACGCATTTGACTTAGTGTCCTTTGCACAACTCAGTCCTAGGATGTGACAACAGATTTCCGCATGAGGGCTATCCATCCTCCAAAGCCCCCCAGGAAACCCTTTCATAGCCACAGACTTCACGAGGCCATCAGGCTCCTCCAGTCCTCTGTCAGGGCTGTGCTGTGTGCGTGTGGCGTGCTCGGGAAATTGCAGCTCCCAGAAGATACAGCACACCACAGGTCACTTGGCAGAATTAGCAATGACCTCTAACCTTACAACAAACTGAAAAACAAACAAATCACCTCAAGACATCTCCATAAAGGAGCCTGAGATTTATGTCAGCAATAAACCTCTGAATACAGTATCGTCTCTTTCTTCTTGCTCTCTCCTCACTTCCCTCTCCTGTGACACACACATACACACACACACACTCATCTGCACATGTGTGCATGCACATTTACACACCTACATCCCCTGTTATTCCCACTCCCTGTTCACTTCAGATCGCTTTATTTAAAACCTCCTTCACCTGGTTATTTCACTTTTATTTCTAACTTGCACTTGCTGTGCCCCCTACCTGAATTTATTAACTGCTTCCTTTTCTTCCTCATAAAATTTTCTATAAGACATTTCAACATTTCGGCCAGTCCACCAATTCCTTTTTTTTTCCCTTTGAGAACCCCTCCCAGAACCATTGGCACTCCTGACCCACTCTGGACTTGCTGGTCTTTAGACTTCTTGCACAGCTGAAACACCATCTTGGGAATTTCATTCACCACTTTCCTTTTGAATTCTCATATTTTCTGTATTCTATGTCCTCCACTACCTTGATAGTTTTCCTTATTTCTACGGGGAACATCTTGCGGTTACTTTTTAAGAAAGGGTGCACAGGAAATCAGTTTTTGAGACCCCACCCTTCTGACAATATCCTCCTTTTTTTTTTTTAATTTTTAATTTTTTTGCGGTACGCGGGCCTTTCACTGCTGTGGCCTCTCCTGTTGCGGAGCACAGGCTCCGGACGCACAGGCTCCTCGGCCATGGCTCACGGGCCCAGCTGCTCCGCGGCATGTGGGATCTTCCCAGACCGGGGCACGAACCCGTGTCCCCAGCATCAGCAGGCGGACTCCCTCTCCTCTATGCTTCCCTCTCCTCTGTGCGTTGACCCATGCCCCTGTTTTAAAATGCTTCTTTTAAAATGATTCAAATCTTCTCTGCTCCAGAAGGAAGCCTTTTCCAACCACTGAGCACAGAAAGACTATTGTTTCTTTTACTGTCCTCTTTTATGTTTTGTCTTTACCAGTTATTTGGCACTTCAGAATGTACTGCTTTGAAAGGACATATATACACTACCAAATGTAAAATAGATGGCTAGTGGGAAGGAGCCACATAGCACAGGGAGATCAGCTCGGTGCTTTGTCTCCACCTCGGGGTGTGGGATAGGGAGGGTGGGAGGGAAATGCAAGAGGGAGGGGATATGGGGATATATGTTTATGTATAGCTGATTCATTTTGTTATACAGCAGAAACTAACACACCATTGTAAAGCAATTATACTCCAATAAAGATGTTTTAAAAAATGTACTGCTTTGATATATCTCTTTTATTGTCTTGCACTATTTTAACTTCTGTGTTGATATTTCCCTTTTCATGTGTGCATGTCCTATTGTCCTGAAAAAGATGAATTTTCTAGGGAGCTCCAAGTATGTGGTTTACAACTTTACATCTTTCCTAGTGTCTAGCATAATGCTATACACAGAGTTGACAGTTAATAAATATTTGCTGAATGAAGGATAGGATAATAAATCATGTAGACATTTTAAAGAGAAGAAACTGGGGATTTTGAAGCAGGAGAGAGAAGGATTTGCTTTACCAGTAAGAATTGGTAGGACAGAATCATCCAAAGAATATATTGAATTAACTGGAGGTGCAAGTCATTTATAACCTATGTTTTGTAAAGGATATATGTTATAATGAGATCAGCATAATTTGTAAAACGAATCCACAGAACCTATGGGACTGCTAAAAACAGTCTATAATTAGGATTGACAATTTTAAACTCCAGTGTTTCCTGAATTTATTCCCGTGGATTTATTGCTAGAAATCCTGACATGGTCCCAGGAGGCGATATCTTGGGCTATAGATGGCATTCTTCTTGTCATCTTCTCTCCTTGCCTCAGTGTCATCAGGATAACAAGCACTTCTGCAACTCCAGGGAGAATGTATACACAGCAAACAGTGGGGATGAATTCAGCCGCAACATATGCTACACATTTATTATGCACAGCTTGTTAGATCCTGATTTCTGATCTGCCATTTCCCCCCAAGGAATATAGACTTCCAGTGTGGCAAAAATAATATGGCTGCTTTAAAGGGCAGCCTATTTATATAAAATGGGTCCCCCTGAACTCATCCATAAGTCACCTATGACTTTTCTTTCACTTACTCACTGGATGAGTGTATTTATGATAAGTAAGGCTTTATGGCATAGGATTTATTTTATCACAGAGAGAGAGAGTACCTGCGCAGAAATTGGATGGCCTCACCACACCCCTGCCACCATTTGCAGTAATGAGGGCTGTCCTCGCCGATTTACTTTGCTGCCTGACAGACAAGATGACTGTTTGTTTTATCACTGTTGCCCACGCCTATCAACCTACCCTCCAATTTGATGACTACCACAGCAAGATATATATATATATATGTAAATATATATATATATTTACATATATATGTAGCAGAGCTCCTCAGAGACTATAATTATTCATCTTTCAGAAGCCACAAGTTCTATAATGGATGAGTGTTGCAGACAAGAAACCAGTTTATAGGTTTATCTTGTAAACGAAAGAGTAATTTGTCTTTATTGGAGGAATAGGCCACTACCATTTAATGGATGAGTTGTAAGTATCAAGAAAGATTGGGTAAATGTATTTGTGACTCAGGCACATAAATGCTGTTCTGATATTGCTGCGTAGAAAACAAACGCTAATGTATTCAGTCCATCAGACCGTACCATGATTTGGAAAATCCAGAGGCCTGTCATGAAGCCTCAGCCTGTTGTCTTGAGTTATGAATGACCCTTAAATTCATATCACTATGGCTGCTATTGGAAACACCTGATTTCATAACATTTTTAAGCCCAGGAGTCGATCAAGGCACTCAAGCTGTTACTGCCATCAGAGATGAGGGCTTAAAATATCCACTGGGGCATGTCTCTTCGTTTCCCATTGAATCTCAAGTTGAACATGCAATCCATTTCGCCCTCTCATGTTTAGGTATCATGGAAGTGAGTAGTGCATTTTTCACCATTTGCTTTGCAGTCTCCTGTTGATTTTCACTAATAGAGCTTGTTTACCCACTGAAGCATTTGAATGTTATTTTTGCCAAGTAATAAAATGGCTCTGCTCAACTGTGTTCTGATTTGTCTTAGTCAAGGCTTTTTAGAATCGAGAGAAAACAAACCGACCCAAGCAAGCTCTTATGGAGAAATGTCAGGTCATTTCATGGCTATGTATGGGTTCAGGGGCTGACATGAAGAGCCAATACTCCCCATTATCTCAGGAACATATAATCTCTCTTATATCTGGCTCTCTCTGCTTTCCTCTCATCTGTCTCCTCTTCTCTTTTGGTCAGCTTCTTCTCTTATTCATCTTGCCCATGACCCAATAAGACCACAGCTCCAAATCTATATCATGACCTCTGCCTCACTACGGTCTCTACTGCGAAGTTCAAACTCTTTTCCTGAGAATCTGGTTGGTCTACCTTCTTCATGGGGCTGCTATCTTTGGGATGCAGTTTCCAAGGCCCGTGGATAGAGTGGGTTCTCTAGAAGGGGCCCTAAGAAGCATAGGCCATGAAACCCAACAAATCCTACTAAGATTCCCATCGTGCTCTGACTTCACTCTATTGTCTTGTAATTACTTCTTCAGGCTGCTTTGGAAATAGGAGCAATTATATCACATATCTGTAATTTTTTTTTTTTTTTTTGCGGTACGCGGGCCTCTCACTGTTGTGGCCTCTCCCGTTGCGGAGCACAGGCTCCAGACGCGCAGGCTCAGCGGCCATGGCTCACGAGCTCAGCCGCTCCGCGGCATGTGGGATCTTCCCGGACCGGGGCACGAACCCGTGTCCCCTGCATCGGCAGGCGGACTCTCAACCACTGCGCCACCAGGGAAGCCCCATGTCTGTACTTGAATAAACACGGAACTGCCATTGAGTTATGGCTTTCCAATTCTGCAGAAACTATACAATTGAAGCAGTTTCTGGAAGTTTCTAGGTCAGGGGCTGTCAATCTGTATGTTCTCTACCTGAGTTCTCTTTCTTGGCCGCATTTGGGGGCCAAATATTTTAACCATTAATGACAGTGCAGTATAGCTAGGAGGGCAGGGCTTGGACCTGGCAAATCTACCACAACCTGGGACCCTAGCTCCCCTAATGCAAATTTTGTTAAGGTCTCTTGTTCAGGAGATAGGTGACTGGGATTGCTTCTACTGCTTTCAGCAAATATATACAAAGTAAAATGAAGTCTGTGGGTCTGGATGGGAGGATATAAGTCAAATGCCAAGACCAGACACCGGTCCCTTGGTAGCCTGGTAAGAGATAGGTAAAGAAGGGTCACTGTGCTGTGGCAAACTCAGAAAGAGATTCAGTCCCCAATGAACTTGCTTCTGTCATGCTACACTGTAGCTCATGTAAAAATCTGTCTTCCTGAAAGAGCTTCAGATGTTGAGGGCATAAATGGTAGACCAGTTGTCTGTGGATTCCAGGAGCCATCATAGTACCTGGCACATAGTAGGTACTCAGTGACGTTTGCTCATCAAATGAACGGGTGGACTGTGTAAGCTACCTTCTTTGCTGACATCAGCATGGGCATCCTTAAAAGGCTGCTTTTCTTTTTGTACCTTCCTGTGTGTGTAAGAATATTGAGCTGATTAATCATCCTAATTAAAATTTAAATGTATTTTCTAATCTTAGGCAATTTCAGGAAGTGTTTTTTTCAGTGTCAGCCTTCAAAAGAACTGCTTTCATTTTACATTTTCTAGTGATAGCACTTTATTGTGAGTTAAAGAAATGTGTCTTGCTAAGTGTTTAGACCCATAGCATTTAGAAACTGTTCCCTGCCATGTTCGCCTAATTAAACCTATCCTCACCATTTACTCCCATAAGTCATTTTATCATTTTTTTTTGCTCCTTATGATCAAAGGCACCTGTCTTCACAGCGGGGTCTATAGTCAAGCACTGACCTTCTGCAGCCCCTGCCTCCTAGTCCCCAAATGCTGTATTTCATATATCTTTGCCTTTAAAAAACTTATTGCCATTTTTTTTTTTTTTTTTTGCGGTACACGGGCCTCTCACTGTTGTGGCCTCTCCCGTTGCGGAGCACAGGCTCTGGACGCGCAGGCTCAGCGGCCATGGCTCATGGGCCCAGCCGCTCCGTGGCATGTAGTATCTTCCTGGACCGGGGCACGAACCCGTGTCCCCTGCATCGACAGGCGGACTCTCCACCACTGCACCACCAGGGAAGCCCTATTGCCATTTTTAAAACAGAATAAAACATGTTTATTATAGATATTTTAGGGGGAAAAAGATAAGCAGAAATAAAATAACTATTGAGCCATAGTTCCCATCAACCCCAAATCACTTTTTTTTTCCAGCCTGTTTTCTATGCCCATAGGATTCTTATTTTAAATAAACACAAGATAACATTTCTTTACATGTATCCCCAAATACCAATAGCCCTATTCCACATCCCCATAGCAGTAAACCTGCTGAGTTTGGTGAGTGGTATTCCCTCTAAGTATGCAAGCCATCTGTGACCGCTGGATATGTGATTCACCTTAATTTTATGATTTAAGTCACATTTTGTCACATTAAAATATTATGGCACTTTTTGACCTGTTTGGTTTATTTTCTGCATTCAGTTAGCATGAGCTGAGAAGTTAATTGACAGCCTTCTGACTCCCTATGGGCAATAATAAAAATGTTAGAAAAGGAGGAGCATCTTCTGTTTCCAGCACTGCAGGCAGATTAGATGCACTGAACAGCCCTCTTGATGGAAACAAGTTAAATATTAAATAGTTTTAAAAATCTTATAAATTCATTGTTAAGCTGGCATGAAAGTAAGCGCTTCTCAGAGGTGAGAATTGAAGTAGATGTAAAACCTTGGGTGCATGGAAGCACCCAGGCTGGCTTCTGTACTTGTGTTTTGGCAGAGGCATGGATGCAGGGAACAGACTGAAGCTGGGGAAGCCTTCAGAGGTGATGTCAAATAAGCCAGGACTTTAAAAGGCTACTCTCTCAAGACAGTGGAAAATGAGAAATGAAGTCCTCCACCATGTAGAAGGGGTATGAGGGTGGATTTGCCTGCCTCGAATTTGATGCTGGGAATAAGAAAAACAATGTTTACTATCTCCCCTGACAATTCATAACCACAAACCAGCCCATGTTTTTTTTTTTTTTTTTTTTTGCTACACCACGTGGCTTGCAGAATCTTAGTTACTTGACCAGGGATCAAACTCGTGCCCCCTGCAGTGGAAGCATGGAGCCCTAACCACTAGACCACCAGGGAATTCCCCCACATTTAGGTTTTGAAGGCAAGAAAGAATTAGGGAGGGAGGAGAACAGAAGATTGAGATACAAATGGAAAAAGAATAAGATTGTGAAAGTGAATTAAAATGCAGGTAGACATTGTAGAATTTTCCTCAGCTAACATCTTTCCAATAGAATACCTCTTGGTTTTTAATAACCAAATACCATAGAATTTACATACCTTTGAATACATTCTTTATCAGCCGGTGGTTATACAGGAGCAATGTCTAATTACATTCCAAATTAATCTATTTTTAACAAAATGATGTGCTGGGATGGTATCAGGTTACATTCCAAATACAATGGATAAATCATCAGGATCACATGAAGAGTTTTGGAAAAGCATGCAGAGTTCCAACAATGGGGATGCTGGTTCTGAGTGAAACATCACAACCTACACTCAGTGGAAACCACCCTTTGCCCTGGTGTGCTGGTCCAGAACACATCTCCAAAGTGCTTGTCAAGTTTAGCTCGCATTTTGGAGTAGTGATGAATGAGTTACACTCTCTCTCTCTCTCTCTCTCTCTCTCTCTCTCTCTCTCTTAGAAAGCATTGAAGAAAAGTGTGGAGGATAGAGAAAACAAATGTAAATAATAGGAGTTTGAACCAAGCTCCGTTTTACAAATTTTTTCATTGTTATACGTTAGTCATCTCCTTTGAAAATTTCTGACGGCTTTCTTGTTCAGGAGGTTCTTCAGCAGTTCCAAATGATAGAGGATTTCTATCAGCTTCTGAGTTGGAAAGTTTGCTCGAAATGACCAGTTTTCAACCCACTCATGCATATCAGCACTTTCTACAATGAGGGACCATTCCTCCTGTGGTCCTGCACCCTTCTCAGTTTTCTTCAAAGTATCAAGTTTTCTCCTCACTCAGTGAATTACAGTTTATTGCAGGTAATTACCTTGTTTTTATAGGAAAATTTTCACTGCATTTTTTTCTAACACATTTATTTATTGCAGTTATTTGCTTTGCCATATTGGAAACATAATGTTCGTGGTATGCATGTAGAGTTTCATGTTTGGTAATCATAAAACAATGCTTTAAGCATTTCACATCCAGATATGATAGTTTGTTTTTTGTATTTAAGCATTTTACTTAAGAAAATTTGTTGGGAGCTAGGGTTAACATGTAATGCTTTATACATTTTTCTCATTTAAACTACCAGGAAATAGACTCTCCGTGTTTTCATGCAAAATATCTGATGTTTTACGAATGTATTTTTGACATTAGAAGGTGTGATGGTTAATTTTATGTGTCCACTTGAAGGGGTCACAGTGTGTTCAGATGTTTGGCTAAACATTATTTCCAGGTGTGTCAGTGAAAGTGTTTCTGGATGACCTTAGCATCTGAACTTGGAGACGGAGTAGAGCCCTCTCCTATGAAGGTGGCCACCATCAAACCTGTTGAAGGTCTGAATAGAACAGCATGGCTGAGAGAGGTAGAATTTGCCTTTCCTGCCTGACTGCTTGAGCTGGACATTGGTCTTCTGCCATTGGACTGAGACTTACTCCAGTTCTTAGGCCTTTGGCTTTGGACTGAATTACACCACCCACTTTCCTGCGTCTTCAGCTTGTGGGGGGCAGATCATGGAACTTAGCTTCCATGATTGTGTGAGCCAATTCCTCACAATAAATATCTTAACATAGATAGATTATAGATAGACAGATCTTTTATATCTTTAATTGCAATAAATGTAAATGTATTAAACATTATAGGTAAAATATAAAGATGGCTAGGTTGGGTTTAAAAAAAAATACAGCCGTATACTATTTACAATAGACCACACACTTCACAAAGACACATAAATATTTAGAACCAAAAGATAGCAAAAAGATATATTGACTAAATAATCAAAGGAAACCTGGGGCAGCTATCTTAATATTAGATAAAAGCAACTCAAGGAAATAAGAAATAAAGAGAGCCACAACATAACATTAAAAATTTTAATTCACCCTATAATTATAATGAATCTAAGACATGCACAAAATAACACAGTTTCAATATATGTAAATCAAAAGTTGACAGAACTACAGAGAACAATTGACAAATCTACTACAACAGTACCCTCTAAAATACTAATAGATCAGGTAGACAAAAAGTAGTAAGAATATAGGAGATATTAACTGAACAATTAAGTTTGATCTAATGGTCATTTAAAACAACAGAACATTTAATGGTTTGAAAATACACATTCTACATACTAATGTGTAGCCCACATGAAGCATTTATAAAAACTGAATTCTTACTAGGACAAGAGGCAGCCCAACAATTTGTAATCATTCTCTGATCATCACGAAATTAATTTTGAAATAGGAAAGGCTAAAACTATAGGGGGAGAGTTGGTAAATGTTGGCTACATTAATATTAAGGATGACTGTTCACTGAAATATATCAGAGAGTGAAAAAGCAGGTCAAAAACTAGGAGGAGATGTATAACTCAAAGGATTATGTAAAGAACTCCCAGAAATCAACAGGGAAAAAAGTAAGCAGCCCATACAAAAGTGAGAAAAAGTTACTAACAGAAGAGCCTTTCAACTGTCCCTTAAACACATGAAAAGTTGCTCAAACTAAGTAATCAGGAAATGTGAATTAAAACCACAATGAGGTAGAATTTTACAGCCACTGGAAGGGAAAGGTGAAAATCTAAAAGTTGGTCAATACCAATGCAGGGTGTAGCTCAAACAGGATCCCTCATCCACTGCTGGAGTGCAACAATATGCTATTTGGGAACACCTCTGTAGATGGGAACATTCTACAGAAGGGCAAGGGAATGAGCAATGCAAAATTCAGGATGGCAGTTATCCTTGAGGGGAAAGATAAGGAAGGATGAGGGTTATCATTTATTAAACTACACAGGTATGGTTTGTACATCCTTTTGTAGGGATGCTATATTTTCCAATTAAGAAAAATATGAATGAAGTTAAAGGCTGGTATCAGCTAATACCAAAAGTCATTCTGATACTTGGTAGGTATTGTGTTATGGTTGACAGAAAGTCATTATGCTGTTAATTTGTCTCTCATCTTCTCTGTGCTTTTTCTACTGGCCTGAGCTTTAGTCAATTAAACCAACCCTGCACATTAAATTTCAAGACGTGTATTGCCTATTGATCACAAATATGAAACACCTTGTTTGCTGCAAAACTTTTCAAGACAGAAGAGCCATGAACCTGACTGTTTAAACTAACATTCCTAATGCTGAATAGTATGGTCTAATATTACTTAAATCTCTTAAACATTTTCTTTAGTCACACTGTGGTTTTTCAGAGTTTTTAGTTTCATCTGGCATGATTTTTCCCAAAAAATCATGCTGCTCATGTATTCTGGTGTGTCTGTGAACTTTCTAAATTATCATAAAGTATTAGTTTTAAATTTCTTTAAGATGATTTCAATCATTTTAGAAGCCTTAAGGAAAAGAAGATCAAACCATTTCTCTTCTTCTTGTGATAGTTACCACACTTATTAAACCCATATCTAGTCAAGCCTAAGGTTTTATAAAGATTCTGTGGTAATTTATTAAGTCAACCACCCAAAGCTTCCTTTACTTGGTCCTATTGAATCACCTCAAATATCTGTCTATGCCTCCAGACTTCTAGGACCATCTGCCTCTGATTTGAATTAAATCTACACTGTCTGACTTTATATATAGATTTCTGGGGTTGGCTGTATAGAAGCAGATGCTAAGAGCAGGCATCAGTGGCTACAGTTTTATCCTTGGACTTAACCCAGGGTCTCTGGAGGAAGGAAGGCATTTCCACCTTTTCCCTAATATCTTGAACTCTGTTTTCAATTTCCTTTTTTTCCTTCCTTTCTAAAATAATTCCCTCCCACTTCATAGCTCCCTCTATCTCTTCCCGGAGAGGAAAAAAAAAAAAAGCCTACTCCCCAAATATTGACATATCACGTTTCTTAAAAACCAAACAATAAAAACTTCCTGTGACACCAATGAGCCATTCAACTCTGGTTCATTCCATCTCTCTTTGGTTCACTAGCAAACCCTCTGAATTACTGTAAACTTCATAGCACTCCCTTCTTCATCTCGGGGCACAGCCCACCTGGCCACCTGTCAGACCTCATCTCTTTCTTTCTCAAACTGGGCTTCCACCACACTGGTCTCCTTACTGCTACTCACTGTCAAGGGCGCCCCTGTTTCTGGCTTTAGCATTTGGTCCTCCTTCTGCCTCAATGCTCTTCCCCATTTATTCATAGAGTTTCCTCCACGTCTCTGCTCAGGTGACCCTCTGGTCACTGTGTTAAGAAAAACCCAAATAACAAAATAGAGCCCCCTCCCACCCCAGCCTCTTTAGATTGGGTATTTTTCTTTCTAGTATTTCTCACTACGTGCCATATATTTATTGATTGTCTGCAAACACAATAAAAAAGGAAGACCTTGTGCCTTTTGTTCCCTCTTAGAATAGTGCATAGTTGGAGCTGAAG
This sequence comes from Monodon monoceros, assembly GCF_005190385.1. NCBI lineage: Eukaryota > Metazoa > Chordata > Mammalia > Artiodactyla > Monodontidae > Monodon > Monodon monoceros. The sequence continues at coordinate 21,343,601 of NW_021703771.1, read as the reverse complement.
AAGTATCTGTGGATTGAATCAATTAATGAATGTCGAAAGTGCCCCGTCTAAGTTCAGTAATGATTCCCGTGTTTCTCTGAAGTCCTGCTCATCCCACTGTTGCACTTGCTTCCTTATGTTTTTGGCCGCTCGGCTTGTGGGACCTCAGGTCCCAGACCAGGGATCTAACCCGGGCCATGGCAGTGAAAACCCAGAATCCTAACCACTAAGCCACCAGAGATGTGTTGTTTCTTTTAACACATCCTTTCTTCCAACTTCTGTGATATTTGACTCTTTATTCAACCTCCCAATGCTCTTCACCTATCTTCTCCAAGGATTTCTTTAAAATTACCGCATCCTCCAAGGCTCAGTTCTGGGCCATAGAAACTTCTTTTTCAGTGTTCACATCCTCAGAGACTTCTTCTATTCTTTTTGTTACTGTAATTTAAAAAGACATAAGATTTACCATTTTAACCATTCTTAAGCGCACAGTTTAGTAGTATTCACGGCATGCCACTTCTTGTGCAACAGAACTTTAGAACTCTTTCATCTTGCAAAACTGAAAGTCTATACTCACTGAACGACAACTGCCCTTTCCCCCTTCCCCCAGTCCCTGGCAACCACCACTGTACTTTCTATAAGCTTGACTACTTTAGATACTTCATATAAGTAGAATCATGCAGTATTTGTCATCTGAGACTGGCTTATTTCACTTAGCATAATATCTTCAAGTTTTGTCCATGTTGTGGTATATGACAGGATTTCCTTCTTTTTTTCTTATAGCACTGAATAGTATTCCATCATATATGTGTGTGTGTGTGTGTATATATATATATATATCACATTTCCTTTATCCATTCATCTGCCAATGGACAATTAAGTCACTTTCATCTCTTGGCTTGTGGATAATGCTGCAATGAACATGGGTGTGCAAATGTCTCCTCAAGATCTTGTTTTCAATTCTTTTGCATATATACCCAGCAGTGGGATTGCTAGATCACAGTAATTATTTTGTGGAATCTCCATACTGTTTTCCATGCCGCTGCACCATCGTCTATTCTTACCAGTAGTGCCCAAAAGATCTAGTTTCTACACATCCTTATCAAACACTTATTATCTGTCTTGTTTTGTTTTGTTTTAAATAGTGGCCATCTTAATGAGTGCGAGGTGATATCTCATTGTGGTTTTATTTGTTTTTCTTTGTTTGCATTTTTTTTTTACATCTTTATTGGAGTATAATTGCTTTACAACGGTGTGTTAGTTTCTGCTTTATAACAAAGTGAAGCAGCTATACATATACATATATCCCCATATCTCTTCCCTCTTGCATCACCCTCCCTCCCACCCTCCCTATGCCCTATGCCATCCCTCCAGGCAGTCACAAAGCACCGAGCTGATCTCCCTGTGCTATGCGGCTGCTTCCCACTATGTATCTACCTTACGTTTGTTAGTGTATATATGTCCATGCCACTCTCTCACTTTGTCCCAGCTTACCCTTCCCCCTCCCCATATCCTCAAGTCCATTCTCTAGTAGGTCTGTGTCTTTGTTCCCGTCTTACCCCTAGGTTCTTCAGGACATTATTTTTTTCTTAAATTCCATATATATGTGTTAGCATACGGTATTTGTCTTTCTCTTTCTGACTTACTTCACTGTGTATGACAGACTCTAGGTCTATTCACCTCATTACAAATAGCTCAATTTTGTTTCTTTTTATGGCTGAGTACTATTCCATTGTATATATGTGCCACATCTTCTTTATCCATTCATCCGATGATGGACACTTAGGTTGCTTCCATGTCCTGGCTATTGTAAACAGAGCTGCAATGAACATTGTGGTACATGACTCTTTTTGAATTATGGTTTTCTCAGGGTATATGCCCAGTAGTGGGATTGCTGGGTTGTATGGTAGTTCTATTTGTAGTTTTTTAAGGAACCTCGACACTGTTCTCCACAGTGGCTGTATCAATTTACCTTCCCACCAGCAGTGCAAGAGTGTTCCCTTTTCTCCACACCCTCTCCAGCATTTATTGTTTCTAGATTTTTTGATGATGGCCATTCTGACTGGTGTGAGATGATATCTCATTGTAGTTTTGATTTGCATTTCTCTAATGATTAATGATGTTGAGCATTCTTTCATGTGTTTGTTGGCAGTCTGTATATCTTCTTTGGAGAAATGTCTATTTAGGTCTTCTGCCCATTTTTGGACTGGGTTGTTTGATTTTTTGTTATTGAGCTGCATGAGCTGCTTATAAATTTTTGAGATTAAGCTTTTGTCAGTTGCTTCATTTACATATATTTTCTCCCATTCTGAGGGTTGTCTTTTGGTCTTATTTATGGTTTCCTTTGCTGTGCAAAAGCTTTTAACTTTCATTAGGTCCCATTTGTTTATTTTTGTTTTTATTTCCAGTTCTCTAGGAGGTGGGTCAAAAAGGATCTTGCTGTGATTTATGTCATAGAGTGTTCTGCCTATGTTTTCCTCTAAGAGTTTGATATTTTCTGGCCTTACATTTAGGTGTTTAATCCATTTTAGCTTTTTTTTTCGGTACGGGGCCTCTCACTGTTGTGGCCTCTCCCATTGTGGAGCACAGGCTCCGGACATGCAGGCTCAGCAGCCATGGCTCACAGGCCCAGCAGCTCCATGGCATCTGGGATCCTCCTGGACTGGGGCACGAACCCGCGCTCCCTGCATCGGCAGGCGGAATCTCAACCACTGCTCCACCAGGGAAGCCCCAGTCTTTAATCCATTTTGAGCTTATTTTTTTGTATGGTGTTAGGAAGTGATCTAATCTCATACTTTTACATGTACCTGTCCAGTTTTCCCAGCACCACTTATTGAAGAGGCTGTCCTTTCCCCACTGTACATTCCTGCCTCCTTTATCAAAAATAAGGTGACCATATGTGCATGGGTTTATCTCTGGGCTTTCTATCCTGTTCCATTGATCTATCTTTCTGTTTTTGTGCCAGTACCATACTGTCTTGATTACTGTAGCTTTGTAGTATAGTCTGAAGTCAGGGAGCCTGATTCCTCCAGCTCCATTTTTCTTTCTCAAGATTGCTTTGGCTATTCGGGGTCTTTTGTGTTTCCATACAAATTGTGAACTTTTTTGTTCTAGTTCTGTGAAAAATGCCAGTGGTAGTTTGATAGGGATTGCATTGAATCTATAGATTGCTTTCGGTAGTACAGTCATTTTCACAATGTTGATTCTTCCAGTCCAAGAACATGGTATATCTCTCCATCTATTTGTATCCTCTTTAATTTCTTTCATCAGTGTCTTATAATTTTCTGCATAGAGTTCTTTTGTCTCCTTAGGTAGGTTTATTCCTAGATACTTTATTCTTTTTGTTGCAATGGTAAATGGGAGTGTTTTCTTGATTTCATTTTCAGATTTTTCATCATTAGTGTATAGGAATGCCAGAGATTTCTGTGCATTAATTTTGTAACCTGCTACTTTACCAAATTCATTGATTAGCTCTAGTAGTTTTCTGGTAGCATCTTTAGGATTCTCTATGTATAATATCATGTCATCTGCAAACAGTGACAGCTTTACTTCTTATTTTCCGATTTGGATTCCTTTTATTTCCTTTTCTTCTCTGATTGCTCTGGCTAAAACTTCCAAAACTATGTTGAATAAGAGTGGTGAGAGTGGGTAACTTTGTCTTGTTCCTGATCTTAGTGGAAATGCTTTCAATTTTTCACCATTGAGGACAATGTTGGCTGTGGGTTTGTCATATATGGCCTTTATTATGTTGAGGAAATTTCCCTCTATGCCTACTTTCTGCAGGGTTTTTATCATAAATGGGTGTTGAATTTTGTCAAAAGTTTTTTCTGCATCTATTGAGATGATCATATGGTTTTTCTCCTTCAATTTGTTAATATGGTGTATCACGTTGATTGATTTGCATATATTGAAGAATCCTTGCATTCCTGGAATAAACCCCACTTGATCATGGTGTATGATCCTTTTAATGTGCTGTTGGATTCTGTTTGCTAGTATTCTGTTGAGGATTTTTGCATCTATGTTCATCAGTGATACTGGCCTGTAGTTTTCTTTCTTTGTGACATCCTTGTCTGGTTTTGGTATCAAGGTGATGGTGGCCTCGTAGAATGAGTTTGGGAGTGTTCCTCCCTCTGCTATATTTTGGAAGAGTTTGAGGGATAGGTGTTAGCTCTTCTCTAAATGTATCATTTAAAGCTTGTGTTTCCTTATTTATTTTCACTTTGGATGATCTGTCCATTGGTGAAAGTGGGGTGTTAAAGTCCCCTTCTATGAATGTGTTACTGTCGATTTCCCCTTTTTTGGCTGTTAGTATTTGCCTTATGTATTGAGGTGCTCCTATATTGGGTGCATAAATATTTACAATTGTTATATCTTCTTCTTGGATCAATCCCTTGATCATTATGTAGTGTCCTTCTTTGCCTCTTGTAATAGTCTTTATTTTAAAGTCTATTTTGTCTGATATGAGAATTGCTACTCCAGCTTTCTTTTGGTTTCCATTTGCATGGAATATCTTTCTCCATTCCCTTACTTTCAGTCTGTATGTGTCTCTAGGTCTGAAGTGGGTCTCTTGTAGACAGCATTATATGGGTCTTGTTTTTGTATCCATTCAGCCAATCTGTGTCTTTTGGTGGGAGCATTTAGTCCATTTACATTTAAGGTAATTATCGATATGTATGTTCCTATTCCCATTTTCTTAATTGTTTTGGGTTCGTTATTGTAGGTCTTTTCCTTCTCTTGTGCTTCTTTCCTAGAGAAGTTCCTTTAGCAGTTGTTGTAAAGTTGGTTTGGTGGTGCTGAACTCTCTCAGCTTTTGCTTTTCTGTACAGGTTTTAATTTCTCCAACAAATCTGAATGAGATCCTGGCTGGGTAGAGTAATCTTGGTTGCAGGTTTTTCTCCTTCATCACTTTAAATATGTCCCCCAGTCCCTTCTGGCTTGCAGAGTTTCTGCTGAAAGATCAGCTGTTAACCTTATGGGGATCCCCTTGTGTGTTATTTGTTGTTTTTCCCTTGCTGCTTTTAATATGTTTTCTTTGTATTTAATTTTTGACAGTTTGATTAATATGTGTCTTGGCATATTTCTCCTTGGATTTATCCTGTATGGGACTCTCTGTGCTTCCTGGACTTCATTAACTATTTCCTTTCCCATATTAGGGAAGTTTTCAACTATAATCTCTTCAAATATCTTCTCAGTCCCTTTCTTTTTCTCTTCTTCTTCTGGAACCTGTATAATTCGAATGTTGGTGCATTTAATGTTGTCCCAGAGGTTTCTGAGACTGTCCTCAGTTCTTTTCATTCTTTTTTCTTTATTCTGTTCTGCAGTAGTTATTTCCACTATTTTATCTTCCAGGTGACTTATCCGTTCTGCCTCAGTTATTCTGCTATTGATCCCATCTAGAGTATTTTTAATTTCATTGATTGTGTTGTTCATCATTGTTTGTTTCATCTTTAGTTCTTCTAGGTCCTTGTTAAATGTTTCTTGCATTTTGTCTATTCTATTTCCAAGATTTTGGATCATCTTTACTATCATTACTCTGAATTCTTTTTCAGGTAGACTGCCTATTTCCTCTTCATTTGTTAGGTCTGGTGGGTTTTTATCTTGCTCCTTCATCTGCTGTGTGTTTCTCTGTCTTCTCATTTTGCTTATCTTACTGTGTTTGGGGTCTCCTTTTTGCAGGCTGCAGGCTCGTAGTTCCCGTTGTTTTTGGTGTCTGTCCCCAGTGGCTAAGGTTGGTTCAGTGGGTTGTGTAGGCTTCCTGGTGGAGGGGACTAGTGCCTGTGTTCTGGTGGATAAGGCTGGATCTTGTCTTTCTGGTGGGCAGGTCCACGTCTGGTGGTGTGTTTTGGGGTGTCTGTGGACTTATTATGATTTTAGGCAGCCTCTCTGCTAATGGGTGGGGTTGTGTTCCTGTCTTGCTAGTTGTTTGCCATAGGATGTCCAGCACTGTAGCTTGCTGGTTGTTGAGTGAAGCTGGGTGCTGGTGTTGAGATGGAGATCTCTGGGAGATTTTCACCATTTGATATTATGTGGAGCTGGGAGGTCTCTTGTGGATCAGTGTCCTGAAGTTGGCTCTCCCACCTCAGAGGCACAGCACTGACTCCTGGCTGCAGCACCAAGAGCCTTTCATCCACACGGCTCAGAATAAAAGGGAGAAAAAGTAGAAAGAAAGATTTAGTAGAAGTAGAAAGAAAGAAAGAAAGGAGGGAGGGAGGGAGGGAGGAAGGAAGGAAGGAAGGAAGGAGGGAAGGATAAAAAGAAAGAAAGAAGATAAAGTAAAATAAAATAAAGTAAGATAAAATATAATAAAGTTATTAAAATAAAAAAACAATTATTAAGAAAAAAAAAAAGGACGGCTAGAACCCTAGGACAAATGGTGGAAGCAAAGCTATACAGCATAAATCTTGCTCTCAAAGTCCACCTCCTCAATTTGGGATGATTCGTTGTCCATTCATGTATTCCACAGATGCAGGTACATAAACTTGATTGTGGAGCTTTAATCCGCTGCTTCTCAGGCTGCTGGGAGAGATTTCCCTTTCTCTTCTTTGTTCTCACAGCTCCCAGGGGCTCAGCTTTGGATCTGGCCCTGCCTCTGCGTGTAGGTCGCCGGAGGGCGTCTGTTCTTCGCTCAGGCAGGACAGGGTTAAAGGAGCCGCTGCTTCGGGGGCTCCGGCTCACTCAGGCCGGGTGTGGGGGGGGGGGGGGGGAGGGGCACGGAGTGCGGGGCGAGGCGGCGGCGGCAGAGGCCGGCGTGACGTTGCACCAGCCTGAGGCGTGCCGTGCGTTCTCCTGGGGAAGTTGTCCCTGGATTCCGGAACCCTGGCAGTGGCGGGCTGCACAGGCTCCCGGGAGGGGAGGTGTGGAGAGTGACCTGTGCTCGCACACAGGCTTCTTGGTGGTGGCAGCAGCAGCCTTAGCGTCTCATGCCTGTCTCTGGGGTCCGCGCTTTTAGCCGCGGCTCGCGCCCGTCTCTGGAGCTCCTTTAAGCAGCGCTCTTAATCCCGTCTCCTCGTGCACCAGGAAACAAAGAGGTAAGAAAAAGTCTCTTGCCTCTTGGGCAGGTCCAGACTTTTCCCCAGAGTCCCTCCCGGCTAGCCGTGGCGCACTAACCCCCTGCAGGCTGTGTTCACGCCGCCAACCCCAGTCCTCTCCCTGCGCTCCGACCGAAGCCCGAGCCTCAGCTCCCAGCCCCGCCCGCCCCGGTGGGGGAGGAGACAAGCCTCTCGGGCTGGTGAGTGCCGGTCGGCCCTGATCCTCTGTGCGGGAATCTCTCCACTTTTCCCTGCGCACCCCTGTTGCTGTGCTCTTCTCCGCGGCTCTGAAGCTTTCCGCCTCCGCCAGCCGCAGTGTCCGCCCGCGAAGGGGCTTCCTAGTGTGTGGAAATCTTTCCTCCTTCACGGCTCCCTCCCACTGGTGCAGGTCCCGTCCCTATCCTTTTGTTTCTGTTTATTCTTTTTTCTTTTGCCCTACCCAGATACGTGGGGGGTTTCTTGCCTTTTGGGAGGTCTGAGGTCTTCTGCCAGTATTCAGTAGGTGTTCTGTAGGAGTTGTTCCACGTGTAGATGTGTTTCTGGTGTATCTGTGGGGAGGAAGGTGATCTCCGCATCTTCCTCTTCCGCCATCTTCTCTTGTATGTCTCTGGGACAGAAGCTACTGAACACCGGTAAGAGAAATTCAGCTGTGATAGTTGACAGACAGGTAGATTCAGGCAGGCAAGAACATGTGAAGCTCCTGGGGGCTGCAGGTCATACTCCTGAAGCGTTATTGTCTCTGGGTCCTAATGGGTACTCATAAGGAAGGCTGAGGAGAGTCCAGAAACAGCTTCCTTTGTGGAGGGAGCCTAGGAGCCTCACTGTGGTTCTGATTTGCATTTCCCTTATGATTACTGATGTTGAGCATCTTTTCATATGCTAATTGGCCATTTGTATACCTTCTTTGGAGAATTTTATATTAAAAGTCTTTTGCCCGTTTTCAAATTGAGTTATTTGTTTTGTTTTGTTTTTTGGTTGTCGTTGAGCTGTAGGAGTTTTAAAATATATTCTGGGTATTAACCCCTTGTCAAATATATGGTTTGCAAATATTTTTTCCCATTCTGTAGGCTGCCTTTTCACTCTGTTAGCTATTTTCTTTGCTGCCCAGAGGTTTCTTCTATTTATGACTTTTTTCATACTTCAGTTGGGTTCCTAATTTAGATCCATGTTACTCACTCTCCTTTGCACACCTTCTTAAGCTTGCCATTACCATGTCTTCCCTTTCTTCCTTATCTTCTATAGTGTCTAACTTAGGATTATATACTAAGTGGAAACTCAGTAGCTGAGTTACCAAACTGAATGACTTAAAACTGTCACATCATCACTTCCAGTTTAGACTTCATAACAAGGGCCCAGGCCCCTGTCTCCAAATGCTTTCTGAACATCTCAAAACTGTATCACTGCCAACATATGAGGTCTTACAATGATCTTTCTTCCACTTTCTTCTTATCTGATCAATCATTAAGTCCTCTCTAGTTCTACTGGAAAATGAGTTTGAAATTGAACATTTCTTTTCCATTCACAGGGTCACTGTGAGGCAACCCTAACTGACGTAGCCCATCCCAACACTATGTCCACATTCTGCTCTCAGCTGTGTTTCCAAACAACGAAAAGGTCAGCTCATTACTGTCTTATTCAGGAACCTATGGTGATTCCAGGTGCCTCTGAGAAAATGAAAAATCTCCCTTGGGCTTTCATTTTGCCCTATGAAGGTGAGAAGTACAATTTAAACCCACGATCCCCAAAAGGGTCCCTCCACTTTGGCCAAATGACGTTCTTCGTTGGTCTCCAGAATGATGCCTCGTTCCTGCTTCTGTACCCTCACTGTCTCCTGGAAGCCTTTCCCCCCTGACTTAAACATTTCAATTCCTTCCCTTCTCTCAAATCTGAACTCAAATATGCTTTTCGCTCTCCCCTGACAACTAACCAAAATCATCTTTGGCCTAACCTTTGAATTTCCTAAGCATCTCTGTATGTTTTAACACTCCAGGTTATACTTTCATTAATATAATAGTATTTTCCTTTGGAATATCAGTACTTTGTATTTTTCTTTGAGCAGTGAGGACTAACAAAATCAAAGTAATTTTTTAAATCCTGAGTTATAGATTTTGGAAAAGTCAAGATACAATGATTTTTTGCCTCCACCATAGCTGTTCCAAAAAAAAAATTCAAAATGATTAACTTTGTAATAACCTTAGGCTGTATCTCCATAGACCTAAAACCCATAGATGTAAAAGCCATGGACTGGTATTCTTTGAATAAATTTTCAAAGTAATTAACTACCCCCAATAGTCATGACCTGAGTGCATGTGGAGTGTTGGACTCATAAACAATATGCTGGGTGAGGAAGCAAAGGCCCATTATGAATTCTTGTTACTGGCTCAGTCTGTGATCTTGGGCAGTTCACTTAACTTCTTGATATCCACCTCTTTATTTGCAAATGGGGATAAGATTGGGGTACAAGAGGTACTGCTTTTAGGAGCTTTTAGCCTATGATAGATGAGACATGAATTGTGGCATTAGGCTATGGCAAAATTTCCCTTTTTTCTCTCTTAGAAAATAGGACATGCTTATTTATAGATAATCCATCTAATTCCAAAAAAAATAGTTTTAAGTCAGTGTTCAAAACATATAAGACTTCAATTTTTTGAGTTAAAAAAAGCGTAAATAAGTAGTTGAAAAAATAAGAGAAAAGTAGAAAAAATAAGACGATGAAAAATAAGAGTGGAATTAACAGACAGAAAGTATGTCTTGAGAATTGCAATTCACTTGCTACAGATGGACTGCAAATCTGACTCTGAGATTTCTAGCAGCCAGCTCAGGAGAGCATGATCGGTTAAATGATTCACGAAGCCCATACGTTAAAACAAACCAACTGCTCCAAAGCATAACTATTCTTGGTACTAAGATCAGAGGGAAATTTCCTTTTCTCAACAATGACACTCAAGTGATTAAGAGAAGCAGGCACGACAGTTGAATAAGTGACATAAAATTCTCCCCTTTAATGTTTTTGAGGGTTTATTTTAGTATTTCTTTTTCCATTCTGTTTTTCAATAACAAAAAGTTGGCAGCAAGGCTATATTGGTCAAAACCTTCACTGGGTAAAAAAATAATTTTTAGGAGAAATTTGAAAGGGACAAGTAGGGAGTAGCAAAGAAACACACCTAGAAGGAATAGGCCAAGAGTACAAAAAAGACAAGTTTTCAGAGCAAAGCAAGGATGAAATAGGAAGTCAGAAGCCATCTGGACAGACTGAGTGTGGTGCCAAAGCCCTGAAGTAGCATAGTTTCACTCAAAAGTTAAGGAAAATGAGTTTGTACTTGGGACAAGGTTGTCATATAATTATAATGAATAAATTATTTTAATAGCTACATTTAATAAAATCTCTCCTCTGATTTCATTTCATTTATACTATTTCTAGAAAAAAATGATATATTTATTTATCCTGTTAATGGCCTGAAAGGACTTCTACACTAAGGCTACAATTAGCTTTGATCATAAGTCCATTATGAAGGAAGTAAAAGCAATATGAAAATGACCAAATGACATGAACAGGCAATTCAAAAAAGAAGAAATATGTATTTGCATGGCCTTTTGCATGGCCAATATGCATAAAATATTCTTTCAGTTTTACTAGAAATACGAATTACAAATGCACATTAAAGCATCAGTGATATACTAGTGTTGTCTATCAATTAAAATTACACAGTAATTTTTATTTTAAATGATAATACACGGCATTGCTCTCTCATACTCTACTGGTGGCAGCTGTAAACTGACACAGCTTTTATAGAGTAGTTTGGCAATACATATGAAAATCTTTAAAAATCAACACGCACTTTAATTTAGCAATTCCACTTCTAGGAGTTTATTCTTAGGAAATAATTTAGAACAATGCCAAGGATGTTCATTGCAGTATTTTAAGTGATTCATAAAAATATAAAGGCTAAGAAATTACAACCATGAGGAATTTCTTTACTAAATTGTAATTCATCCATAGAACAGAATCTGTGTATTCATAAAAGCTGAAGGTACCACAGTAGAACTGTTGTCCTGGGAAGATGTTCATGATGTATTATTTTGTGTTATATTAAGATATACTGTAAAGCTATAGTAAACAAGACAGTGTGCTAGTGGTATAAGGTTAGACAAATAGATTGGCAGAATGAACTAGAGAGACCAGATATAGGTTCACATATAGACAATTGATTTTCAATAAAGGTACAAAGCATTTGAAAGGGAAAAGAAAACACTTTCAATAACTGTTGCTAGAAGAACTACATGTCCTTAGGAAAAAAAATATATCTCAGTCCCTACCTCACACCACACACCAAAAAGTAATTCAAGATGGATGACAGACTTAAACAGAAAAGCCAAAACTATAGAGATTCTAGAAGAAAACATGAGAGAATATCTTTGCAATTTTGGGAGAGATTAACTTAATCTGAGTTAAGTCACAAAAAGCACTAACCAGAAGCATAACATTGATAAATTGGACTTTATCAAAATGGCTTATCATAAAGATACACCATTAAGAAAATGAAAAAGTGTACCATGGACTGGGATTAAATATTTGCAATCTATGTATATAACAAAATACTTCTCTCCAGAATATATGAATAATGCCAAAAGCCAATATTGAAAAAGCAAACCAATTTTAAAAAAATGAGCAAAAGACTTGAGCAGATACTTCACAGAAGATATACAAATGGCCAATAAACACATGAAAATGTGCCCAATAACATTAGACATTGGAGAAATGCAAATTAAAACCACAATGAGATACCACCGCCTATCCATCAGATTGCTAAAATTTAAAAATGGAAAGTTAAATGGTGGTGAGTATATGTAGCAAATAAAATTCTAATAAAAAATTGCTGATGTAAGTGTAAAATGGTACAGTTACTTTGGAAAGGAGTTTGGCAATTTAAAAAATAAAATTGAACATATATCTACCCAGTGATTCTGCAAATAAACTCCTTAGTTTTTACCCAAGAGAAATGAAAGCATATGTCCTCAAAAAAACGTGTATGAGTATGTTCATAACAGCTTTATTCATATTAGCTACAAACTAGAGTCACCCAATGTTTGTCAACAGGTAAATGAATGAACAATTTGTGGTATATTCATACAATAGAAAACTAGCCAGGAATAAGAAGGCATGAACTATGGATACATTTAACAACATGGAAGGATCCAGGCGATACTACCAAGCAGAAGAAGTTTCATGGAAAAGAGTATATACTTTTTGATTCCATTTATTTGAAGTATATAAACAAAACAATTCTATGGTGAAAAAGATAAAAACAGTGGTTACCTTTCATGGGGTGGATAAGGCTTGACTTGAAAGGGGCATGAGAAAACTTTTTGGATTGACAGAAATATTCCTTGATTGGTAATAGTTACATAAGTGTGTACACTTGTCAAAACTCATCAAATGTACACTTAAAATCTGTACATTTTGGTCTTGCTTTCATGTGTTCCTTGGCTTGTAGCTACATAACTCCAATCTCTGCTTGTCTCTTCAAATGGCTTTCTTCTCTGCATGTGTGTCTCAAATATCCCTTTCCTTTTTCTTTTTTTAAATTAATTATTTTTTAAATTTTTATTTATTAATTTTTTTGGCTGCATTGTGTCTTCGTTGCTGCACATGGGCTTTCTCTAGTTGTGGCGAGCGGGGGCTACTCTTCATTGTGGTGCATGGGCTTCTCATTGCAGTGGCTTCTCTTGTTGCAGAGCATGGGCTCTAGGCACAAGGGCTTCGGTAGTTGTGTCATGGGGGCCCTAGAGAGCTTGGGCTTCAGTAGTTGTGGCACACAGGCTTAGTTGCTTCAAGGCATGTGGGATCTTCCCGGACCAGGGATCAAACCTGTGTCCCCTGCATTGGCAGGCAGATTCTTAACCACTGCACCACCAGGGAAGTCCTCAAATATCCCTCTCCTTTTTCTTATAAGGATGCCAGTTATTTGATTTAGAGCTCACACTAAATCCAGGATGGTCTTACCTGGAGATCATTAACTTAGTAACATCTGCAAAGAATCTATTTCCAAGTAAGGTCACATTCACAGGTACAGAGGATTAGGACTTGGACATATCTATTTGGGGGACACAATTCAACCCAGGTGGCTTTGGTCATATATTAATGTTAATACTTAGACATTCTGCATTGGATGGTTATCTGTATTCAGAGCTTCTCTAGCCATAAGAAGGAGGGTAAGATGGCCAACTTTTGAGGACATCTTGAGACAGTAGAACATGCATTGGCCACTTGGGCTGCTCCTGTTGTACTGCTGAAGCTGGGTGCCAAAGTACAAGGATGAGGTGGGAATATGTCCTTTCAGTCCACATAAGGGAGGACCCAGATGGTCAGAACCATGTCTGTGCCCTTCTATGCCATCAGCATGAGCTGCATATTGCTTTGGGTGGTGGTGAGGCCCTAACCTCCCACCGCCCTCTGGCTAGAGATCTTTCTTTTCTCCCTGATTGGGTCTTTGGAAATACCAGACAGCATTAAAATGTGCTTGAGTTTTTATGTATTCTCCATGAGTCTGTGCCTTAATGTAAAGGTACACTCTCATAGAGGTAATCTGTTTTACTCCTAAAATTGAGTTAAAGAGTTTGTAAGAGTGAGGTAGCCAATGAGAAAACAGTAAGTTCTTTGACCCAGGAGTGATGAGGAAAAAGTGGCATTTGAGGAAGTTTTGTTGATTGGTGCAGGAAAACCAGAGGTAGCAGGTGGAACACAGAGGGACCAAGGTGGCAAGGATGAGCCCCAGGAGAGGGGCAGAAGGTGGGCTTGAGGAGGTAAGTTCAGGGCACAGAAAGACTGCACGGTGTGAAGGTGAGGAAAGAATGAAAAAAACGAGCTCACATCTGTATACTGGGGAGTCATGTAGCTGTTGATAAGAAAAGGAAGCCTGCGATGATTGAGTTGTCTTCATTTTCATCCTTTGTTGGAGGTTCATTTGTTTTCCACTTATTTTGGCTTAATGTGGGCCTTGTAGTGCAGGTTAGCGCCTGATTTCAAAATGTGACATATCCAATTTAGGATTCTGCCTGTTAGTTCTCACAAGCTCTGCTGGATCTTTGCTGTAACTCCCTCTTCTTGTTTTTTTTTTTTTTTTGCTTATTAGTGTGTCATTTTACAGAGTGTTGCTCAGACCTTAGAGTTTCATGCCATCTGCAGGCTCTGCAAAGATCTATGCTTATGTACAGCTTGTCTGGTTAAAGTTGATTTGTGTGTGTGTGTGTTTAATTGGTCGCTAAACTGTAGTGTTATAATGATCCAGAAACACATTTCAGGATTGGTGGCATGTTTTGTAGTATGAATAAAAATGACCCGCTCCATCTAAATTCAAGATGTTGCCCTATTTCTTGATTAGGTATGAGAAATAAATCAGACAATTTGCAATTAACACTAATTCAACCAAGCCATTGAGTTTTGTTTTTAAAATCGAATGCTGCAGTGATCTCAGAGGCAATTTCGATGTTTGCTGAGGTACTGGTGGTATTTCATGTTCATGTTGTTATGAGTTTTCCATGAGTGTTCTAGAAAAATCTTACCAGGGTGGTAAGAACTGATGACCAATTCACTTCTGAGAAAGCTCAAGTGGCCTGTGGCCACACAGTGGATATTGCCTTTGGGCAGTAACTTCACCCACTTTTCTCAGCAGATCAAAGGTATAGGAGTCCCAGTTACCAGAGGTGGAAATCACAGAGAATGTTGGCATAAGGTTGCTCTAAAAGGGATTCTTCCCAAGGAGGGAGACACCAGGGTCAGCATTCAGAAGTTGTGGGTGTAGCATGGGAGCAGAGGCCAGTGAAGATGCCCTACCTTTACTCAGGAAGTCAAAAGCTCTGATGAGAGAGTATCCATTTTCAAACTCCCTCCAGCCTTGAAGAACATGAGGCCATCCCAATGCAATACCAATCACATAGGAACTGTCCTATCCTCTCTTCTTGCTTTCCTCCTTACTCTGTATCCCCAACCCCCAACTTTGATTCTGATGGAGGAAGAGACCAGTTACCATCAGATGAAAACTGAAATGTAAATTAATACATATGACTAGACACGTTTTGTATGCATATGTTCGAGTGTGTTTTGTTTTTAACTCTTTATTTTGAATTGTTTTAGACTCAGAGGAAGGTACAAAAAGTAGTACATAGAGCCTCTTATACCCTTCACTCAACTTCCCCCAATAGTGACATCCTATTTAACAATGTGAGAAACCAAGAAATTGACAATGGCATAATGTTAACTACAGACTACATTTGGTTTTCATTGAGTTTCATATGTACTCATGTGTGTATGTGTTTGTGTGTAGTTCTGTGCAATTCAAGTATAAATGTGTAACCACCATCATAATCAGAGTACATCAGAATACAGAACTACTCTCACCCCATGAAGGAAATCTTGTGTGCTATACACTTACAGTCAGACTCTCCCCATCACATCCTTGTTCCCTGGAAATCACTAATTTGTTCTCCATTTCTACAGTTTTGTCATTTCGAGGATATCATATAAATAAAATCATATTGTATGTTACATTATGAAATTGCCTTTTTTCACTAAGCATAATGCCCTTAAAATCTATCCAAATTGATGGCTATATCAATAGTTTGTCTCTTTTTATTACTGAGTAGTTTTCCATTGTATGATTGTTCCAGAGTTTGTTTAACCATTCACCTGTTGAAAGATATTTGGGTTGTTTCAGTATTGAGCCATCACAAATAAACTTTCATGTATGCTGTATACATTATGTACAAGTTATTGTATGAACATAAGTTTTCATTTGTCTGGAATAAATGCCCAAGAGTTGCTGGGTTGTATGATAAGTGCATATTTAGTTTTATAAGAGAATGGCAAACTTTTCCAGAGTGGTCATATCATTTTACATTCCCACCAGCAATGTATAAGAGATACAGTTTCCCTGCATCTTTGTCAGCATTTGGTATTATTATTTTTTAGTTTAGCTATTCTAATAGGCATGTAGTAATATCTTGTGGTTTTACTTTGCATTTCCGTAATGGCTAATGATGTTGAAGATCTTTTTGTGTGCTTTTTGTCATCCATAACTCCTTTATGGTGAAATGTCTGTTCATGACTTTCATTCATTTTCTAATTAAATTTTTTTTTTACTGTTGAATTTTGAGATATCTTTATACATTCCAGATACAAGTTATTTGTAAAACATAGTTTGCAAATATTTTCTCTCAGTCTGTAACCTATCTTCCCATTCTCTTACAAAGGTATTTCACAGAACAAAAGATTTTAATTTTAAAGAAGTCCAATTTATTACTTTTTTCTCTTAGAAACTGTGTTTTTGGATTCATGTCTAGTACTCTTAACCTAGCTCTATGCTCAGAATATTCTTCCTCTTGGGTTAGAACACTTAAATATTTATTTAATACACAAGAAGTTGGCGAAGGAAAAGCAGAAGAATAAAAACAACCTGAGGCAAATAGAAACCAATCAGCAAAGTTGTCTACTTAATCCAGTGATATCAATAATTACCTAAATATGGATAAACTAAATACCCTACTCAAAAGGCAGAGATTGTCAGGCTGGACAAAAAGGCAAGATCTAACTATATGTTGTTTGCAAGAAACACACCTTAGATTCAGAGACATGAATAGTTTGGAGGTAAAAGGATGGAAAAGATATATCATGAAACTAACTATAAGAGAGCTGGAGTGGCTATAATGGCTGAAATATGATTGAAGAAAAAGGGATATTTCATTATAATAAAAGGATCAATATATCAAACAATTAAAAATGTACAGGAATTATAGCCATTATCTTATAATAACCTTTGATGGAGTATAATCTGTAAAAATACTGAATCAGACGCTGTACACCTGAAACTAATATAATATTGTAAATCAACTATACTTCAATTAAAAAAATAAAAAATAAAGTTTGTGATAGAAAATAAATGTACATACACACCTCAAAACAGAACCTCAAAATACATGAAGTAAAAATTGACAGAATTGAAAGGAGAAATTGACACTTTAACAGTAATAGTTGGAATTTCAGCAGCCCACTCTCAATAAATGATAGAACAACCAGACAGAAAATCAACAGGGTTATATAAATCTTCAGCACTTATCAACACTATCAACCAACTTGCTGTAACTGTTATTTATAGAACATCCAAAGACTTCAGAATACAGATTATTTTCAAGTGCACATGCAACATTCTCTAGGTTAGACCATACACTGATACGAAACAGAATTAAATTAGAGATTCACAACATAAAGTTATCTGGTAAATTTCCAATCTCTTTGGAAATTAAATAACACACTTCTGAATAACCTCTGGGTCAAAGAAGAAATCAAAAGGAAAAGTAAAAATACTTGGAACTGAATGAAACAAAAACGCAACACATAAAAAACATGGAAAGAATCTAAAGTAGTGCTGAGCAGAAAACTGACAAAGATACCTACCTTAAAAACTAGAAAAAGAAGAGCAATCTAAACTAAAAGCAAACAGAAGGAAGCGAATAACAAAGAGTATAGTAGAAATTATTGAATAGGAAACAAAACAAAACAAAAAATAGTAGAGAAAACTAATAAAACCTAAAGCCAGTTCTTTAAAAAATGAACAAAATTGGCAAACCTGCAGCTAAAGTGAGAAAAAATAAGAGAGAAGACACAGATTACCAAAATCAGGAATGAAAGAGGGGACACCACTACTGGTGCTACATAAATTAAAATGACTACAGGATAATATTATGAAATATCTGATACCAATAAACTAGACAACTTACACGAAATGGACATATTACTAGAAAGACACATTACTAAAACCGATGCAGGAAGAATTGGAAATCTGAATAGTTCTAGGATAAGTAAAGAAATTAAATTAGTAATTAAAAATCTTTCCACATGGTTAAAGGATTATACACTATGATCAAATGTGATATCTTTGGGGGATGCAATAATGTCTCAACGTCATCAAATCAGTCAACGTGATACCCCACATTAACAAAATAAAAAATAGAAATCATATAATCATCTCAATAAATGCAGAAAAAGCAGTTGACAAAATTCAATCCCCACTTATAATAAAAACTCTCAATAAAATGGGTATAGAAGGAATGTACCTTAACATAATACAGGCCATATATGACAAATTCACAGCTAACATCATACTCAATCGTGAAAATCTGAAAGCTACCCATTTAAGATCAGTAACAAGACAAGTATGTCCACTCTTGCCACTCTTACTCAACTTAGTATTGGAAGCCCTAGACAGAGCAATTAGGCAAGAATAAAGCAACAATTAAAAAACCCCCAAATAAATGAACAAACCAACCCAAACCCCAAAACCTGCATAGATACAGAGAACACAATAGTGGTTACCAGAGGGTGAGAGGAGTGAAGATAGGGTGAGATGAGTAAAGAGGGTCAAATGTATGGTGATGATGGAAACTCAGCTTTTGGTGGTGAGCACGCTGTAGTATATACAGAAGTCGAAATATAATACCGTACACATTAAACTTATATAATGTTAAAACCAATAAAAATTAAAACAAAAATAAAACAAACAAAAAATCTTTCCATATGGAAAACTACAAAACATTGCTAAGATAAATTTACAAAGACAGAAATAAATGGAGAGACATTTTGCGTTTTGGTTTGGAAGACACATTGTTCTTTCCTAGTTGACCTATAGAAGCCACACAATCCCTTTCAAAATCCCAGCAGACTTTTATTGTAGAAATTGCCAACCAGATTATAGGTTTTTTCTTTTGTTTTTTCTTGCTGTGTTAACTTTGCTAATCTATAGTCTCCAGCTGTTCAAATAGAACATTCATTTAGGTGTTGCTGTGAAGAAAATGTGCAGATGTGATTAATGTCTTAACCCTTTGACTTTAAGTAAGAGAGATTAAGGTGGATAATCTCAATGTACTTGATTCAGTTGGTTGAAAGGCCTTAAAATCAGGGCTGATGCTTTCTTGAGAAAAAAAAAAAAAACAACTATCTGCTGACAGTAGCTTCAGCCCATATCCATGAGTTCCAGGCTGACTTTCCTGCCTGCCTACCTGTGGTTTCAGGTTTGCTGAGTCAGCCCCTCCAATCCCATAAGCCAATTTCTCATAATAAATCTCTTCATATATATCTGTCCTACTGGTTGTATTTCTCTTATTTAACTCTGACTGACACACTGATATAACAATTTATATGGAAATGCAAAGAATCCAGATTAGGTAAAACAATTTTAGAACAGAACAAAGTTGGAGGACTTACATAACCCAATTTCAAAACTTAATATAAAGCCACAGTACTTATGACCGTTTGGTATTATTGGTGGAAAGATAGGTATATAAATCAATGAGACAGAATTGGGAGTCCAAAAACTAACCTTCTATTTTTGGTCAAGTGATGATGCAAATCTATGTACAGATAAAGACTTGTACATGTGTATTCATAGCATCATTATCTATAATAGCACCAAATGAAAACAACCTGAAAGTCCAATGATTGTTGAATGGATAAATAAAACTGTGGCATACCCATAGAATAAAATAGTATTTAGTAATAAAAAGCAATGAAATACGGATACATGCTACACCATGGATGAATTTCACAGGCGTTGTGGCAAGTGAAACAAGCCAGACAAAAGACAGTAAATTGTAAAATTCCATTTACATAAAGTGTCCAGAAAAAGCAAATTTATAGAGACAAAGTAGATCAGTGGTTCCTGGGGCTGGGGAGGGAGCAGAAATTCATTGCAACGGGCTTGAAGGAATTTGGGGAGAGTCATGGAAATGTTCTAAAATTGGATTGTTACGATATATGTATAGCTCACTAAAACTTACTAACAATATCACTGAATTGTACATTCACAGTGGGTCTTTTTATGGTGTGTAAATAATACTTTAATGAAACTATTTTAAAAAAGGAACAGAAAAATCATGGGGGTCTGTCCCAATGGTAATTAAGGGAAAACTCTCTACAGAGTAAATTTAAAGTGACAGTTGAAGACAAAAATAAAGCTGCTTTTGCAAATACATTACAGGAGTCCAGCACTTTTCACACACAAGTTATAGAGGTCCATATGGCTATTGCTAGATAATGTGGCTGTCTCTAAGAATTCATAACATAAATATATTTTCTCTCAATGCCATGAGAATATATAAAACTTTGATTCAGCCACGGTTACCTTACTTTGCAATATAATTTTACAATTTTCAGCTTTATGAGCCATAAAGCACTTTCTACAGGATTCCAAGTGTAATAGAAAAAGCAATGAAAAAAAAATTACAAGTCAGAAGGCAACAGTAGAAATCTACGGGTCAGAGTCTTCATTCAGGGCCACACCAGCCCATTGACTTCTCTTGGAAGAAAAACTGCCCTAAGGTTAAATTCAACCCCCCCACCCCCAACTCCAGCTAATCACCTCAAAACTGTGGGCCCTTACTCCCAGTGGGCTCAGCAAAATAATGTGCATGGCTCAGAACACTTGTTTTCAAGGGAGATAAGGGAACAGCACAATTCATAATTCATATCAACTGTAAAAATCAAGGATAAAAAGGATAGGAAAATCCAAGGCATGATGTAATGCTGTTTATCAATGACAAATTATATATTTAACAAGTAAATGGGAAAGAGTTTGCTAAGAGGTAAGAGTATTAGACAGGAAACTAAGATTTGTTTGGTTTTGTATTTAAGCAGCACCAGGTAATAAGCGAGGTTTGAAAGGATAGAATCTTGGTTAAATGTTTGGACAGCAAACTAGGGGTTTCTGCAAAAACGCCCTTGCCTCTCCTCTCCCCAATGAAGGGGCACTGATTTACATTCACATTTTAATATTTGGAGGCACTTTGCAAACATAATCACTGTACTTACCATCTGCTTTGTTAGATAACTAAAGGTATTTGGCCACTACCCTAATTTGGTTTCTGACTTCTGGTCCAGGGTTTCCAAGGCAGGTCACATTTTAGGGAACATGACCAGACTCTTTACTACTCTGCAAATCTCTCGGTCACACCAGGAGATAATGCTGAGCTGTCGCTTGAAGAGAACCAGAGGTAGCTGCTGGGAGCATTCTGGAGTCAGGCACCTACTTGCTGTGATCACCATAAAAATGGTACCCAGTGACCTGTATTTTACAGACTTTAAGCAGCATAGGGATATTAGATATTCCAGAAGCAGAAGCGTTTTCTCATTCCAAATTGTATGGAGAAAATTTGGCCCTGTCTGATACTGAGATTATTGCCTTCAGTGGGGTGTAAAAGAGTCCCTCAGATTCACATTTCTTAACTCCTCTTTTGAAATGGAGCAGATGAAACTTGCTTATCATTGTACTTAGTGAATTTCATTATAGGACTGTTATGTCTGTCAACGGGTGGCCACATGCGACAGCTGACTTCCCCAGTTATCAGATCCGTCCAGCTGGATGTGCCATCTTTCCTCTCTGCTCCGAGTGCATTATCACTGCCTGGCCAGAGTGGGACCCCATGGGCCACTGCAGCCCCGCTGCTCAGGTTAATCTGGTACCAGAGATGCTAAACTTGCCTCAGCTAGACAATACTCCCCTTCTCCTGTCCTCTCTGCTATCTCCCTGACGATGTCTTCCAAGAGCATCATTTCTAGAAAGGCAGGTGTCACTCTCTCAAGTTTTGTAGGCAGCTTAAGAAGCCTGTGCAAGGAGCACAGGGTGGTGTTATTAGGGATGACTATTCTGGTCATTGGACACATATTCTGTACAGGGTCATTTCCAGCACCTGCAAAATTCCAACTGCAAAAGTCCAGTTGGTTCTTCAGATCAGTTGCAGATCCAGAAACCCTGAGAGAAGGTAGTCTCATTTTTCAACTTTTATAAGGGACAATTAGATGATTGAGTTTAAATCTCATCAACTAAGAGAACATGATCAGAAAGATGCAGATTAAAAAAAAATGTTTACCCCATTTATTGGAAATAGAGAAAAAATTCTTTAAGTTAAAATACTGAGTACAGCTCTTGCCCCATTTCCAAAATTCTGAAAGGTAATGTTTTCAGTTTTAGTATTTTAAAAAGCGCCTGTGATTTTAATTTTGATGTCCTCGTTGACCCAATATTTATTTAGGACAGAGTTTTAAAAAAATGTTCAGGTTGTTTGAGATTTTTGGCTTTCCCATTTGTTACTTGCTGGCCGTGGACATATTGCCCTTTCTGACTTCCTGAATATGTGGGTCATAGAATGTCTACTGTTTGAATTCAAAAGTTGTGTTTGTAGCCAATTTTTGTAAATGATCCATAGACAGTTAAAAAGATGGTATATTACCTGTAGGGAATACATATTATAAATCTATTAATTCTGGGCTAATATTTAAATTATTTAAAGCTTCATGTCCTTATTTATTATCTACTTTAACCTGTCAGAGACTGAGACTGCCGTAGTAAACATTTCACTATAATTGCTTTTCTGACAATCTTTTCAAAAAGGTTTTATTTTATATACTTCTTGTTTCATTTTATATATTTTTAAATTGCTGTACTGTATATTCATTATGAAGATACTTCATTATAAAATAATTCTCTTTTATTTTATTTACCATATTCAGTGTCTTTGGCTTGGGATCTACTTAGCCTGATATTAATATTCTGCTCTTGACTTTTCTTTCTTTTTGCCTGATATAAACCCACTGAAAAATTTTTAAAGTTTCAGCCTCACTTTTGAGTGTTTTCTGTAAGAATCATCTGGTAGAATTTATTTTCTAATCCAATCTTAGAATTTTTGTCTTTAGATTAAAGTTTACATCATCTGTATTGATCCAAGTAGTTCTTATTCCTGTCACCTTGTTTTATGTTTACTTGTTTTGCCTTTTGCATTTGCTTTTCTTTTATATACTTTATAAAAAATATAATAAGGAGGACTTTTTTTGGAGGACGTCTTGTTTCACATTCTCTTGGTGATTAAAAAATTTTTTTTAAATACCTTAAGCATATCTTTAATTTTCAAAGTTTAAAAATAAAGGAATAAATTTTGGTTTCCTGATATGTCAAATACATGCCACTATTAGCTATATTAATGACTTTGGACTCAGACTATTATATACTTAGAAATATAAGACGTTAAGATTTAAAAAAATTTTCTAGATTCAATTTGGTAATATCTATTATCGTTATTTATATTTAACTCCATAAGTTTATTTGGTTATAATGCTGATGTGTATCTTTTCACATGCTTTCTTTTTTTAAAATTAATTAATTTATTTTTGGCTGCGTTGGGCCTTTGTTGCTGCACGCGGGCGGTGAGCAGGGGCTACTCTGTTGTGGTGCGCGGGTTTCTCATTGTGGTGGCTTCTCTTTTGCAGAGCATGGGCTCTAGGTGCATGGGCTTCGGTAGTTGTGGCACACGGCTTCAGTAGTTGTGGCTTGCGGGCTCAGTAGTTGTGGCGCACAGGTTTAGTTGCTCCACAGCATGTGGGATCTTCCCAGATCAGGGATGGAACCTGTGTCCCCTGCATTGGCAGGCAGATTCTTAATCACTGTGCCACCAGGGAAGCCCACATGCTTTCTTTTTAATTCCTGAATTCTTGTTACTATTTATTGCTTTTAAATGATTACTTACTGCTTTTTTGTGTAGAAGGGCGTTTGAGTGATTTTTTTGAAATGGTTACTTGAGGGATATATTTTGGGTGTCTTTGAATATTTAAAAGTTTTGATCACCATTGCTCATAAAAGACCACCTAACTGGGACAAAAATTGCTAGGTCACTATTATTTTCCCTCAGTCACTTACCCAGTTCTAGGTTTTGGCATGCTACTTTGTCTCTCTAGGGCTCACTTCTTATTCATGAAATGATGATAATAGACCTTGCCCCAGTTATTTCACAGAATTTTGCAAGGCTAAAATCAGAAAATGGACATGAAAGTACATTGAAACCATAAAGAGCCACTGATATATGAGATGTTATCATTTCTCACTGACTTTAACCTGAAGTACAATGTTTTATACTTGTCTGGTTGGACTCATTTTTTATTTGCTCATCAGTCACTCCTGCTCAGCTCAGTAACTTTTTTAAAGGAGCAACTTCTCTTCTAGATCCATCTGTTAACTAAAGCCTTCCTGGTCAAGCCATCTGATGGGTCGAGCCCGAAGAGGGCCTTCTTCCTGTATTTAAACTATTTTTATTTTTCTTTTATAATAGAAAAGTGATTCTTGGGCACTGTGGAAAAATTGGAAATAGAAAACAACACAGAAAATAAAATGAAAAAATTAGTAACATTCAAATAAAGTCTAAAGCAATTAATTCTGAAGTAATTAATTCTTAAGTATTTCTAATACACAGGAACAACCACATTTTGACTTTTTCTTATATACACATCACCATTTTGTCAAAATTGATATTATACTGCAATGTTTTATAAGTCGATTTTAAGTAATTTTTTATTGATGTATATAACAAAGTACACCAATCATCAGTGTGAAATTTGATTAATTTTTCATGAAGTGAACGCATCTGGGTAACCACCAATGCAGAGCAGAAAGGAGAATATCACCAGCCCTTTGGACGCCTCCCATAAATCTTTCCCTGAACTACCAGTTCCCTCCCCCGGATGACCACTCTCCTGATTTCTGTACTACCCATTAACTTTTCACCATTTGCAAACTTGATGTGAGCGAGCCATGTACTCTATATTCTTTTTTGTTAGCTTCTCTTGTGCAACATTGTATTTGTGAGGGTCATCCATGTCATTGTTATTAGCGGTGTTCATTTTTATTGTATTCCATTGACTACACCATTTATTTTTTCCTTTTTGCTATGAATGGGCTTTTGGCTTATTTCCAGTTGGGGCTATTACAGTGTTGCCATGAACATTTTCATACATGTCTTTTGGAGTAAATATGTATGCATTTTGGTTGGCTGTATACTAAGGAGTGGAATTGCTGGATCACAGGGTATGCATATGTTCAGCTTTAGGAGATAATGCCAGGAAAGTTTTCCCAAGTGTTGGTACCAGTTTACACCCCTAGAAGTGGTGTATGAGATTTTCAGTCATTGCACATACTTGGCAATTCTTGGTAATTTTAATCATTATGCTGGGTATGTATTAGCATCTCATGGTTATTTGTATTTTCATGAGATTGAAAAGGCAGAGCACTTAAAAAAAATATATATATATATATATTTATGACTATTTAGATACTTTATTTTGTGAAGTTCTTGTTGAAGCATTTTGCTCATTTTTCTATTGGGAAATATTTTTAAAATTTATTGTTAGGAATTTTAATATATTTTGGGTGGGAGTTATTTGTCAGATAGATGTATATTAATGTTTTCTTGTATACCTTGGCTTGTTTTTGACTCTTTTATAGGTGTCTTTGGATGAGCAGAAGTCCTGAATTTTAATATACACAATTTTCAATTATTTCCTTTATTGTTATGGCTTTTCATGTCATGAAAAAAGGTTTGCCTATTCCAAGTCATAACATTATATTCCAATACAATAATCTGGAGGCTTTAAAAATTTTTTTTACATTTAGATCTAACTTTCATCTGGGAATAATATTTATTGACTTTTAAGTATGGTGTGAGGTCATGATTTATTTGTTTTCTCTATATTGAAAACAACATGCTCTTATGCAGTGTCACTTTTATCATAAATTTAGTGACCATAAAACTGTGGGTTTGTTTCTGTGGTCCCTATTCTGTTTCTTTGGTCTATTTGCATACCTTTGTATCATGAATGTAGCTTTATAATAAATCTTGATAGCTAATGCTTTAAGTCTTCCATACTAGTTCTTTGAGAATGACTTTACTACTCTTAGATCTTTAAATGTCCATCTACAGCTTAGAATTATGTTGTTAATTAGAAACAACAACTGAAACAATGAAAACCTAGTTGGATTTTTATTAGGATTGAATTGAATGTACAGTTTAATTCAGAGAAAATGATAGCTTTACCATATATAATCTTCCAGTTCACAAATATGATATATCTGTCCATTTGTTTAGGTTTTCTCACTTTGTCTCAATAAAAGATTTTAGCTTCTGGGTAGAAATCTTGCATGTTTTTTGTTATATGTATTACTGGTATTTGATGTTTTTATTTGATACTATCATAAATGTTATTGTTTTTCAAATATCATTTTCTTATTGTTTTATGTTGATAATAGAAGTAAAACTGATCTTTGTATATTGACTTTGTATCCAGCAATTTTGCTGAATTTACGTTTTTTTTCTTTTTTTTTGCGGTACGCGGGCCTCTCACTGTTGTGGCCTCTCCCTTTGCGGAGCACAGGCTCCAGACGCGCAGGCTCAGCAGCCATGGCTCACGGGCCCAGCCGCTCTGCGGCATGTGGGATCTTCCCGGACCAGGGCATGAACTCGTGTCCCCTGCATCGGCAGGCGGACTCTCAACCACTGCGCCACCGGGGAAGCCCTGAATTTACTTTTGATTCACACAATTTATCTGTACACAACTTTGAATATGTTTTCCTTTTCAGTCCTTAAATCTTTTACTTATTTTTCTTGCCTTATTGAGCTGGCTTGGTCCTTCAGTACAATGTTGAATAGCAGTGCTGGTTGTGGGCATCATTGTCTCATTCCTGATCTCAGAGTGATACCAATTTTCACTATTTAATATGATTTTGATTGCTGGATATTTTGAGATACTTTAAATCAGATTATTTGAAGCTTATTTTTTCCCGGTTCATTGAAAGTTTTATTGTGAATTAGCATTGAATTTTGTCAAATGCTTCATGGGAAAGTTTCGAAGTACAGATTCAATTTTTTTAGTAGATATATGACAAATTTTACTATCTATTTCTAAATACTTTCATCAAATTTGCAAAGTTGTGTTTTTCCAAAAAAGTGTCTGTTACATCTAAATAGCTGAACTTATCTGCATAAAGTTGTCCATAATATTCTTCGTATATATGTGTAATTATATGTATGTATATGTTCTTGCATATATATTTAGCTCTATTTATTGACATATAATTTACATATAATACAATTCACCAATTTTAGTATATTATTTAATGAGTTTGTCTTCATCCCACTTTTCCATTGTCACATCTTGATTTGGGTTGGCATACCTTAAGATTTTTGCCTGCTTTATTATTGGTATTAAATTGACATTGTTAAATTAGCATTTTTAGATAAGTGTCTTTATTTTTAAAAATTATTTGTGATATTTGAATTTTACCAAATGTTACCATATTTTGCAAATAACAACAGTTATTTGGAACTTATTTTGTTCATTTCAGAACTCTTAATTCTATTGCTTCCCCTTTTCTTGGATTTTTTTCAATTGCCAATTATAACTTCTTTGACCCTTGAACATTTGAAAATGTTCCTCTGTTTTCTTTATAAGTACATTTCTTTTTCCTATTTAGATATAGATTTCGGTATAGAATTCGTGGCTACAACTATTTCCTTTCAGTCTGACAAAATTTCCTTCATTTTATGTGGCAGGAAAGAAATCTGAAAAAAAAAAAAGATATTTTTTGCCTTTGTTGGTCACTTTTGTCTTGGACAGTTGGAGATATTTTTTTCTCTCTTTTTGTTCAACAATCTACCAGGATATGTCTAAATATGATTCCCCTTTCATTGAATTTTGCTTGGTACTGATGGAATTCTTTCAGCTTTAAGTTCAACTTTCTCCACCTTAGTTAAGTTTGTTTTTATTATATCTTTAATAATTGTTTTGTTCTTTTTTTCTGGTAGATTCTCATGAGCACTTGTACCTATTTCCTGATTTCAGTTCATTGCCCACAGTATCTATTAAGGTCTTTTTTTGTATTTTTCATCTCTAATTCCACTTTCTCTGCATTTTCAAAGGGTAAACTTAATGCTGCATAGCTTCTCTGTTAGTGATGCTACTGCACTGGGGACAGGCTCATTGCATCTAATTTTCAATTTTGTCTCAGTCTCCACTCCAGATAGTCAGGATAAGAATGTCTGCCTGGGGCTTCCCTGGTGGCGCAGTGGTTGAGAGTATGCCTGTCGATACAGGGGACACGGGTTCGTGCCCCAGTCCGGGAGGATCCCACATGCCACGGAGCGGCTGGGCCCGTGAGCCATGGCCGCTGAGCCTGCACGTCCGGAGCCTGTGCTCCGCAACGGGAGAGGCCGCAACAGTGAGAGGCCTGCGTACCGCAAAAAAAAAAAAAAAAAAGAATGCCTGCCTGTATCCTAGTTCCACTAGCTCCCTCCCAGGAAAACCTTGTTGCATTAAGAAGTCCTCTTATTAGCTTTCATCAGTTTTATTCAGTAGCATGTGAAGGTAATACTACTGAATATTCTTGATCCAAATTGTTGACATAAGTTTCAAAGAATTGGCTTCTATCTTTCTCTTGTTTTCTATTTGCCTTTAGCCAAAATCCCATTATAACATATTTGTGGGGGCTTTTCTGATATTTTTCTTTTTTTTCTTATAATTAGGCTTTGCTTTCTCGGGAAGGTGTCTTAATACCTTTCAGAATTCTCTTTCTATCCACAATATGTCTAGCTAAAATTCCTTGGAGTTTGTGCCTCATAGATGGTCCACTTTTTAATTTTCCATTTCCAAGAAATTTCTCCTGTATTCCTATCCCCTCCATTCCACTGGTTATTCCAGGCTGAACATGGAGATGATTTGGAGAGAGATTTAATACCTGCGCTTAGTTACCTTCTTACCTTGTGATTGCAAGAGGAATTCCTGTCTTTCTAACTCCTTCTTCCTTTCATAGTGGTAATTTTATCTTAGTTGTTTTTATTTGGCCCCTATTGCCTCCATAGATTCTTTGAGTGAGTAATTTATCAACTTATTTTTCAGAAGTCATGTACATTTGACACTCGCAGTATCCTAAATTAGCAGTCTAAATAGTTAACTCAGGCTTATTATAAAGTCCAGCCTAAACTTTTTAAATATAGCCCATAAAAATTATGTCGGCAATGCTTAGATTCAGAGAAGGTAGAGAGTAATATAAGATGCTCAAGAAAGTCTAAAGGGACTTAGAAATGAAGGGTTATAAAATTTTAAATCTTAAAGCGTCCTGAAGACAATTCAGCTCAACTTCCTAATTTTATAGGCCAAGAAAGTACAAGTGACTTTCCCAAGTATGTGAGGCTACTACTTTGAACAGAGGCAGAACTAAACTAGATATAGGAGGACACTCATTGTTTGGTCCACCCGTCACATTTTTCTTCTGGAAATAAAAAGCTCCATCTTTTCAGGAAATTCTTTTAGAGAATTCTTCCTCTAATCTTCTCCAACCATGTAGCCCTAATAAGGGTTGAAAACTCTACTGACCTGTTCCCACGCATATAAATATGAGTACGTGATCTAACTTAGGCCACCTGGTAAACTTCTAAAGAATTTAAAAAATTGACGTAAGGAAAGGGAGCAGTTATTCTCTGTTGGCAAAGCTGGGAAGAGTTGGGCTGCAGAAGACCATGTTTCCAACATTATGTAAAAGCTTCTTTAAGAGAAGGCAGCTGAATTCTTGAAGGTATCAACGAAAGAAAATGGAGGTAGTAGGTCTTGACAGCATTTGAGAGCCTGGTTCCAGATATCCTGTGGCCACCTAGATTCTATACTGCCTGTGGCTTGGGTACCTTTGGGCTTAAGCTGAGTATAATTTTAGCTACTTATGATCAAAAGAGTCCAAGCCAATATGTGTGCCTTTAAGAAAAGGCAGAAATTAAACAGATGGAGAAGGGCAGGGAGGGAATTCTAAGCAGAGAAGGAGTCATGCCAAGGTTTGGAGGCCAAAATGCCATGCTGTGTTCTGACACCTCGGTAGAATTAACACCTCAGTAGGTCAAGGATGGTAGGGAGTGAAGAGTAAGAAGAGTACATAGAATTGGTTCCCTGGGGTGGAAACATCTGGATATTTCACCAGAAGGGACTCCAAAAGGGGTGGTAAAGGGTGCTACAAAGGGTTACCTCACAGATTGGTCAGGAATAGTTCCTCACATACACACGCTCTCCAGCAAGGGCAAACACTAGTGGTAAACTAGAGCAGACAAATACTGCACATTTTCCTTATCTAGCTCAACCATAAATTTCCTACTGAATTTAAAAGGAAGAAGAAACATTGACTCATCCACAGAGAGATGTAAGGTCAAAAAGAAAGGATTCACTGTAATGAAGATTGCAAAATTGCTTCAGTATCATTTCATCTTTAGAGGCTGGAATATTACTTTTTTTTTTTTTTTTTTGTGGTACGCGGGCCTCTCACTGTTGTGGCCTCTCCCGTTGCGGAGCACAGGCTCCAGACGCACAGGCTCAGCGGCCACGGCTCATGGGCCCAGCCACTTCGTGGCACGTGGGATCCTCCCGGACCGGGGCACGAACCCGCGTCCCCTGCATCGGCAGGCGGACTCTCAACCACTGCGCCACCAGGGAAGCCCGAGGCTGGAATATTTCTGATTTTTTGTCCTTTTAGGTCTGGGAAAATGAATCAGTGAGCTTTAAACTGTGCTTGTCTTCTAAACACTTAGCCCTTCTGTAATCATTTCTTTGTGGTATTTCAATTCCTTATCTTGCGATCCTTCAGCTTATCAGTTATGTATTTTCAGTCTTCTCATTGGAGTTTATTATACTTGTATTTTATTGCACACTTCACCACATACAATTTAGTAGACTTCAGTGTGGGGTCCCTGTTAAGAAGGAAGAAAAGTACTGATCCATGTAAGCCAATCAAAATTGGAACTCTGGTGTCAGACACTGTGAAGGAATGAAAACTCATCTGACTCTAGTTGTCAGGGCCCAGCTTTTTCTTTAAAATTATTCAGCAGTGCAGAGTTGGCCATGAGACCATGGAAGGGAATGGCAAGCCTCGATATGTAAAACGTGTTAGAATAATATCCCTCTCTTTTCAATTCTGTCACTGCTCCATTTGTGCTCATGACTGCCTTTGAGCAGGCATTTGTTGAGACCTATTTTTCCTCTCTGCCATGTAATGATAATGAAATTGTTCAGCCTGATTTCCATGGATTTTAGGAGAATGACGGAGAAAGGTGTTTTCTGAAATGAGAGTCATTTTAGCCTGGGTAATGGAAGGGAACAAGGAAGTCATTATGAGTTTCACACAGGCCATCAGGAGTCTGCTCCCTGGCCATACTTCCAGGGAAAATGCCGGTCCCTGGGAGATGATTGGCTTTGTGGTGTTTGCCTGATGTCTTATTCCCTTTAA
The DNA here is from genome assembly GCF_005190385.1 of Monodon monoceros. Taxonomy (NCBI): domain Eukaryota; kingdom Metazoa; phylum Chordata; class Mammalia; order Artiodactyla; family Monodontidae; genus Monodon; species Monodon monoceros. The sequence goes on along the minus strand of NW_021703771.1, from coordinate 21,312,469 downwards.
GTCCTGCTTCCTGGCAAGGCTTTTTCTCAGATTTTCTGTTAGTGCAGTTGTCTTATAATTTATTTCCTAGCCACATCCCCCTACTGCCCTGACTGTGTAATTCATATCAGAATCAGAAACTCAAAGGAACACAGAACTGGCTGGATGTTGTTGATAGTAGAAAGAAGTGATACTCAAACTTCCACAGCCACTCCATAGCTTAACCAAAATTGCACTAGGTGTTTGTTCTGAAACATGGCTGCAGTTGGGCCATAGATAGTAAGCAGACAGCCTGTTCACAGACTAAAACAGACTAAAACCTCAGGATGACAAATCTGCGATGTGTATAGAGGAGCCTGTGTCTGATGGGTAAGAGGGACATCAAAAAGGGGTTGAACTTGACCTACTGGATGGTAAGTTTTGTCTTGTACTATTGGGTTCCCAGAGAAGTGACATAAATCTTGCCATATTACATGCAACAAAAACTAGTGGGGAAGCACAACCAAGAAGGTTTCTACTTTTTTAGCCATCATGAATAATTTAAGGAGACATATCTAAAAGAATGGGATTTATGTGAGTGTGTGTCAGTTCAAGTTCCCTGGGAAGCAGACACCACGATGGAGTCAGAAGTATTGATACAAAAGCTTTTTTTGGGAACTCCTATGAAGGATAAAGGGAGAGGGACCAGAAGCAGACAAGAAAAGTCTTTAGACGGCAATGCAGGTTTGACACAGGTGAAAGGAGACAAGAAAGGAAGGATGTTTGTGTAGGAAGTGCCTAAGACATGGGTATTATTCTAAGAGAGTCTAGGCCTATATAAGATTCCCTGTAGAAGAGTCCCATGTTGGGTAGAAATGGCCAGGATGTAGTACCCTCTGCCATGCTCTGTTATTGACCAGGATTGCATGTGTCCTTGATTCAAATACTACAGTAGATCCTGAAGACACACTTACATGGTTGCCTCATGTGAAACTCAGCTTTCTTATGCAAGTTCCAGTCTTAAAGTTTACTATATTTATTTTGTTAGAGTCATTTCATAATAAATTTGGGGTAACAGTGTTGTTAGAGGAGATATGGAGAGCATTATCCTGTCCCACAGGTATATCTAAGAGTGTTGGAGTTAGCATGGGAAAGAGGGCAGGTGTTATACAACAAAAGTATTCCATGAAACTGAGGACTTTGCTTCTGGAAATGATGGCGTGGTTTATAAAAGACTAATGGTTCCACTGACAACAACTAGAAAAGTCAGAGAGGGGTAAAAAGCAAAAGTACGTGTTTGAAAGAATTAGGAACAGCCAAGACAGCTTCTTTCTACTATCAAACAACAACATCTAGCCAGTTCTGATGATTCTGATATGAATTACACAGTCAGGGCAGTCGGGGGATGTGGCTAAGAAAGAAATTATAAGACAACTGCACGAACAGAAAATCTGAGGGACCAATATCTAAGAGAGAAGACAAGTTTACTGCGGTGAGCCAGATATTCTGCATGCTGGTTTTCTCCTGGAGCACTTTTCCATTTCTTGGGCTAGAGAAAGAGGCTGAGTTGCTAAACAGAGTTATGGGCAATCTCAAAGAGCTGGGATGGCCAATTGGATTTTGGGCCTGCTAAAGCAGCTAGGTCTTGAAGGGCCAAGGTCCCAGAAAGAAAGGAGGTACAGGGAAGTAAGTTCACACTTGGCACCAATCTTCCCCTTGAGACATTTTCTGATTCTTAAACTAGGCAGCGTCAGAGGCTATGAAGTTGAGCAGAAAGCAGACTAAAGTTTTTGTTTGTTTTTGTTTTAGCTGTTTCATGATGATGCTAAGAAGATAAAAATTGGAGTCCACGACCTGCCAAAGATGTGGGAACTAGTCAATACCCTAGGCTCTGAGTTGACTACACCATAAGGGCTATAAGTAGACTAAGCTGTCAAAGAGTGCAAAAGTCATCTGCTCACTTCCTAGCAAAGGATAGAATAAATTCACCATGGAGGAAGAAAACATTGCAAGTCTACAATATTTCAATCACAATTTTTGGCATTCATATAAAGGAACAGAACAAAGAGAGAAATAGACAATAGATACAGACTTATGGATGCCCAAGCTATTAAATTTATCAGTCATACGTTTTTCTTTTAATAATTATGATTGATAGGTCTAAGAAAACCGGCTACAAGACGAAAAATTTCACCAGATAATTGGAAGCTCTTAAAACAGATAAAGTAGAACTTTGAGAACTAAAAAGTACAATAATAATAAAGCACCCAGTATAAATAATAAGTACAATAATAATAAAACACCCAGTATCAGATGTATACAGTTGAGAGGATTACCAAACTGGAAGAGAGGACAATAAGAAACATATAAACTAAAGCACAGAGAGAAAAAAGGATGGAAAATGCTGAAAAGAGCACAATAACACAATTCTTTTATAACTGATATAAAAAAGGAGAAAAAAGTGAAAATATAAAAAATTTGAAGTACACAATTACTTGATGTAAATGAAATGTATGGAAAACAGCCATACAATAGAATCCACATTCTTTTAAGATACATTTAACCAAAATTGACTACATTCTGGGACATAAAGCAAGATGTAAGAGTTTTAGAAGATAGGGGCAGTTAAAAATATGCTTACTGACTACAGTGAAATTAAGCTAGACATAAATAACAATAAAAACAACAATAAAACAAGTAGAATATCCCCCAAAGTTCTGAAATTAAGCAGCATACTTCTATACAATCCATGGACCAAAGAAGAAATTAAATGAAAATGAGAGAATATTTTTGAGCTAAGTGGTAATAAAATATGACATGTGAAAATTTGTAGTATGAGCCTAAAGCTTGTTTGAAGAGAAATTTATTGGCTCATATACAAATAAAACAAGGAACGTCTTAAAATCAGGAAAAGAATGATAAATTGGACTACATTAAAACTTAAAACTTCTGATTTTTAAAAATCACCATTAAGAGAGTGAAAAGGCAAGCAGGGGAGAGAGATTTTCAAAACATATATCTGACATAGGACTCATATCCAAAATATACTTAGAAATTCTGAAAAGTAAATAAGAAAAAGGCATACAAGCCAGTAGAGAAATGGGCAAAAGACTTTAAAGAGATCCTTCACAACAGAGAATAACCAAGAATATCAATAAACATATGAAAGGGTAATTAGTCCTTCGTTAATGGGGCAGTGCAAATGAAAACTACAAGATACCACCATGCACCTACCAGAAAGAATCAACTTAAAAATGTAGACAATGTTATGTGCTGACAAGGATGTGCAGTGGTGTCTTTTTTGTTTGTTTGTTTGTTTTTGTTTTTGTTTTGTTTTATTTTTGGCTGTGTTGGGTCTTTGTTGCTGTGTGCAGGCTTCCTCTAGCTGCAGCAAGCAGGGGCCACTCTTCATTGTGGTGCACAGGCTTCTCTTTGTCGTGGCCTCTCCTGTTGCAGAGCACAGGCTCTAGAGCGCAGGTTCAGCAGCCGTGGTGCACAGGCTTAGCCGCTCCGCGGCATGTGGGATCTTCCCAGACCAGGGCTCAAGCCCGTGTCCCCTGCATTGGCAGGTGGACTCCCATCCACTGCGCCACCAGGGAAGCCCTGAAGTGGTGTCTTGCACACCAGTGGTCCCCAAGCCCTGGGCCATGGACTGGTACTGGTCCGAGGCCTGTTAGGAACTGGGCTGCACAGCAGGAAGTGAGTGGCAGGCAAGCAGCCAAAGCTTCATCTGCCGCTCCCCATTGCTCCCCATCACTCGCATTACTGCCTGAACCATCCCCCCACCCCCCATCCGCCCCCATCTGTAGAAAAATTGTCTTCCACGAAACCAGTCCCTGGTGCCAAAAAGGTTGGGGACCGCTGTTGCACATTGCTGAAAGGAGGGTAAATTGATACAACTCTTTCAAAAACTGTTTAATAGTATTTACTCAAGCTGAACATATGCAGACCCAACAGCCTCATTCTTGGGTGGGATATGTATGTGAAATATTCATAGACGTGCTGTTTGTAATAGCCCCAAACTGGAAACAACTCAAATACCCTTTAACAGCAGAGGATAAATAAATTATGGTATATTCATACAATGGAATACTATATTGCAAAGAGAGTGAACCACTATTGCTACACCAACAATTTGGATGAATTTCTTTTTTTTTTAATTTCTTTTTATTTTTTGTAACATCTTTATTGGAGTATAATTGCTTTACAATTGTGTGTTAGTTTCTGCTTTATAACAAAATGAATCAGCTATACATATACATATATTCCCATATCTCCTACCGCTTGTGTCTCCCTCCCACCCTCCCTATCCCACCCCTCTAGGTGGTCACAAAGCACTGAGCTGATCTCCCTGTGCTATGTGGCTGCTTCCCACTAGCTATCTATTTTACATTTGGTAGTGTATATATGTCCACGTCACTCTCTCACTTCGTCCCAGCTTACCCTTCCCCCTCTCCGTGTCCTCAAGACCGTTCTCTACATCTGCATCTCTATTCCTGTTCTGTCCCTAGGATCTTCAGAACCATTTTTTTCTTAGATTCCATATGTATGTGTTAGCATACGGTGTTGTTTTTCTCTTTCTGACTTAATTCACTCTGTATGACAGACTCTAGGTCCATCCACCTCACTACAAATAACTCAATTTTGTTTCTTTTTATGGCTGAGTAATATTCCATTGTATATATGTGCCACATCTTCTTTATCCATTCATCTGTCAATGGACACTTAGGTTGCTTCCATGTCCTGGCTATTGTATAGAGCTGCAATGAACATTGTGGAACATGACTCTTTTTGAATTATGGTTTTCTCAGGGTATATGCCCAGTAGTGGGATTGCTGGGTCATATGGTAGTTCTATTTTTAGCTTTTTAAAGAACCTCCATACTGTTTTCCATAGTGGCTGTATCAATTTACATTCCCACCAACAGTGCAAGAGGGTTCCCTTTTCTTCGCACCCTCTCCAGCATTTACTGTTTGTAGATTTTTTGATGATGGCCATTCTGACTGGTGTGAGATGATATCTCATTGTAGTTTTGACTTGCATTCCTCTGATGATTAGTGATGTTGAGCATCCTTTCATGTGTTTGTTGGCAATCTGTATATAGTCTTTGGAGAAATGTCTATTTAGGTCTTCTGCCCATTTTTGGATTGGGTTGTTTCGTTTTTTGATATTGAGCTGCATGAGCTGCTTATAAATTTTGGAGATTAAGCCTTTGTCAGTTGCTTCATTTGAAAATATTTTCTCCCATTCTGAGGGCTGTCTTTTCATCTTGTTTATGGTTTCCCTTGCTGTGCAAAAGCTTTTAAGTTTCATTAGGTCCCATTTGTTGATTTTTGTTTTCATTTCCATTTCTCTAGGAAGTGGGTCAAAAGGGATCTTGCTGTGATTTATGTCATATGGTGTTCTGCCTATGTTTTCCTCTAAGAGTTTTATAGTGTCTGACCTTACATTTAGGTCTTTAATCCATTTTGAGTTTATTTTTGTGTATGGTGTTAGGGAGTGTTCTAATCTCATACTTTTACATGTACCTGTCCAGTTTCCCCAGCACCACTTACTGAAGAGGCTGTCTTTTCTCCATTGTATATTCTTGCCTCCTTTATCAAAAATAAGGTGACCATATGTGCATGGGTTTATCTCTGGGTTTTCTATCCTGTTCCATTGATCTATATTTCTGTTTTTGTGCCAGTACCATACTGTCTTCATTACTGTAGCTTTGTAGAGTAGTCTGAAGCCAGAGAACCTGATTCCTCCAGCTCCATTTTTCTTTCTCAAGAGAGCTTTGGCTATTCGGGGTCTTTTGTGTTTCCATACAAATTGTGAAATTTTTTGTTCTAGTTCTGTGAAAAATGCCATTGGTAGTTTGATAGGGATTACATGGAATCTGTAGATTGCTTTGGGTAGTATAGTCATTTTCACAGTGTTGGTTCTTCCAGTCCAAAAACATGGTATATCTCTCCATCTGTTTGTATCATCTTCAATTTCTTTCATCAGTGTCTTATAGTTTTCTGCATACAGGTGGATGAATTTCTTAAGCATAATATTGAGTGGTATGAACCAGACACAAAAGTGTACTGAAAGTTCAAAAATAAGCAAAATTAGTCAAATGTGATAAACTTTAGGAGAGAGTTTACCTTAAGAGGAGTTGTGATAGGCAGTGAACAAAAAGGTGGAGACTTCTGGGATGCTTGTAATCTTCTTTTTCTTGACCTGCTGTTGAGTACATGGATGTGTTCATTCTGAAAATGCATTGACCTGCACACTTATAATTCATTTACATTCCATATGTATGTTATGCTTCAATACCTGCTTACTTAAAAATGTTCCATAAAACTGATGTTCTTTGGAATTTGTGGATCCTACAATTATCAATAGAAAAGTAATAAAAATCAAGAATTTTGATCTAGACTGCTATTGAATTGTATAGGATTTCAGCATTTGAAGGAAACTTACTGTTTCCATACAGTTCAAAATCCTTCCACATACACAAAGCAGTTTCATTGGAAATCTGGTACAACTCCATGAGTGTATGAACCTCTTCCTTCACAATTTTATTCATGATTAGTCTAAGGGGCATGTAAAGGAAATATGCCTTTTTAAAAATCCAAAAGAATATATTCTATTCTGATTGTTTGCTTGCTACATTAGGCTTCAAGTGGCTTTTGGTTTTTTCCCTCAAAGGATAAAGATTTAGTATCAAAAATTTAGTATCATAAATTATCTTTGGAGTTAGCATGTATTTCCCAAGGGAAATCTTTGAAAGAACAACTCCATTGAGGCTCACGTATCCAATTGCTTTTCTTTTTTTAAACTTATTTTATTGAAGTATAGTTGATTTACAATATTGTGTTAATTTCTACTGTACAGCAACGTGATTCAGTTACCCATACATTCTTATTTGTATTCTTTTCCATTATGGTTTATCATGGGATATTGAATCTAGTTCCCTGTGCTATACAGTAGGACCTTGTTGTTTATCCATTCTATTGATACATATAATAGTTTGCATCTGCTAATCCCAAACTCCCAATCCATCCCTCCCCTCATCCTCCCTCCCCCTTGGCAACCAGAAGTCTGTGAGTCTGTTGCTGTTTTGTAGATAAGTTCATCTGTGTCATATTTTAGATTCCACATATAAGTGACATCATATGGTATTTGTCCAATTGCCTTTCATAGTCTGGGTACTTGTTAAACATCAGGGGCATACATTTTTGGTAATGCCTTATTACCAAATACTTTTCCATCTTTAGTATGAACCCATATTTTACCTATGTTTCCAGACTACATTGGAGAAAGAAATGCCAGGTAGTAATTAGTACTTTTGTTTTCTGGATACAAGGGCAGCCAGCTTACAAAGAACCAAAGGCTGACAAAAAATATACACAGGTAATAGGTCAGAATTTCTCAAAGTGCAGTGCAATCTCTGGACCAGAAGCATCAGCATCACTGGGGCACTTGCTAAAAATGCAAATTCTTGGACCCCAATCCAGACCTACTGAGAAAAGAAACTCTGTGGTGGCCTCAGCAATTTGTGTTTTAACCAGTCTTCTAGGTAATTCCGAAACATGCTGAAGTTTGATAACCACCGGCACAAGGAAGCTTTGTAGCAGAAAAAACGTTGTCTTCGGAGTTAGCCTTAATCCTTGCTACTTCCTAATTGGGTAATCTTGGGCAAGCCCCTTGATTTTGAATGTTGAGTTTTCTCAACAATAAATAGGAAGAACAATCCCTATAGTTAATCATCTTATAAATAAAATGAGATTTAGAAATCTAATTTTCCCTGAAATAATGAGAAGTAAAGAATTTTCCTAGGTCCATGTGATATCACAAAAATGGTCTTGATTCCATTTGTTTAGTTACGAAGCACACTTAAAAATATTGCTGGCTTTGTCCATTCATAGGAGGCTTTCCTGTTGATGAGAGCATAGCCATGTGGCAGCTTCTCCTGAATAAAATTCTGCTCAGGACAAATACCATATCCTGGGACTTTGAAGATGAAACCACTGAATAAAGAGAAAGGGCGATTCTTTGAAGAAAATGGCTGAGCGTGCATCAAAACCATTTTTCATCCCTACTTTTTGGCCTTCTTTCATGCTTCAGGAGATGTAAGACTCAAAGAGTTGCCAGATCTCTCCACTACTCACTTACAAGCCGTTCTCTTTCCTAGTAAAGGGCTTTGCCCTTGGAGAGCTCCCCAGCTGGAAACAAAGAACCAGAGGAAATGCCTTGCTCTTCCTCTCTTCCTTTAAATACCCAGAAGTAAGTGTATTTGGCTCCAGTCTCTCCACCGCGTCATAGAACCCACTACCAAATATGGCGGAGAGAAGACATTTTCTAGTTCATTCTGTTTCCTTCCATTGTCTTCTGTTTCAGTAGTAATGATTTGGAAAGGAACATCTAAACTAGCCACTTACACAGGTGACTCGATTTGGTAGTTAAGTGAAGACACCATGAAATGTTAGACAGATGTTAGGTTGTTCACAAGCATATTGGGTTAGGGTTTTTTTTCTCCCCCTTCGTGTTCTTTGTTTTGCACAGGCTCTGGGCCTGAAAACTGTCCTTTAGCCTGTGTAGACATGGAAGAGACAGACAATGACACTTCCCCCACTGTCAACCCAGAGGTGTGGTCTACACTGGCAGGAGTTTATCACCCCCTTACTTTTCCTCTTCTCTTCTTCTCCTTTTTTCTCAGGCTCTCTTTTATCCCAGTAGAAATGGAGAAAAAATTAACCTCCCACCATTTCTGCTTTAAAAGGTAAAGACCTCTTAATTTCCTTGAGACTCTTACTCCAAGAGCAAGTGTATAAAATAGGATGCACTTGGTGCATTTTACTGAATTCATCTAATTGCAATGTTTACATACAAGTTAATTCATGGTACTGTGCAAATTGAAGGGCTTGTCAAAAAACTGAAGGCTTTCAAATTAGTCTGAGAGACACCTATTATTCATTGAATCAAGAAGCCAATCAGAGCATACTTCAGTAATATCTTTCATATATTCATCATCATTGGAGGTTTTCATAATCCCCATATCACACGTCATTCCCAACACATAAGTACGTTACTATCACACATGGAAACCTGCTCATTTGCAGGTAAGTGACTTTTACGTTACTAGAATCTCACTTTCAAAGCATACTGCCATATTGTCTGGCTTTGAAAGATATTAACCAGTTCCCAAAACTTAGCAATGGTGCAAGTAGGTCATATATGGATGCCCATCTGAAAGTACAAAGTCAGATGCAGTTTGTAACAGTGCTCGTGCACTTTTACACGAATGGTCATTTTTGCATTTGAAAATGATGCACTTCAGGCGGTGCAGGGGATGAGAATGGTTGGAGATAGAACTTCTGAGTGGTCTGAGAAGACTGAAATCCTGAGAAGAGCAGAACAGACAAGCAGGATGATACAGTGGGGGAGTACACTACCTTCTCCGAATTAGGTTCATTGTGTAGCTTTTCCATTGTATTTGCAGATAAGCCATTTCACCTGTATCTGTGTGAATGATACAGTAGTGGAAGACTACTACCCACATGCTAGCATACAGGTCCACAAACAAATACAGTGGTTCACAGGGGCTACGGAGGATGACACTGCGTCTCCAGCGGGATGCTTGGAACCCTATGGGGTCATTTCCAGTTGCCACATTGACTGAAGGATGGAAGGTGCTCTAGCATTTAGTGCCTAACTTAGAGAGATGTTAAAAATTCAGCAACATCCTGAATCGTTCTGCACAAACAAGAATTGTCATGCCAAAAATGTAAATTGCTCTCACTTTGAGAAACAGCTATTTTTTGGTTCATATCCATTGATTGTTCCCATTTTGGGATCTTTGGGTGTCTAATAATTGTGAGTTGTGGGGATCTGTGAACCGCATTTGATATTTCATATCTCAAGATCATCCAGACTTCTTTTCTGCCTTCCAGAATCATTATCCGCCTGTTTACTGTACATCTCCTTTCCATCTGGATATCCCAGAGGTCATAATTCAGCTCACCTAAAAATCAAACTCATCCTCTTCTCCCTCAATCCTTTTCATCTCAGATACCCCCTGTGTTGGCGAATGGTACTGCCTTGGCAAGTCAAGTTAGGTGCCTTCCTCTCCTCACCCTCACATTTAATCAGTCACTAAATTCTGGGAGAGAATTCTACCTATTTAGTTTAATTCACTCTTTACACTATATTCTTTACATCTGCTTCTACTGCCTTAGTTCGGTTTCTTCTCATCTCTCACCAGGACTATTGCATTAATCGTCTAACTGATCTCCTTGCCTCACTGAATTAGTTAGGAATCTTTTGGTTGCAAGTGACAGAAAACTCAAACTAATGGGCTTATATAACATGGAAGTCAGAAGATTCAGGGACAGCTCAATTCAGGGTCTAAAAAAAATTATTTATGGCTCTGTGTCATTCTGTTCTTATACTTTCCTTTCCTCTCTGTGGCCCTGTTTCAGGCTGGCTCTCAGGCATGATCCCAATGTGGATCATGCTGGCAGTTCAGGTCGAGGCCCGTTCCTTTACCAGTCTCACTTCAGAGACAGCCTCTTCCTTAGGTGCTTTAGCAAACGTCCTGGGATCAGCTCTTCTTGACTCTCACCATGTTAATGCCCAACTGAGCCAGGAGAGGAGCCCACACAAACCCCATTCATTGGGCATGGGGAAGAGTTGGTTCCTCAAGAAAAATACAGGGTTTGTTAGCAGAAGAGAGAATGCATACTTGGGTGTAAAACTCTCTCTAACCCAAGCTCTACCCAGGGACCAGATCGATCTTTTTCTGCACATTGAATCACATCCTTCCCTTACTAAAATCCTTCCATAATTTCTCATCGCCTACATGATAGAGTCTGGGAAAGCATGAGTGACACTCCAAGATCTGACCTCTGCCTACGTCTCATACTCTGCCTTGGCTTCAACCACTGAGATTCTCCAAACACCTCATACTATGCTCTGCTTTGAATTTTCTCACGAAGCCAAACCCTTGAAAATACCTATTTCTCCACCTAGAAAACATCTTTTCATTAACTTCTCTCTCTGAGCCTCTTTCCCATCCTCTCCCGCCTTTGCACCCCTCCAAGCCTGCACAGATTTGTATCAGAGCACCTGTGACCCAGTCTATTCGGATCGGTCTGTTTTCCCACCTCGACTGTCAGCTCTTATGGACAGGGACAGACATTATCTTTGTATCCCGAATACCTAACAAGGTGCATGACCCATAGTTGGCACTGATAAATATTTATTGAATGATCAAATCAATTAATTATAACAAAAATAAACTGTTTATCATTGATAAAGTCAAACAAGATACAAACACAGATTTTTTGACAGTTGAGAAAAATTAAAATGCGTGGGGAAAAAGGAATCAAAAGGTGTTCTAAGTGTCAGAGGGGGAAAGACTACTTTGAGTGGAACATTGTATATATTACAGTATTATTTATTGGGGCATTGTGTTACTTGGTGGAAAGATCATTATTTTGAGGGGAAAATTAGGTGATGTAATTTGGTTATAACTGTACTTGAGATCTATTTTTATGTCATCATGGAGGCCTGAGAAAGTAAACTTTAGCCAATGAGCAGATAGCAGTGGATGTAAGGTCAGTGGAACTATGGGTATAGATTGTTTTGTCTTCTAAATCTAAAATCTTCCCAGAGTGTGCTATTCAGAGGGAAACAACCACCAAGCACTCAAACTAATGGCCAAGGTCATTTTTCTAGCAAGTCAGCGATGCAGCTGTGTTCAGTGCCCTAGGCAGGACTTGAAAGCATCCTGTTTGTCTCCCCACTGCCAGGGTTGGGGAAGTGCCCCTCCCCTGCCCCACAGGCCTGCTTTGAACAACGTTCCAAAGAAATCTCCCCCTCGCACGGTGAATGCTAAACAACTCCTTTTTCCCCTAGAGGTTCAACTCAAAGAACATTTTTCATTAGGACTTTTCTGAGAATTTAGGGAGAGCAAAATTTGGGTTTTATCAGAACAATGAAAGCTCTAGATAATGGATTTATATATAATTTTGTCCTGAGTTGACTGTCTCTAGAGTTAAAATTCTTCTGGAAAGTGCCAACCCTCCGTGTCACCAAGCTTGAGCCATCATCGGAGCCAAGAATAGAACTCAGGCTTCTTACCTCCTCAGCCAGAACTCCATCTATTAGAACACTGTGCCTCTCAATTGTGTCTTAAATTAGGCACATAAATGAATTCACTCACACTCTTTCTGCCTACCAAGTTTCTGCAGAGGAACTTCTCAGCGCTACATGATACAGTTGGGAGAATTTCCTCAGCTCTACAGTTGAACTCCTACGGACTCCGGGAGTGGGAGAAACTCAGATGAAAAAGCTTCAGTCTCCTTGAATCTTCTCAGAGCTGCATGTCCCATTCCACCCCATCAACAGTCAGACAAAAAGCAAAGGAAATCCCCCTAGTCTTCAGCCCAGCTTCATCAGGGAAGTTACGTGTTTAATGTGAGACACTGTCAGTCCAGCAAGTTGGAAAGATTTCTACAGGTGTGGAAAGGAATATGCTTGGACAGAGCTGTGAGCTGCTCTTTGCCATCAATGGAATTCTAAACGGGGCCTCGTTCACCAGCCCTGTCTCCCAACTGCATCCATCTGGAGGAGAGAGGAGAAGGCTTTAGTGAATCAGAGCAAATTGCTTGGCACTGCTCTGACCTGAAAGCTGAAGAGAGCTCAGGGAAAAGTGCTTTTTATTTTTAATGGGTTCTTGCCTATCTCTTAAATGTGTGTGTTTTTCTTTTCTTTTCTTTTTTTTTTTTTTTGCTTTTTGGTCACTTGAAGCTCTAGTGCCTGTGTAGAAGGGGAGAGAAAAACACACACACACACACACACACACACACACACACACACACCAAACCCAAAAGGAGAATATAAATAAATATCATTTGGAATCTTGCATAATATCAACCAATGGCAACAGCAGGTTTTTGACAGGCCTGCGAACTTTCCCCAAAACAACATCCTGCCAGCCTGGCTGTGATTCAGGCATGAGTCAACCCTGCAAGATGGGCCGTTGCCAGCTCCATTCCTGGCCTGGCCGGCCGAAAACTGCTTCCCCCAGGCCAGTCAGTCTATTAATATTTAGAATCTGGGCTGGACTGGCCTGTCATTAACAGCACTGGTCTCCCTCAAGGTAACAACGGGGAAGTCTTTTCTTCCAGCGCTGGAAAGAAATCGACAACGAAGAAAGAAAGATGCCTCTTCATCACAATATGCTCTTTGATAAAAAAGGGGGGTCGAGCACAGCTTTTACAGCTGACACAATTATTATAGACTGGAGAAAACCTCTCTCCTCCCCCCGCCCTGGGGTCTTGTTATAATGAGGCCCCCAGACCTGCTCTCACCTTTTTGTGATCTAAACAAGAGATGGAGCCTGCTGAACTGGGAGATGTCGTATGAATCATCAGAGCCCCAAATGCTGCGGAAATAATTCCTTGCTGTTATTAGGAGCCCACCTTCCACAGACACTTTTCTCAAAGACTGCCTTTCACTTGAAAAAGAAGGCTGTGCTTCAAAGGGCAATTCTCACCCTGCACACATGAAGCCGCAGTCACAAGCCTCCCCCCACTGCTGCACCCCCCCAAACCACCACCTTGCTGAGTTAGGGCTGATGCCCCACCCCTTCTCAATGCCCAGGGCATCTTCTGAGCCGGGAAAGCACAGCACAAGTCGTGATTCTGCTGATGTTGACTCAGCGTGGAGCTATAAAACATGAGATTTGCTCCAAGAGCCAGGAGTGAGACATAATGGGGAGAAAACAATGCCCTCTGTACGTTCTTCCACCATCATTCTTTTGTGCTGGAGCTAAGGAGTGGTTTATAAAACCAGAATCAGGAAGACTTCTTTTTATTTTTTCTTCAGGGCAAGTTCTTTACTCCTTTCCCTTAACCTTTTGACCAGCGAATGAACTGTGCTACTGACAGTGCTTTTGTTAAATTATTCCTTTACTGCTGAAAATATAAAGTAACTTGAAATAGGCTGACATCCATTTGAGAATCCAGAGGGGATGGTTTATGTTGTACCAATCTCGGTTTGGCACGACAGCGTTGACTCCTCAGGTTTAGACCTGCTTTTTCGTTCATCCACAGTAGTGGGGAAAAAAACCAAACGATTAGTTGGCAAGTTTCTTTTTTAATTAATATATATATATTTTTAATTGAAGTATAGTTGATTTACAATGTGTGTTAGTTCCAGGTGTACAGCAAAGTGATTCAGTTATATATCTATATCTATATCTACACACACACACATATATACATATACCTACATATATACATATATACGTATATATGTAGGTGTATGTATATACATATATATGTATTCTTTTTCAGATTTGTTTCCCTTGTAGGTTATTACAAGATATTGAGTAGAGTTCTCTGTGCTCTACAGTAGGTCCTTGTTGCTTTTCTACTTTATATATAGTAGTGTGCATCTGTTAATCCCAAACTCCTAATTTATCCCCCTACCTCACAGCAGCAAGTTTCTTTAAATGGAGCATTCAAGCCACCCTTAGAAAATTGCAGGCATGCAAATGGAGAGTTTCAATACAGAGGGGAGGTTTTGGAAATAGGATTCTTGCACATTCCTAATGTTTTAAAAAATATCTTCTCTTGGCTTATACCTCGAGTGACACTTGTCTTGTGGGAACGTTTGTCCCTTGTGTAAAGAAATGACTCGCGTGTTAAAAAGAAAGTTCTTGAAAACGTGGTGATCTTGCACTCAGAGAAGATGCAGCTGAAACGGCAAGGTTGTGCCGGGAGAGTCATGACGGTTGTCAGTGGGCTCTCGCTTTGGAAGCAACTTCCCTGCATGTTATGCCCACATCTCTGGTGCCAGCCAGAGCGTGGGTGTGGACGGGCTTTCTCACAAATGCTGGCCCTAGTTTTTTTGTTTTTGAAAATTTAGTCTTTGCTGTTTACTCTAGTTTCAGACATGATATTTTTTAGGACCACGCTTGGAATCTGCAATAGCTTTTCTCACCTGATCAAAACTCTAACACAGCTTTGGCCATAGAAGGTGACCTTGTTTGTCAGAAGTGTATATGCTGCGGAGATGGCAAGAAGCCAACTAATGGCAGTGACACCCAGCTAGCAAATCCTGGCCCTCATAGGGTGGTTCCTATGGGTGCATTTATTGACAACCTGACTCTACCGTTTGCAGCCTCCTCTCTTTGCAGCTGCCTCCTCTTCTCCCCCTCTTGATGGCTGCAGAGCTCTGCTTATCATCCATTTCCACGCTGGCTTTGTGTGTCTCTTTGTAAGCCCTGCTCTGAGTAGTTTCCGCAGTGTGTGTGGCATTGTCAACGACTTGTGGATAAGCCGCCTTGCCTGGTTCAGTCATTCTGGGCCTCCTTTGTCTTGTTTCCTTTTTGATAGCCTAATTTCACACACATTCTAAGGACTCTTTTCAAAATAAGCAGCCGATATGGGTGTTCTATTGTTCCGTGTGGCTGCCAGATTATTTTTTTTTTAATGTATTCACCGCCTGGATTTATCACGTAAATTCCTATTGAAAACCATTGCCCCCTGGGAAGGATTTGAGCGTTTGGGTAATTTCCTGAAATTCTCAAGTGTGTGTGTTTGTAGTTTCTTTTTTCTCCCTTTCAAATGGATGCAGCCATGTCGGAGAAATCCATAAACAATATTGATTGCATAAAAGCACACAACTGCCAATCTCAGCCTCGCTCATCGTCCCTTGCTGCAGACCCTAATCTCTGAGAAGAAGCCCTTCTTTTTGCACAGGATGCAAAAGGAACACACCGTTTAGATTCATATTTACAGAATTTAAGCTTCAGTGATATTCTACCAATTTTCTTCGTGTCAGCATTGTGTCAGTTTTGGACTAAAAGCTGGAAAATTATTCGACCTGCGAAACATATGCTTCCCCTCCTAAACCAGCAGAGACACGCATGAATGCAGTAATGGACATACATTCTGGATGCCAAATGTGGAATGTGCCGTCTTCCCCTTGACTTGATAATCTAACACAATTGAGCCCATTAATAAGTGAAATTGTTTGGGAAATTGGTTCAGTGCCTAAAATCTGTGCAAAGCAGTGCCATTTAAAGATCTTTTTCCTTTCCTTTCAGAATTTTATCCTTTGAATAAACAATTCAGCTTAATAACCTTTATGATCTGTGAGGTTAGTTGTCACCAAAATAAACTTTCTACTGGTTTGATGGAGCCCACCTTTGAATATTTTTTCACTGAGTTATCCAGTACTTCATGATTTTCTTTCTCGAACCTTGAATTCCCAATAGATTGATTATGTTCCAAAAGCCACAACCACACATCAGTGTGGTTCGCACCTTGCTAATGTCTTTGGAACACAGGGGTCAAGGTTATTATCCAAAGTTCATTTTTAAAAAAACTACACTTGCTGTGGTCCTTTGAGTAGCACTGCCTTATAACCCAACCATGCATTTACATTAATACACATGCTCAGGTAGCAACTAACCTCTAACAAAACCCAGCATTTTAACTGATTAAACATTAATGTGGACATCACCGAAAATTCTGTAGTTTAACCCCAAGACTGGTTGGATTCCAGGAATGGTGTTTTAATGAAGGACCCACTGAATTTAGGACAGATGCCGAGTGTTATGCTAGGCTGGTAGCTGAATCTTGGATCAAACACAACTTTGCAATGACTCATACATTTTACTAATTTATAAGTGCAGCCTTCCTTGAAATTCCAATGTAAAGACCAGCATCTTGGTCTATGAAAGTCAATATAACCTTGAAGTCAATGAAAATGAGGGTACTGTTCACTGAATAGAGACTCCCTTAGCTTATCACATTTTCCCTCCCACACCTTCTAGCTTATTTTGAGTTTCACACGAGGTACTACGTGAAGCCAAAAGCATAAATCTGACTTCTGGAGGTCTGTATAGCAATAAACAATAAAACCTTATCTGGACAGCCAACAGGAAAAAGTTGGACAGCAGATTCATTTAGAAACAGCGTCAGACTACCAAGTGGGTATGTGGGATTTTGCTCTGAGCCTGGCTAGAATTGAACCATGTGTGATGGACAACTGGGGGAGTATTCCCATCCCTTCTGTCTATTTCAGAAGCCTCTATGTCTTTGGTTATTCCCTGTGGCCCATCTTTATTCACCCCCTGCTGCCACCCCTATTCTATGGCCATGTCTTACAGCACCCATCTGCGTCCAGCCAGAGGTGCTGAGTTCAGCAGACCACGTTCCCCTTTTATTCACGTTTCTACCACTAACTTCTGATATTTAACACTTACATATAAAAATGATCTCACCATAAAGTTGTTTAGTAAAACAGAATATACAAAGACCTACTCTATAGCACAGGGAACTATACTCCATATTTTGTAATAACCTATAAAGGAAATAAATCTGGAAAAGAATATATATATAACCAAATTACTGTGCTGTACACCTGAAACTAACATGACATAGTAAATCAACTGTACTTCAATTAAAAAAAACAGAATACAAAATTGTACTTTTGAAAAATATCCCGAAGATACAAAAAATGACTATGTTGGAAGAAAATACATCAACATATTAGTAGTCATTGAGAGTATTTTGATCTTTACACTTTTCTCTAGTTTCCCTTTTTTTCTTAAACGACAAACATACTTTTATAACTTGAATGTGTTTTTCCTCCTCACACACAGTATATAAGATATAGCTTGAAATATATCAAAATCAAATTAAGGAAATAGACTTACAAAAAGCAAGTAAAAGGACACAAATTTACAACCACAAATGACAATCTTTTGCCTCTTTTCAAGTGCAGTGAGCTAATTAAAAGGAAGAAGTGGGCTTCCCTGGTGGCGCAGTGGTTGAGAGTCCGCCTGTGGTTGAGAGTCCTCACAGCAGTGAGAGGCCCGCGACCCCCCACCCCCAAAAAAAGGAAGAAGTGAAACTTCTAAGGGACTATTAACAATTTAACATTCTCAGTTGGTATGGATTATAGATTTCACTTAATGTGGATCTCAGGAGTGAAAATGTCATACCCTAGAGGGGGCTGGACACCATCACTAGTTTTCTTGGACAAAATAAGTATAGGTGTGTAGATCTTTGGCAGAGCTACCCTGCATCTTGTTGTAAAGGAACATCTTAGTGGCCACCCTCAGATTCTGTGATGGGCACATTCACTAATCAGTGTCAGAAAGGGGAGATGCTGGGGAGGAGGAAAGACAACGGAGTGGGAAAAACGGGTGCCCCCACCGACCTCTGCTGCTCCTCAGGAGCTAGGAAGCTGGCTGTGCTGGCTGTGTGTGTCCAAGCCTCACCCAGGACCCTGACCCTGCCTGTGCTCTGCTCAGCACTGCAATGGGGAGTGACAGGAACATCGCCCATCGGGATTCACGTTTTAAAAAATTCTATGAGTTAGCACTAGATATATGTGTACGTATGATGTTATTATAATACATATGTATATAAGTGTCATCTAATTTAATTTTTACACTATCTGGTAAAGTTACCACTGCTCTTCTTTTTCAGATAAGGCATCTGACACGTGGAGATGTCATGAGCTTGTTGAGGCATGTGCCATGCTAGAAACAAAATCTCTCTTTTTTTTTTTTTTTTTTTGCGGTACGCGGGCCTCCCACTGCTGTGGCCTCTCCCTTTGCGGAGCACAGTCTCCGGACGCGCAGGCTCAGCGGCCATGGCTCACGGGCCCAGCTGCTCCGCGGCATGTGGGATCTTCCCAGACCGGGGCACGAACCCGCGTCCCCTGCATAGGCAGGCGGACTCTCAATCACTGCGCCACCAGGGAAGACCCCTAGAAACAAAATCTCTTGACCAAGTCTGGGGCGCTGGTCACAAAATCACAGCTACATTTATTAAGGAATCACCATTTTATTTCCTGATTCTGGGCTTGGAAAATATTTCTACACTTAACTTTGCAAACTCCAGTGTGCTCCGTGCTATGAATGCACAGGTGCCTGTGCCATATTTCACATCTTCTCTAACCATCTGTTCATGCAGTTGGGGCTGCAGTGACTAGCCACACTTCTGCCACATCACCTGGGTGCCAGCAGGAGCTCGTTCGTCACGTGCTCAAGGGAGCTAACACACAAGGGCAACCCATGGGCCATTGGGGTAGAGCACATGGATAAATATTCCCCTTTCCCATCTCTTGGGTGGACCATCCTGAGGCGTACTCTACATGGCTCCTGAGCAGTCCCCAGTGGGTTCGTATATAAGGAAAATTCTAGTTACGAAATTAATATACATTAAGAAAAGGTAAACTAAAGAAAAGGGAAAAAAAAGGAAACTAAAGTATAGAAAATACTCACAGATAAATTGTAGCTCAGTAACGTACCTTGGATTGGATTTCCCTCCTCTGTTTTACTCTTTCAAGTTATCCTGTTGAATTCTAGTTAAAATGTCTTCTTTGGGGGATGCCAAAGACCTTTATATTGATGACGCCACTTCTTGGGATGATTATATTGAGAAGTTTCCTTCAAAGTGCAATGTAAAAATAATTCTTGTTCTTCTTATGGGAGTTCATAGGCTTCAAATTTCTTTTCCTATGCATCATTTCATTTAAATCTTTTCATCAACTCTTCACCACCACATCTCCCCATTTCCATTCCTGACACCTTGGATGGAGTCACCAATTCATCTTGGCCCAGATTATTGCAATTGTCTCATAACTGGCCTCCTTGCTTTTGACTGTCCTCCTGTTCTAACCTTTAATCCCACATCATTTCATTCTCAACACAGCAGCCAGAGTGATTTTGTTTAAATAAAAATTAGATAATGTCACCCTTCTATTCAAAATCCACCATGACTCTCCATCTGACTCAGAATATCACCACCCTTATGATGGCTTAGAAGCCCTTACTTATCCAGGCTCCCTGTTACCTCTGAGTTTTATCTTCTCCACCTTTCACTCTTGTTTACTCCATTCCAGCTGCACTGACCTCCTTGATGTTTTTCAAACAAGCTAAGAATTCTTCAGCCTCAGGGCCTTTGCACTGATGGTTTCATCTGCATGGAATGCTCTTCCCCATGTATTCACATGGCTCCCTCTTTCCCTTCTTCAGATTTTTCTTGAGTTGTACCTTCTCAATAAGGCTTTTCCTGATCCCTTTGTTTAAAATTGCAATACTTCAGCCCTCTCTGGGCACTCACTATGCCCCTCTCTGATTTATTTTTTCCCCTAGTAACAGCATCTTACATAATCTATATTTATTTAGTTATATCATTTACTGCATACTTCTCCTGCTTAATATAAACTCCATGAGGGCAGGGATTTTTTTTAAAAACAAATTTGTTTATTTTATTTAGTTATTTTTGGCTGCTTTGGGTCTTTGTTGCGGTGCGCGGGCTTCTCACCGAGGTGGCTTCTCTTGTTGCGGAGCATGGGCTCTAGGCGCACGGGCCCCAGTAGTTGTGGCACGCAGGCTCAGTAGTTGTGGCTTGTGGGCTCTAGAGCACAGGCTCAGCAGTTGTGGTACATGGGCTTACTTGCTCTGCGGCACGTGGGATCTTCCCGGACCAGGGCTGGAACCCGTGTCCCCTGCATTGGCAGGCGGATTCTTAACCACTGCACCACCAGGGAAGCCCAGGATGTTTGTTTTGTTTATTCCTATCTCTAATTTTCAGAACAGAGTTGCACATCATACTGTCAGTAAATATTTGAATTTGTGTATGAATGAATGAATAGGCTTTGTGAGTTTGGCCCTATCCCTATTTTATAGCTAACAGACTAGAGATTCAGAAAGGCTAAGAGACTTTACCAAGTTCATACAAATAGTAGGTAGTAAAGTCTTGAACTAGTTTTCCTATCTCCAATGATACTTACAGGAGAAAAACAGAAACAGTCTTTGGATTTAAGCAGTTCACGCTTAAACTAGACTTATGAGGATACAAAAGTTCTGTAGGGAAGAGCTGATAATTAACTTAAGCACATGAAAAACAAGTACGTTTGAATCTTACATATTTCTATCTTTGCAATGATGGCAAGAAAACTCAGCACCAAATCTGTGACCTATCTCTAGGATGTGACCGCGTGCGTACCTGGCTTCGTAATGATTTCTCCTATCCTTATTTTCTTTTAAACTGATTTCCTCATTTAACTTGTTTTTTTATTTTGTTGCATTCTATGAAGTTTTGTAAGGCACTGTAAGCCCTTTTCTGGAGTGTGACAGGGTAAACATAATGAGAGACACAAAAAGCATATTGTGCGGGTAATTCACTGTTAAGGACTAATACGATCTGACTACAGGAAAAGATTGAGGTAAGATACAACCCAAACGTAAGTGGAGCCCCCTGGGCACTATTGAGATAGTCTGGCCTCTTCACCATGTCAACTCAAAGAAATAACTTTTGACAGAAAAATAGGATTTGAGAAATTCAGATTTGTGCTTTAGTCTTTTAAGAAGCTGACAAATGGATGCTCTTGTCCAGAATTGTGGCGGACCTGAGATTTAACCTACTTGCAAGTTAACAAGTTGGCTTGATACTGAGTCATCGGCACTAGTAGAAGACATGAGATCCCTGGGTCAGAGGTGAAGGACAGTTTATTACTCACAGCAACTGCAGCACCCAGAGTATTAGCATTTTTATCCCAGGTCCCCAGGTTTCAATTTCCACATGGTGATGCAAAGAGGGTCAAACGATACACCCAAACACACAGTGGGTTGCATTACAGAATAGGAATCTGAGTCTTTTATAGTCATCCCTCAGTATCAATGGGGGATTTGTTCCCGGACCCCTGCGGATTCTGAAATCTGCAGATGCTCAAGTCCCTTGCAGTCAGCCCTTCATATCTTCCCGTTCCACATCTGCGTATACGAAGGGCTGGCTGTACCGGGGAGTAAGCATGCCCCCTCATTGCTCTGGAGGGAGACACCATCTCCATCTTCAAAGGATCTTTGCCAGACAAACATCCTTGAAAAGATACACTGGAACATCTGCAAGTGATGCAGAAACATGCAAGATCCAGAAACATGCAAGATCCATCCATCCATCCATCCAAAATAGACCCCCAGCGGGTATACATTCTAAGTGCAGAATGAACCCTCTTAAAAGTCATCTCTCTCTACCTCTTTCATTCTTAACATCCTCCACTGGCAGCCAATGGTTCCCTTAATCTTCCTTCTTATTCTCAACTCCCCAAACCATGCTGTCCCTGCCAGCATGGATTTTGGTCTTCCTTCCTTTTCTTTCTGCTCTTATTCTTTATTCTTGACCAAAAATACATCTCAACACTATATTACTCAACTCCGCCTCATTTTCCCACTTCTACCTCTTTCTACTCAATCTTCATTCAATATCACAAAAGCTTAGGACTAACATGGCAAGACCAGGTTTTCTTTAATGAGCAGGGTAGAAAGGCTGAGAATATTCACATCTTAGGAATTTTTGTCCCTGACTAAGGATGTCTTCAGGACCTCCAAGTTACCTTTTCTGTCCTCTATTCATTCTCTTCTTCCTTTTCCAAGGCTTCAGAGCTCTAATATTGCTCCCAGATGGTTGTTAGTTATGGAGAAAAAGGAATCTGAAAGAGTTCTCTAGTTGAAAGAGTTCTGGTTGAAGGGGGCTTGGATTAATGACCCTTGTTGAGACCTTGAGATTTTGTCTGACTCTAGTTTCACATGAGCAACAGTGTGACTTGGCTTACAGGAATTACTCAACCAGGCTCTTACAATTTCTAGGCAATTTTGGATGTTTTTCGAGAAAGGTACTTTTCCATTATCCTCAATAACTTTAATATCTTCTCCATTTTTGAAGAAAATGGATGGGAATCCCTCTGAACTTCTGAATATCAACCCCCTCTCCTATTCCATCAAACTTTTTCCATCTACCGCTTTTCTTTTTTTTTTCCCACAATAGACTTGGCCTCATATGTTACAGAGAAAATAGAAGTCTTCATATTCCTGCCAACAAATTGCCAATCCTACAGGCATTTACTCCATTTTCTTCATTCTCTTACCAAAAGTTATCTCTCTGCATATGCTCTCAATCCCTCTCTGCCTCCTCACCTCCCACTCACTCTTCAGCCATTTCTAGTCCTGTCTCGGTTCACATCATTCCCTAAAATGGGCTTCCTAAGCACTCAGCAGTCACTCTTTTTCTTTTCTTTTTTTTTTTTTTTAAGTATAGTTGATTTACAATGTTGTGTTAGTTTCTGGTGTACAGCAAAGTGATTCAGTCATACACATGTATTTTTTTCATATTCTTTTCCATTATGGTTTATTACAGGATATTGAATATAGTTCTCTGTGCTATACAGTAGGACCTTGTTGTTTATCGATTTTATATATACCAGTTTGCATCTGCTAGTCCCAAACTTCCAATCCATCCCTCCCCCACCCACTCCACCTCTTGGCAATCACAAGTCTGTTCTGTATGTCTGTGAGTCTATTTCTGTTTTGTAGATAAGTTCATTTGTGTCATATTTTAGATTCCACGTACAAGTGATACATGGTATTTGTTTTTCTCTTTCTAACTTACTTCTCTTAGTATGATAATATCTAGTTGCATCCATGTTGCTGCAAATGGCATTATTTCATTCTTTTTTATGGCCGAGTAATATTCCATTGTGTGTATATATGTACCACATCTTCTTTACCCATTCATCTGTCGATGGACATTTAGGTTGTTTCCATGTCTTGGCTATTGTAAATAGTGCAAGCAGTCACTCTTCATTACTGAAGCCAGGAGAACCTTTCCAGTTCTCCCTTCTAGATATCTTTGCAGTAGCTGACCCACCCCACCATCTCCTTCTTATTGAGAAGTTTTCTCTTTTGGCTTCTGGAAGATCATATACTCCAGGCATCCTGCTCCCCTGCCCACTCCTTTTCAGTCTCTTTAGCTGGTCCCTCATCTTTTATCCAACCTCTAAATGAGGTGGATGGCTTGGTCTTGACCTCAAGGGCAAAAGGATGCAGAAACTAGAACTCAGAATGGAACTTCACTCTCCATATCTGTCCCTTACTAGTGGTTTTGGTGTGTTGGCTTCATTCTTTTCTAGTGAGTGTAGACTTTCTCTACATTATAGGGGACCTGGATGCCCAAAACCTAGACAGATAGCCTAACAGTCCTAACAAGAGAATAAATAAGGATCTTATCTCTCAAGGTAAAGTTTTAAAATCTCAGAGAAGATCCCTAAGGCTGTGTGCCTTCTCCTCAGACTAGTCCTGTGACTGGAGAAGAAGTTCAGTCATATGAAACAGATTTTGTTACCAGGAAGTGGGTGCAGCTGTAATAAATACCAAAAATTTGTAAGTGGCTTTGGAACTGAATAGCAGGCAGAGGCTGGAATAAATTTGAGGTTCATGATAGAAAAAAAGCTAGATTGTCCCAAACAAATATTGGTAGAAATACAAACATTATAGTCACGTCCGATGAGGACTCAACATTTTATTGGAAACTAGAGGAAAGGTGATCTTTGTTATGCAGTGGCAGAAACTTACCTGAGCTGTGTCTACAGTTGAATGGAAAGCAGATATTGTAAATGATGAATGTAAATGAGCAACACGTGAACCCTAGATGCCATCATGAGTGTTCTTACAAGAGAGATATAGAGGGAGATTGGATGCCCACACAGAAGATGAGGAGGTAATGTGACCACAGAAGCAGAGATTGGCGTGATGCAAGCACAAGTTAAAAAGTGCTGGTAGCCACCAGAAGTTGAAAGAGGCAAGGTGTAGATATTCCCCTAGGACCTCCAGAGGGAGCATGGGTCTGCTGACATCTTGATGTCAGACTTCTGGCCTCCAGAACAGTGAGACAGTATATTACTGTTGTTTTAAGCCACCCAGTTGTTGGTAATTTGTCCCGGTAGCCACAGGAAATGAATACAGTAGTGGAATGGCACAGCTAGATTACATGCCATCCCAGAGGCCAGCAAACCTGAGATGTGATGACAACGCATCACCAAAACTATGTGTGTGGTTCAAGAAAAGGAAGATTCTGGACAGATAATAACAAACAAAAAAAACCCCAAGAAAATAAAGTGAAAACATTTTCTACTCTCCCTTACATACCAAGGTTCACAATACCTACCCTTGGCCATCTTTATCCTTACGTCACTTCCCCTCAGCAGCATTTGACGCTGTCATAAGCTCCCACCTCTTCAGTACTCTCTTCCTTTGGTTTCTGTGACCCTACACCCTCTGGCTTCCCCTCTACCCCTCTTACCACTCCTTCATTCCCAGTCTCTTGTGTATTTCACCCTCTGCCAATCATCCCATCAATGCTGGGGTCCTTCAAGTCCTGTCCCAGGTCTACTTTCATTCTTCCCTTCTTGTTTTATAGACTTTTCCTGGAATTTCCATTTCCTTCCATTGACTCAGTAAGCATACAGGGTCTCCCAAATTTATCCTGTCAACTCAGACTTCTCTATTGAGCTCCATATCTGTATTTATAACTGCTTCCTTTATATTTTGGCTTGGATGTCTCATATTCATCAAACTTAGCATGACCCTTCCCTACACTTATCCCCAGTGACCCCTCACGTAGTGTTCCTTATCTTGGTAAAAAGAATCTCTATTCACTCAGTTGTTCATGCCAACACCCTTGGAGTCATCTCTAACCCCTTCCCTCTACTCACAATCAACTTCAACCCATTTCCAAGACCTAACCCTTCTACCCTTGAAGTAGAACTCAAATGTGGTCGCTTCTCTTCATGTTCACTGCCATCTTTCTAATCCAAGCCATAACCATCTCTCATCTGGGCCCCTGCAGGAGCCCCCTAACTATTCACCCTGCTTCTACCCTTGTTCCACATCATTTTTTTTATACACTAGCAAGAATGGGCTGTTAAAAATGCAAAGCCAGTCATGTCACTCTCCTACTTTAAACTCTTCATTGGTTTTCAGTTACATTTAAGATAAAGTTCTAACTGAAGTTTATAATGCCGGAAGGAGCTGTGTGGTGGATGCCATCGTGTGCTGCCCAGAATACTCTTCAGGAATAAAAGGTTTATTCTCCCAACTGCTGGGATTGTGACCAGTGGCCAGTCCTGAGCTGGCAGTTCCCGTTGGGGATTCCCTCAATTGAAAAGAGCTGCCTTTCTCAAGGAGTTGACCCCCTTTCTGGGTTGACCTTCATCCAACAACTGACTGATGATGGGGGAGGATGGTATAAACGCCCAGACTTCTCATTCCAACGTGGCCAACTTAAACTTGGGCAACTCTAAAGGAATCACCCCACAGGGTCAGTTGATACCTCTGCTGATACTGTATCACAGCCCAACTTCTCCTTCTGCTCAGTCATGCTTCCTTCCTCTCCCTTCCGTGAGTGTTGCTCCCAAGAACACTCCCCAGTAAAACTCCCCCACACTAACGTCTATCTCAGAGTCTGCTTTCTGGAAACCCAACCTGTGGCAATCTGTGAAATAAATGTGAGATCAAGGAAGGTAATAATCTCACTGCCCTCTTTGATGTGCAAATTATATCTAAAGTACTGTCATACCTGCAGAGTTATGTTCAGTCTTTGGGGCTACATTTTAAGAAGGACATTGGCAAAATGGAGTGTGACAAAGGAGGACAACTAGAATGTTGAAAACTGAAAATCATGTCACAGGACAAAGGCTTAAGAAATGAAGCTAGTTAGCCTGGAATAGTATTAAATTAGTAGGAACATGATGGTTACATTTAGATTTTTGAAAGACTGACAAATGGAAAAAATTTTTTACCTTGTGTCGTTCTAAGGACTAGGATTAGCTGCAATGGGTGAAAATTCCTGGAACATAAGTTCAGGCTCAATATTATAAAGAAGTTTCTAGTTGCAGTGTAATGACGTCCTTGTGAAATACAGTTCACTTTTACTAGACTTGTGTGACCACATCTTGAGAATAAAATAGCAGAGATTCCTGAACCTGGATAAAAGGTTGACCAGATGACTACATCCTCCATGACAATATTTTATGAATTTCTGCTCTAGGATAGGGTTTTACATGGTACCTGAGGAGGTTGATAGCTGTAATCTGACAAATGGATTCCATGGCCAAGTAAGTTTGGGGAAAAAGTTAAATGATGTTAGGCAAGTTGTTTTTACTGCAGGATTAAGTTTTAGTATGTTGAAAATGCACTGTGAACGTCCATAGAGGACCCCCACAGGACTCAGGAGTGCTTAGAGCTCTTTTTGACTAAAAGCTAGTCAAAAGAACAGGGCTAGTGTGCTGTGAAACCTACTTTGAGAAACCCTGCTTTAGAACATTGTGTTCTTCTGAGTTGTTAGTGAGGAGAGGATAATTCTTAACCTAGAATAATAAAAATACAGATTGCTGAATACTAGTAATTGAGGTTCCTACAAGTGTGATTACTGGCTAAAACATTATACATTTCTTCTTGCTTAACAGAGAAGGTATATTTCCTTATATTTGTAGCTTTAACACATGCGTGTGCCTGCTAACCCCATCCTTGGCAGTATTTGGGTGGATGTGGATAAAAGCTAGAGCATTATCATTTTTGTTTATATTCTTTATTAAGTACCACACTGACCCTTTTTAAAGTTTACTAACAATTTAGATTTTGAGGTGTTCATAGGGTCCCTGGATAAACATCCCTCCAGATACATTCATACATAGGACACACAATTGGGGAACATATTTGACCATTGCAGTCATAATTCAGATCTTCAGAGACAGAAAAATCCAGCAAATGTTAGCGATTTTACATTAACTGGGCTTATTTCTGTCTTGCGCTGTACAGACTCTATAGTCAGTCCCAATTATTCAGATGCCTAATCAACACCCTTAATTAAATTCTCCACGTTTGCTTCCCTTTATTCAGCATTTCCAGTGACAATGTACCCACTTTAGAAGAAAGTACCAGTGCAGCCAGACTGTTGCTCATGCCTGTTGAGCATGTGTTAGTAATGCTGTGAACTCCTTTATATAATGCCCATTCTAAACGTCTGGTAATTGGCTTGATGCTTTTCAGTGGGGTGTGAAGTGCTCAAAAAGCTCAGCCACAAAGTATCAGGTTGGTCCCATGACAAGGGAGGCTTCTCAGCATCTCTGACCGTTTCCAGACCACGGTGCTTTTTGACTGATCAGTGAACATTTGCCCTAACTTGTAGCTTAAATACATCGAGAAGGCAGGAGGAGATGGGGAAAATTGTAGGATTAACTCATGTTTTTCGGAAATCTTTTCAGTTACTATCACCGACAGAGATTTGTGGAGTAATCACCACTTTGAAAGAAACTCTGGGCGACAGAATTATTTTGAATAATTCTGTTTGTTATGGAGACATTTTGCAAGGGCGAAAATGTTAGCAATTCAAAGTTGGTGGGTAACATATTAAAGAGAACTGGGTTATTCAAATTAACACCTCAAAGTCTTTCTAAATTCTAAGGAGGCAAATCGAATCATGGCAAATTAAATAATTAATTCATGCTAGAGTTAAGAGATCATCTCTAAGACAAATGATCCAGGACTATTGTGTAAGCAAATTACTTTTATCCATTTTAGGTACCACCCATCTACTGGGGCTCCTTTTTTGGTCAAGAACACACCCCCACCCTCCACACACACTCATACACACACTTATAACACTGCTACCAAACACCAGAGATTGTGTTTCTATGGCAACTACAGCCCATTTTGTTGCAGTTATCTTTACACAAAATCAGTTTTAGAAATCCACTGTAATGTAAAAGGATATCTGTTCGCACTCGTCCAAGTCGTCTTTGCTATTGGCTAGGACTATGTTAACGTGTCAAGAATCATGCAACTTTTATAGTTCGATTAATAATTATTGCTTCTTACATGAATCAACGTCCTCAAGCACAGGAGGTCACAGAGACAATTACCTTCCATCACTCTGTGCCCAACTGTGCCATCTACAGGCTGAAGAAACACCTCCAATGTCATGGGGAGCTTTAAGGGACTCGCAGGGGGAATCTTGCTCTTTCCATTTCTTGCCTCCCTGTGTTCCCAGAGAGATTCCACCTCCTCCACAAAGCAGTAGAAGGTCTTAGGGATACAAGAAATCTGCTGGAAACGTTATTGAGTATATTCTTCTATTTAGTGGAATAACTATAGGGTTGGAGTCAATGGCCCCTGACCCTGTTACTGATTGCCTTTGTGGCCAGGGACAGTTATATAACTTCCTGGGGTCTCAGTTCCTTCATCTGTAAAATGAGGCTTTGGGCCAGGTGACCTGTCAAGTCTGATTTGGCTTATATCGTCTGTGACGATTTTTTTTAACATCTTTATTGGAGTGTAATTGCTTTACAATGGTGTGTTAGTTTCTGCTGTATAACAAAGTGAATCAGCTATACATACACATATATCCTCCTTCTTGCATCTCCCTCCGACCCTCCCTATCCTACCCCTCTAGGTGGTCACAAAGCACCGAGCTGACCTCCCTGTGCTATGCGGCTGCTTCCCACTAGCTACCTATTTTACATTTGGTAGTGTATATATGTCCATGCCACTCTCTCACTTCGTCCCAGCTTACCCTTCCCCCTCTCCGCGTCCTCAAGTCCATTCTCTACGTCTGCATCTTTATTCCTGTCCTGCCCCTAGGTTCTTCAGAACCTTTTTTTTTTTTTTTTTTTTAGATTCCATATAAATGTGTTAGCATACGGTATTTGTTTTTCTCTTTCTGACTTCACTCTGTATGACAGACTTTAGGTCCATCCACCTCACTACAAATAACTCAATTTCGTTTCTTTTTATAGCCAAGTAATATTCCATTGTATATATGTGCCACATCTTCTTTATCCATTCATCTTGTGACATGATGTTTAATGGAATCAAGAAACTTGAACAAGTAAGACTTTACGTCTCTGGATGTGATCAGAAAGGAGAGGGGAGGACAGAATTATAGCCATCTTTGTAAGACCAAAGTGGACTTCAAAAAATACAAATATATGTATAAGTACGTTGTAATTTTCGTTATTCAAAGGAAACAGAACCTTCAGTCAAATGAGACAAAACTAAGAGATTCTGTTTTAGGTTGGATGGATGTTGATTGTGGTTCCACCTCCGTGACCTCGTTCCCTAATGGAGAATCTGCATGGCGTGTTTGCAATAGGAAAACAGCCGGACAGAAAGGGCTAGATGGGGCCAGAAATTCCACCTGGGGAGTTCCAGGAAGAAGGGCAGAGTTCTTTCTCACCCAATTTGGGAAGCCACAGGGAACGGGAAGAAAATGTTACTCTTTAGGTAGCCCTATATTTTTCCTAAGTGCCCTCAAAATGGCTTTAGATGTTTTGAACTTCCTCTCCCTTCAAAAACACAGTCATTCCTTCTGCCCAGATGCCACTGTGCTTCCTGACATACTAAGAGTTATGGATGTTTCCCTCATGATCTCAGGCCTCTACTGCCTCGGTTAATCAGTCTGCTCTCCCCTCTTTGCCCTTGCTGTGTGGGGTTGCCAGAGCAGAGTTACAATAGCTGAGCAGCTGCTCCAGCATTTGCTTTACGGTGACAGAGGCCATATTTTCCCAACCAAAACTGAGGAAAACATGGTGTGCCAAGTATGAACGTACTCACGAGGAGGGTAGGACAGAATATTAGAAATTAAGGCAGTTCTGGGACACCCCTGATACACCAGATCAATTTGACAGCTTGTCATCCTTTGTTTGGAGAAAGGAGAGGACCGGTGGGTCTTCCAGTTAAATAATCTGCTTTCTTCATATTCACTCAGCTTCTTTAGACCCCCATGCCTTGAATCTCTTCCTTGCTTTCCAGAGGTATACAGAAGTGTAAGTTTTGGAATCAGGTCTGGAGCCCAAGGATTCCCAAGGCTTTTAGTTCCCTCAAGCGCCAAAAGAAATCCCATGCCTTCAAGACAAAATGAATCCTTTCCTCTCATGTTTTGTAATGCCTGCCGCATATCCATGCCTTGCCTGACTCAACTCGGAGTGCTTTTAGGATGCAAGCTCCACGAGGGCAGGAAACGTTGTCTATTTTATTCACTGCTGCGCTCACAGCATCTAGAACTATACCTGGTACATAGAAGGTGCTCAATAAACATGTGGAATGAATGAATGATATGATTTGATCAGACTGAACTATACCAAATTCGTCTCATAAATGGGTGATAATATTAGAAATAAGGACATTTTGACAAGAGAAATGTGTGATAGGAGGAAAAAAGACAACTCCTGTAGCCTTCTCATTTGGTTTCAATTTTGGATGAATCCCCTTTCATATATTTAGCAGTACAAGCAGACTTCGGACACATTGCAGGTTGGGTTCCAGACCCCTGCAATAAAGCGAATATCACAATCAAGTGAGTCACATGAATTTTTTGGTTTCCCAGTGCATATAAAAGTTACATTTACACTCTACTGTGGTCTATTAAGTGTGCAACAGCATTATGTCTAAAATAAATGTACATACCTTAATTGAAAAATACTTTATTGCTGAAAAATGCTAACCATCATCTGAGCCTGTAGCAAGTCATAATCTTCTTGCTGTTGGAGGGTTTGAAATATTTTGAGAATTACCAAGTGAGGAAATGCTGTTGGGAAAATTGTGCCAATAGACTTGCTCAATGCAGGGTTTCCACAAAAATTCAATTTGTAAAAAATGCAATATCTGTGAAATGCAGTGAAACGAGGCATGCCTGTATTCAGCTGTATTTCTTACCTGAATGACAGACCTCTCAGATGCTTCTTGTTTATTTCTTTGACCTGAACAGCAGTACATAGAAAGGGCAAGAATCTTCGAGGTACAATGTCAGATGTAGCTGGCATGTGAAACCTGTTTCATCTGGGTATTTAGTCATTGTTTCCTGGTTTGGGACTTTTTATGAGAAACGTCTGTACAATTCTACCTAAAAAATAAAATAAAATTGCCTTTCTTCTTTAAAGTCATTTCTGTCCTATTTTATTTTCCATTAAAAATCCAATTCAGCTTCAAGTAATAATAAAAAGGTTCTATTTATTTCAGATCACCAGAACTCCACTGTTATTTCAGTAATGTTATTCTCAGTAGTAATGTTACTACTTCAGAGTGACAATTTTATGCTTTTCTAAATTAAAAAAAAAGTAAAACTGTAACAAAACTTATCTATTTGAAATTTCTAATAATTTGGACAAGGAACTGGCCTAAAGTTTATTTTTACAATTCTTTGGAAGAAAGGATTTCTTAAGCCACTTACTATGGCAAAATTTTTAATTATGTAGAAGGACAGTTACCCAGTAACCTGGATGGACATGAACATAAATATGCAAATAACACCCTCTTTTCTATATACTAAAGCAGCTTCCCAAGGAAATCTAGGCAATATTATTTATCTAGTTTAAATGACTATGATTACCTTACATGTGTATAGTGCTTTGTTGTACAGTTTACTAAACAACTGCCTATAATATATTTAATTATCACAGCTACCCTGTGAGCTAGGCATAATGCCCCTTTTACAGATAGGATAACAGTAGCTCAAAGGGGTTAACAGACTAGCTCAAAGACACATGACTAGTAAGTGGCAAAGCTGGGACTTAATTAAATGTAGATTTTCAGATGCATGATCCAAAGTTCACTGCAACACAGATGCCTGTAATGTTTTTTTTTTAAACATCTTTATTGGAGTATAATTGCTTTACAATGGTGTGTTAGTTTCTGCTTTATAACAAGGTGAATCAGCTATATATATATATATATATATATATCCCCATATGTCCTCCCTCTTGCATCTCCCTCCCACCCTTCCTATCCCACCCACCCTTCTAGGTGGGCACAAAACACAGAGCTGATCTCCCTGTGCTATGCAGCTGTTTCCCACTAGCTACCTATTTTGCATCCGGTAGTGTATATATGTCAATGCCACTCTCTCGCCTGTAATGGTTTTAATAGGTTCTGTAATTTAAAGTTTTCATTAATCCTGACAGATCAGCTAGCCCAAATCAATGTATTTTCCCCAAGAGAGTGGATAGAGTCAAGAAGAGCTTTGGGAAAAGATAAGAAGGGTAAAGGCAACACTTTTCATGATCATTAACCAGTGATGATAATAAATACTTCACGTACCCAGAGGCGGTTGCAGAATGTTCCCATCTATATCTTTATACTTGAACCCTAAGTTTAGAAGAAACCTCACAGACCATCAGTTGCTTCCATACCAAGGGAGAACATAAGTATCTTAAAAAAAAAAAAAAAAAGTAAAGAACATGAGTATCTTGTCTGGTGACCCAGAGTAGAACAGCGAGCATTCATGTGAATGCAGCTTCATTGATTTGTTTTGTTTTGTTTTGTTTTTTAACATCTTTATTGGAGTATAATTGCTTTACAATTGTGTGTTAGTTTCTGCTTTATAACAAAGTGAATCAGTTATACATATACATATGTTCCCATATCTCTTCCCTCTTGCGTCTCCCTCCCTCCCACCCTCCCTATCCCACCCCTCTAGGTGGTCACAAAGCACCGAGCTGATCTCCATGTGCTATGCGGCTGCTTCCCACTAGCTATCTATTTTACATTTGGTAGTGTATATATGTCCATGCCACTCTCTCACTTTGTCCCAGCTTACCCTTCCCCCTCGCCATATCCTCAAGTCCATGCTCCAGTAGGTCTGTGTCTTTATTCCCATCTTACCCCTAGGTTCTTCATGACCTTTTTTTTTTTCTTAGATTCCATATATATGTGTTAGCATACGGTATTTGTCTTTCTCTTTCTGACTTACTTCACTCTGTATGACGGACTCTAGGTCCACCCACCTCACTACAAATAACTCAATTTCGCTTCTTTTTATGGCTAATATTCCATTGTATATATGTGCCACATCTTCTTTATCCATTCATCTGTCGATGGACACTTAGGTTGCTTCCATGTCCTGGCTATTGTAAACAGAGCTGCAATGAACATTGTGGTACATGACTCTTTTTGAATTATGGTTTTCTCAGGGTATATGCCCAGTAGTGGGATTGCTGGGTTGTATGGTAGTTCTATTTGTAGTTTTTTAAGGAACCTCGACACTGTTCTCCACAGTGGCTGTATCAATTTACCTTCCCACCAACAGTGCAAGAGTGTTCCCTTTTCTCCACACCCTCTCCAGCATTTATTGTTTCTAGATTTTTTGATGATGGACATTCTGACCAGTGTGAGATGATATCTCATTGTAGTTTTGATTTGCATTTCTCTAATGATTAATGATGTTGAGCAGCTTTTCATGTGCTTCTTGGCCATCTGTATGTCTTCTTTGGAGAAATGTCTATTTAGGTCTTCTGCCCATTTTTTGATTGGGTTGTTTGTTTTTTTAATATTGAGCTGCACGAGCTGTTTATATATTTTGGAGATTAATCCTTTGTCCATTGATTCATTTGCAAACATTTTCTCCCATTCTGAGAGTTGTCTTTTTGTCTTGTTTGTAGTTTCCTTTGCTGTGCAAAAACTTTTAAGTTTCATTAGGTCCCACTTGTTTATTTTTGTTTTATTTCCATTACTCTAGGAGGTGGATCAAAAAAGATCTTGCTGTGATTTATGTCAAAGGGTGTTCTTCCTATGTTTTCCTCTAAGAATTTTATAGTGTCTGGTCTTACATTTAGGTCTTTAATCCCTTTGGAGTTTATTTTTGTGTATGGTGTTAGGGAGTGTTCTAATTTCATTCTTTTA
The DNA here is from genome assembly GCF_005190385.1 of Monodon monoceros. Lineage (NCBI taxonomy): Eukaryota > Metazoa > Chordata > Mammalia > Artiodactyla > Monodontidae > Monodon > Monodon monoceros. The sequence goes on along the minus strand of NW_021703771.1, from coordinate 21,277,998 downwards.
CATGTAGCTGTCCAGTTTTCCCAGCACCACTTACTGAAGAGGCTGTCTTTTCTCCATTGTATATCCTTGCCTCCTTTGTCATAGATTAGTTGACCATAGGTGTGTGGGTTTATCTCTGGGCTTTCTATCCTGTTCCATTGATCTATATTTCTGTTTTTGTGCCAGTACCATATTGTCTTGAGTACTGTAGCTTTGTAATATAGTCTGAAGTCAAGGAGCCTGATTCCTCCAGCTCCGTTTTTTTCACTCAAGACTGCTTTGGCTATTCGGGGTCTTTTGTGTCTCCATACAAATTTCAAAATTTTTTGTTCTAGTTCTGTAAAAAAATGCCATTGGTAGTTTGATAGGGATTGCATTGAGTCTGTAGATTGCTTTGGGTAGTATAGTCATTTTCATAATATTGTTTCTTCCAATCCAAGGACATGGTATATCTCTCCATCTGTTTGTATCATCTTTAATTTCTTTCATCAGTGTCTTATAGTTTTCTTCATACAGGTCTTTTGTCTCCCTAGGTAGGTTTATTCCTAGGTATTTTATTCATCTTGTTTAATGGTAAATGGGAGTGTTTCCTTATTTTCTCTTTCAGATTTTTCATCATTAGTGTATAGGAATGCAAGAGATTTCTGTGCATTAATTTTGTGTCCTGCAACTTTACCAAAATCATTGATTAGCTCTAAAAGTTTTCTAGTGGCATCTTTAGGATTCTCTATGTATAGTATCATGTCATCTGCAAACAGTGACAGTTTTACTTCTTCTTTTCCAATTTGTATCCCTTTTTTTTCTTTTTCGTCTCTGATTGCCGTGGCTAGGACTTCCAAAACTATGTTGAATAAGAGTGGTGAGAGTGGACATCCCTGTCTTGTTCCTGATCTTAGAGGACATGCTTTCAGTTTTCACCATTGAGAATGATGTTTGCTGTGGGTTTGTCGTATATGGCCTTTATTATGTTGAGGTAGGTTCCGTCTATGCCCACTTTCTGGAGAGTTTTTATCATAAATGGGTGTTGAATTTTGTCGAAAGCTTTTTCTGCATCTATTGAGATGATCATATGGTTTTTCTTCTTCAATTTGTTAATGTTGTGTATCACATTGATTGATTTGCATATATTACATAATCCTTGCATCCCTGGGTTAAATCCCACCTGATCATGGTGTATGATCCTTTTAATGTGTTGCTGGATTCTGTTTGCTAGTATTTTGTTGAGGATTTCTGCATCTATATTCATCAGTGCTCTTGGTCTGTAATTTTATTTTTGTAGTATCTTCCTCTGGTTTTGGTATCAGGGTGATGGTGGCCTCATAGAATGAGTTTGGGAGTTTTCCTTTCTCCACAATTTTTTGGAAGAGTTTGAGAAGGATGGGTGTTAGCTCTTCTCTAAATGCTTCGTAGAATTCACCTGTGAAGCCATCTGATCCTGGACTTTTGTTTGTTGGAAGATTTTTACTCAGAGTTTCAATTTCATTACTTGTGATTGGTCTGTTCATGTTTTTCTATTTCTTCCTGTTTCAGCCTTGGAAACTTATACCTTTTTAAGAATTTGTCCTTTTCTTCCAGGTTGTCCATTTTATTGGCATAGAGTTGCTTGTAGTAGTGTCTTAGGATGCTTTGTATTTCTGTGGTGTCTGTCGTAACTTCTCCTTTTTCATTTCTAATTTTACTGATTTGAGTCCTCTCCCTCTTTTTCTTGATGAGTCTGGCTAAAGGTTTATCAATTTTGTTTATCTTCTCAAAGAACCAGATTTTAGTTTTATTGATCTTTGCTATTGTTTTCTTTGTTTCTATTTCATTTATTTCTGCTCTCATCTTTATGATTTCTTTCCTTCTGCTAACTTTGGGTATTGTTTGTTCTTCTTTCTCTAGTTCCTTTAGGTGTAAGGTTAGATTGTTTATTTGAGATTTTTCTTGTTTCTTGAGGTAGGCTTGTGTTGGTATAAAGTTCCCTCTTAGAACTGCTTTTGCTGCATCCCATAGGTTTTGGATCATTGTGTTTTCATTGTCATTTGTCTCTAGGTATTTTGTGATTTCCTAAGTGATCTCTTGTTTATTTAGTAACGTATTCTTTAGCGTCCATGTGTTTGTGTTTTTTCTGTTTTTGTCCCTGTAATTGATTTCTAATCTTATAATGTTGTGGTCAGAAAAGATGCTTGATATGATTTCAATTTTCTTAAATTTACTGAGGCTTGATTTGTGAACCAAAATGTGATCTATCCTGGAGAATGTTCCATGCGCACTTGAGAAGAAAGTGTAATCTGCTGTTTTTGGATGGAATGTCCTATAAATATCAATTAAATCTATCTGGTCTACTGTGTCATTTAAAGCTTGCATTTCCTTATTAATTTTCTGTCTGGATGATCTGTCCATTGTTATAAGGGAGGTGTTAAAATCCCCCACTCTATTACTGTGTTACCATCGACTTCCTCTTTATAGCTGTTAGTAGTTGCCTTATGTATTGAGGTGCTCCTATGTTGGGTGTGTATATATATATAATTGTTATATCTTCTTCTTGGATTGACCCTTGATCATCATGTAGTGTCCTTCCTTGTCTCTTGTAACATTCTTTATTTTAAGGTCTATTTTTTCTGATATGAGTACTGCTACTCCAGGTTTCTTTTGATTTCCATTTGCATAGAATATATTTTTCCATCCCCTCACTTTCAGTCTGTATGTGTCCCTAGGTCTGAAGTGGGTCTCTTGTAGATAGCATATATATGGATATTGTTTTTGTATCCATTCAGCGAGCCTGTGTCTTTTGGATGGAACATTTAATCCATTCACGTTTAAGGTAATTATTGATATGTATGTTCCTATTACCATTTTCTTAATTGTTTTGGGTTTGTTTTTATAGGTGCTTTTCTTTTCTCGTTTTTCCCACTTAGAGAAGTTCCTTTAGCATTTGTTGTAGAGCTGGTTTGGTGGTGTTGAATTCTCTTAGCTTTTGCTTATCTGTAAAGCTTTGGATTTCTCCATCGAATCTGAATGAGATCGTTTCTGGATAGAGTAATCTTGGTTGTTCGTTCTTCCCTTTCATCACTTTAAATATATCATGCCACTCCCTTCTGGCTTGTAGAGTTTCTGCTGAGAAATCAACTGTTAACCTTATGGGAGTTCCCTTGTATGCTATTTGTCATTTTTCCCTTGCTGCTTTCAGTAATTTTTCTTTGCCTTTAATTTTTGCCAATCCGATTACTATGTGTCTCGGTGTGTTTCTCCTTGGGTTTCTCCTGTATGGGACTCTGTGCTTCCTGGACTTGAGTGGCTATTTCCTTTCCCATGTTAGGGAAGTTTTTGACTATAATCTCTTCAAATATTTTCTCGGGTCCTTTCTCTCTCTCTTCTCCTTCTGGGACCCCTATAATGAGAATGTTGTTGTGTTTAATGTCCCAGAGGTCTCTTAGGTTGTCTTCATTTCTTTTCATTCTTTTTTCTTTATTCTGTTCTGCAGCAGCGAAATCCACCGTTCTGTCTTCCAGGTCACTTACATGTTCTTCTGCCTCAGTTGTTCTGCTACTGATTCCTTCTAGTGTATTTTTCATTTCAGTTATTGTGTTGTTCATCTCTGGTTGTTTGTTCTTTAATTCTTCTAGATCTTTGTTAAACATTTCTTGCATCTTTTCAATCTTTGTCTCCATTCTTTTTCCGAGGTCCTGGATCATCTTCACTATCATTATTCTGAATTCTTTTTTTGGAAGGTTGCCTATCTCCAATTCATTTAGTTGTTTTTCTGGGGTTTTATCTTGTTCCTTCATCTGGTACATAGCCCTCTGCCTTTTCATCTTGTCTATCTTTCTGTGAATGTGGTTTTTGTTCCACAGGCTGCAGGACTGTAGTTCTTCTTGCTTCTGCTGTCTGCCCTCTGGTGGATTAGGCTATCTAAGAGGCTTGTACAAATTTCCTGATGGGAGGGACTGGTGGTGGGTAGAACTGGCTGTTGCTATGGTGGGCAGAGCTCAGTAAAACTTTAATCCACTTGTCTGCTGATGGGTGGGGCTGTGTTCCCTCCCTGTTGGTTGTTTGGCCTGAGGCGACCCAACGCTGGAGCCTACCCGGGCTCTTTGGTGGGGTTAATGGTGGACTCTGGGAGGGCTCATGCCAAGGAGTACTTCCCAGAACTTCTGCTGCCAGTGTCCTTATCCTCACGGTGAGACGCAGCCACACCCTGACACTGCAGGAGACCCTCCAACACTAACAGGTAGGTCTGGTTCAGTCTCCTATGGGGTCACTGCTCCTTCCCCTGGGTCCTGATGTGCACACTACTTTGTGTGTGCCCTCCAAGAGTGGAGTCTCTGTTTTCCCCAGTCCTGTCTAGGTCCTGTAATCAAATCCCACTAGCCTTCAAAGTCTGATTCTTTAGGAATTCCTCCTCCTGTTGCCCATCTCCAGGTTGGGAAGCCTTATGTGGGGCTCAGAGCCTTCACTCCAGTGGGTGGACTTATTTGGTATAAGTGTTCTCCGGTTTGTGAGTCATCCATTCAGCAGTTATGGGATTTGATTTTATTGTGACTGCCTCCCTCCTACCATCTCATTGTGGCTTCTCCTTTGTCTTTGGATGTGGGGTATCTTTTTTGGTTAGTTCCAGTGTCTTCTTGTCAATGATTGTTCAGTAGTTAGTTGTGATTCCAGTGCTCTTGCAAGAGGGAGCGAGAGCACGTCCTTCTACTCTGCCACCTTTAACCAATCTGCAATTGTTTTTTAGATTGAAAAAAAAAGTTCTGTGAAAACAAAACTCTGTATATGAACTAGTATGGCTTTTATGAAATAAGTTGGCATTTGATATTTTGGGGTGTGAAATCAATGGCAACATTGCTTCTTATTTCTTCTTGCCCTTAGAAGCAGAAGTCTGTACTTTTGGGCATCATAGAATCCCTTGAGATTCATTCCTCATTTTCAAGAAGGTAACCTCTAAATTGCAATAATTACTCGTGATGCATCTGAGGTTTCTTCAGCTCTGGTTTTAAAGATCATCTCCTCTGTGTCAGTCATGATCTGGTGTTGAATCAAGGACAACATTTATTTAGCAGCTTCAAATGCAGTGTTAAGATTGTCATCAGGACAGTCCATGGACTTCTATTCTCTAAACTCAGTAAACTCAATTCTTTCAGAGTTTTCTTACAAGTCAAAGAATTTAGCTAGAGCTCTGTGAGATATGTGTGCACGTGACCCTGGCAGGACCCAGTCAGCTTCCATTTGTTCTGCACTGCTGACCTTCATCTCCACCCCATCAGTCAGCTAATAAAAACATGACTTAGGCCAAAAGAAAGACCCCAAATAAGCCAATCCCACTCCTGGAAACAGCACAAAGTTCAAAGCTTCCTCATAGAAGGACAATAGAATTACCTTCATAGATAAAAGGCAGCATGTGGTCATCTTAGTTACCCCTTGGAACTTTGCTTCAGGTACTCTGTGCATCCTAATTTATAGAGCTACCAATTGTAAAACACTATTTTCTGTGTTTAATTTTTAAGATTAGCTATGTTTTTTAGTTTTTATTAAGTATGGTACAGACTAGAGTATTGCATATATAGCATTGCTTAGCAAACAATAGTAATGAATGTGACTAAGACATAATATAATTGTAAGTCTGTGTCAAATGTTCCATTAATTTTGCATCTTACCACCACTTTCTTCTTAAAAACAATAAATTATGGTAACCTTTGGTCAACTGCCAATCCTATATTTTTGTCCTTGACAAATCTCACATTGTACATTACATCTTTGTCTGATTATTTTTCCCAAGGGGACTTACATTATTTTTATTGGCAATCTGCATTGACTTCTAATTCTCCCATATTGTGAGGTTTAAGCCTATGCTTTGAATGATGTCATCTCTTTGCAAGTTTAATTAGTATACTTTCAATGACATAGAAGCTACTTAGGAATATGTTTAACATCTGTGGGCATAAGCAGGTATTCTGAACAATTTCACTCATCACTAAAAGACAGCGTGGAGGTGTTCCACCATCCTGTCAATTAATGCATTGCTTTCCTACCTTTGTGTTCTCCAAAGTCCAGGAATCAAAAGCAGCTGCTCCTGGGTCTAGAAGTTTCTTTGGTATCTTTAGGTTATTTAATATGGGTTATTTTATAATTTCTGGTACTAGCCATTTATTATTCCATCATATCTCATTTACATTAATTAAGTTGCTTCTTAATCCCAGAGACATTAATCAGGTTTGGTTTTTATCATTAAAATTTATCATTTCCACAGTTGTTCAGCATGAGGAAGGCTTTTGTTTGCTCTGGATTAACAGTCTGGCTTTTGTGATGTGTAATCTTGAATCCCAAACCTCAGCTTTCCCCCTCCAACCTTATATGGATGAATATCCTCACACCCTCAGTGGAAAGACTTTCCATTAGGTTATTTCTGCGGAAGTATTTGAAAGAGAGTCTGTTTCTCATTGAATTACTTCCTAAAATGAAATTCAAAGCTTCTCTTATGGAATATTGTCCCTATGGAATAACCCTGCCTGTTCATGTTCTAGTATGAAGGAATCAAAGACTTGGAGGCTGGTAGTCTTTCTTTCAAGATCCAGAACACTTCTCTTGATGAAGGGAAAGAATCTAAATTTGACCAACAGTCACAGAAAGCATTGAAAGTGACTGATTCTTAAATCTTAGCTAGGGCTTGTCCCATTATGTTGTTTTCTGAAAAATGAATAATTTAAAACTGGTATACATTTTAGACAATAATACTTTTGTGTCTCCAAAAAGGAAGGGCGTTGTCCTAAACATCTAAAAATATGTGGTACTAGTCACATGAGAAATATTTTCTGTAAATATTTTCCTTAAATGAGGGGTTTGATTTTTTCTCAGGCTTTAGAATCTATTCATCTTTCTTTTGTGTTTCCTTCTCTTCGGTATAAATATTAAAAGCAAAACTACAAATAAATTTCAAACAGTGAAACACTTTATAGACAAAATGTTTGAAACTAATGGTATTATAAAAGATATTTTAAATTATTAATGTTTAAACAACTTAAAAGTAGTCACAAGTCCTTTTCACTTTAACATTATTATTGATATCATTGATATTTTCTAGTTCATATCACATGGCTATATAGATTTTGATACAGAATTGTTTTTGCATTTGTAGAATTACATTTCTGAAAATCTTTTTAGTTGGCAAAACTTCTGTTGGCAAAACCACAGTCTCATAGGAGACTCTGAGGGATTAGAAGAAATCAATAAAATTCCACTGAACATACATCCTTAAGAACTATGTTAAATAAAATTTCTAGAAATTGCTGTATTATCTATTGCAGCATAACAAGTTACTCCAAAACTTAGTGGTTTAAAACAACAAACATTTATTATCTCACAGTTTCTGTGGGATAATGAATTCAGGAGCAGCTTGGCCAGGTGATTCCAGCTAAGGGTCTCTCATGGGGTTGCAGTCGAGATGTCGTCTGGGGTTGCAGTCACCTGAAGGCTTTATTGGGTCTGGAGATTTGCTTTTCAGCTCACTCACATGGCTGTTGGCAGGCAGCCTCAGCTCCTCTTCACATGAGCCTCTCAGTAGGGCTGTTGAGTGTCCTCAGAAAATGGTGGTTGTGTTTCCCAGAGCAAATGAACTGAGGGAGAGCAAGGAGGAAGCCAGATGCCTTTGAATCCCTAATCTTGGAGGCCACACACCTTCACGTCCGCCTCTTTCCAGGCCTTAGAAGCAAGTTACTAAGTACATCACACACTTTAAAGGAGGGGAATTGGGCTCCACCTTTCCAGTGAAGGAATATTAAAGAATTTGTGGACATCGTTTAAAACAATCAAGGTTTCCAACACAAACGAGATTTGTTGACTTTAAAGAACGTGATCTGGTGGGTTCTTATTCACCATAGTTTCCTCAGGAAGTATTACAATACTCTAAGGCAGATTCTTCCTTTGAGTTATAAATAAAGTAAATGAAATTATAAATAAACTATATATCTTTAGCATTAAAAAGAATTTGGCTTTTATTGGTTTAAAATTTAATGTCCTTGCACTTGCATTTCCTTTGTTTAATTTTTTATTTTATTTTTTGGCTGCATTGGTCTTTGTTGCTGCGTGCAGGCTTTCTCTAGTTGCGGTGAGTGGGGGGTTATGCTTCGTTGTGGTGCGCTGGCTTCTCGTTGCAGTGGCTTCTCTTGTTGCAGAGCACAGGCTCTAGGCGCGCGGGCTTCAGTAGCTGTGGCACTCGGCCTCAGTAGTTGTGGTGCCCAGGCTCAGTTGCTCCGCGGCATGTGGGATCTTCCTGGACCAGGGCTCGAACCTGTGTTCCCTGCTTTGGTAGGCGGATTCTTAACCACTGCGCCACCAGGGAAGTTCCCCTTTGTTTAATTTTTCTAAGCTTTAGTAAAATGCTTGTGTAACTGCCAGGAATTTCAGCACATTATCAAGATACTTAAGGGTGTATATTTGAGGGGTGGGTTCTGTGTGTGCGGCTGCCATCTGCCCTCACACTGAGGTGGAGCAAAGAGATCCCTTTGCCTGTCCTACTGTCTCGACCTGCTGGTGTTGTCTAGGAGGGCCTGAATCTTGTTACCATATTCTTTATTTATGGCAAATGAAATTATCATTAAATTGTTTAAGTGGAATGGACTAAAACTTTGCTACAGAAATATAAAATCACATTATTCCAATACTATGGCTGGCTAAATTACAGTTGAAGGATGGTGTTTTGTTTTTTTCGGTCTAAGGTTATTTTGTAAAAAAACTTTTCATGTATCTTCAGCCTCATGTTCATCACTTTAATGGCTCCATAATGGTCCCCTGAGATGATATACCATAGATTATATAACCACTCCCTAATCGTTAGCTATTTATATTTCTCATTTTTCCTTCCACTTTCACAAATAATGTTGCTATAAACACCTCTGTACAAAGAGTTTTCTTTTTCCATCATTTCAATCTTTTCCTTAGGGCAAAGTTCCCCAAACTGGATTATTTAGTCAAAATATATGCACTGTTTTTTAAAAAATTTTATTATGGAAAATTCCAAACATATGCAAAAGCGAAAAGGATAATATAATAAACTTGATGTACTTATTCTCCTGCTTCAACAATTATCAACTCATGGCCATTCTTGTTCATCTATACCCACACTCACTTCTTTTCCACCTCATTTTCCAAACTATATTATTTTGAAGCAAACCCTAGACATTTATAATTTCAGTTATGACAATTTTTTGGACGCAGTACTGATGGTCTCATTGTCTTCCAGAAATTCAAATGAATTTTCAATCCTAAAACCCAAATATGACGGGACAAGAAAAGAATAAAATATAAAAGAAAAAAATGGCAAATTGGACTTCATTAAACTTAAAAATTTTGCTCTGTGAAAGATCCTGTTAAGAGGATGAAAAGACAAAATTACATACTGGGAGAAAATATTTGCAAATTACAACTGTGACAAAGGTTATGTAGATAACTATATCTATCTGCCTATCTATCTATCTATCTATCATCTATCTATCTATCTTCAAAACTCAACAGTAAAAAAGAAAAACCCTAACAATTCAATTAGAAAATGAGCAAAAGACATAAAGTGACATTTCACTGAAGAAGACATACAGATGGCAAATAAGCACATGAAAAGATGTTCAACATCACTAGCCATCAGAGCAACGCAAATTGAGATCATGGTGATCTATCATTACACACCTGACAAAATAACTAAGATAAAAAATAGTGACAGGGCTTCCCTGGTGGCGCAGTGGTTGAGAGTACGCTTGCCGATGCAGCGGACGCGGGTTCGTGCCCTGGTCCGGGAAGATCCCACATGCCGCCGAGCGGCTGGGCCCGTGAGCCATGGCCGCTGAGCCTGCGCATCTGGAGCCTGTGCTCCGCAACGGGAGAGGCCACAACAGTGAGAGGCCCGCGTACCGCAAACAAAACAAACAAACAAAAAATAGTGACAATACGGAATACTTTTGAAGATGTGGGGAAACTGAGTCTTTGACACACTGCTATTGGGAATGTAAAATGTATACAGCCATTCTGAAAAATAATTCCCCAATTTCCTAAGAAAACTAAATATATGCTTAGCAGCAATCACACTCCTAGGCGTTTATCTCAGAGAAATAGGAACTTAAATCCATACAGAAATCTGTGCATGAACATTCATGGCAGCTTTATTTGTAAAAGCTAAAAGACGGGAAACGACCCAAGTGTTTTTCACTGGATGAATGGTTAAACATACTGTGGTACATCCATACCATGAAATACCACTCAGCAATAAAATCAGTAAACTGTTGATACTGGCAACAACTTGGATAGATCTCAAGGCCATTAAGCTGCATCAAAAACACCCAATCTCAAAAGATCATATACTGGACAATTCTATTTATATAACATTTTTGAAATGACAAAAACTGTAGCATGGGGGAGTGTTTTGTGGTGCTGGAATAGTTTTGTATCTTGATTGCCGTGGTGGCTACAGTGTTGTCACATTTATGCTTGTGATAAAACCACATAGAATATATACTATACACACACATTTCACCAATGTCAACTTTCTGGCTTTGATATTGTGCTATAGTTATGTAAGATGCGATCATTTGGGGAAACTGGGTAAAAGGTAACGGGGACCTCTCTATACTATCTCTCCCACTTCCAGTACTTCTATAATTATTTTAAAAGTTAAAAATTCAAATGTGGATTTTCTGTTCATGTTTTTGAGTTTGTATGAGTGAAATTGGAGTCTAGAGGCCTGTGGTGCTGAGATTCTGCTCTCACCATGAAGAAATCTACATAACAATCATCTCTTTAGAATTTCTTAAGACTTTTTGAAACAACTCATCCTGTGGTAGAAGTTGGAAGACATTGCTTCATATTGAACTGACTTGACCAACAATTGGCACATCTGCTGGATCTTCTTACTAAGACAGGGTGCTTTCAGGGCATTTTCTGAGTAGATGTGACTGAAATCATAAAAAAAGTGTCTCTTTCCTCTTAGCTAAACGTCATTTTCCTTAAGAGGAAGAACTCCGAAGGAAGTAGTTTTACTTGTCCATACTTATCACAGCTGAAACCGTAAAAAACACTGCCAATTTCAACATTTAGTCTCCGAAAATTTGTAACACAACGTTTGAATACTTAGACTATCAAATTGGCAATAGATATATGAGAAACCTGTAGAAACATGAGTAGAAGGGACACATACAATAAGAAATACTTTAGCAGTCTTATGAATACTTTTATTCACAGCAGCTTACTTAAGAGGAAATATATATATGTACATATGCGCACACACACAAACACACACTAATACACACATGTACACACAAACATATGACAACATATTCCAGGAAACCTAGTGCAGTTTGGCTGCCACTGAGACTGTCCTAGTAAAGACTGAAATCACAGTGACAACAAAAGCATAAGCTTCAAATCCAATAGGCGTCTTTAGGTTTCATGTACTTTTTTTTTTTTTTTTTTTTTTTTGGTTTGCGGGGCCCTCCCCCTTTTTGGCCCTCCCCCCCCCGGGGCCCGGGGCCCGGGGCCCGGAGCCCCTTTCTTTTTAATTAATCGGCTGGTATAAAAG